>NC_142009.1:1388700-1688700 GCF_049901735.1 Notechis scutatus
TCCGGCTTCCCCCCTTGGCCCGAGCCCCGGTGGAGCCCGGCGCCCTTTTGCTCGGGGAAGGGCCTGCTGCGGCCGTGGCTCCTTCATCCGCCCGCCCTGCCTTTGGCGTCCTCGCCCGGCCGAGGCGGCAGCAGCGCCGACACCCGAGTCCTTCAGCCCCCACTGCCCGCCCCGCGAAGCTTTTGACAGGCGGTGGCGGCGGGGCTGCTCCTGCCAGATTTCAGGGCGGCTTTGGGGGTTTGGGCGGCCTTCTCCCGCCAGCCCAGCCGCCCTTACCCGGGGATCCCTCCGCTGGACAGGGATGCCGGCAAGCAGGAGCAAGTCGGAGACGAGTCGGTTAGGCGTGCCGGACCAGGGACCGGGGCGGGGGCTCTGGAGAAGAACGGCCAAAGGGGTGAACGAAATGTGTCGCCCAACCGCCGGCTCGGGCCGCAGGGCGGTTCCCTAAGCAGGCCGAGCCACGGCTGGCCCGTTCTTCTCCGTTCAGGCCTGCAGCCCTGAAACCGCCTCCCCCCTCCCCAAATCCGGCCACTCGCGGTAAGATCAAGGCCCGGGAGGCTAACGGCGGCCTGGCTTTCCTGGCCTCCGGAGGGCGACGGGCAGAGAAGCGGCTCGGAAGCGCAGGGGGTCCACGCCCGTAGATCTGTCCCTCTGGCGGAGGGGGGCGGGGGAGGCGATGCGAGGAAATTGTACCGAGGCTGCCCCGTCAGGTGTGAAGCCCCACCCGGAGGAGGGCGTGCGAGGCTGTGATCCGGGACCCACCGGGACTGAGCCCCCTCCTCCGCCTCCTCCCTCCTCCGCCTAAGAAGGAAAGCCCCTCTATAAGGGGAGCCGGCGGGCAAGACCAGGCGGAGGAAAGCAGGAGAGGCGCCCGCTTCCCGGGCCTCCGCGTGGCGGGCAAGCGCGGCCAGTCCAGCTAAGGCCCGCTGTGCTCTCTCTCCTCCACCCCCGCAGGCGCAGCGATGTTGGATGCCTCGGAGGCGACGGGCCACTCCCGGCAGCTGCTGCTCCAGCTCAACGCGCAGCGCACCAAGGGCTTCCTCTGCGACGTGATCCTGGTGGTGCAGAACGCGCTCTTCCGCGCGCACAAGAACGTGCTGGCGGCCAGCAGCGCCTACCTCAAGGCCCTGGTGGTGCACGACAACCTCATCAACCTGGACCAGGAGATGGTCAGCCCGGCCGTCTTCCGCGCCGTCCTCGACTTCATCTACACCGGCCGCCTGGGCCCCGGCGCCGAGGGCGAGGCTGAGCCGGCTGGCGGCGCAAACGCCGAGCCCGCCTTGGGGGCCATCCTGGCCGCCGCCAGCTACCTGCAGATCCCGGACCTGGTGGCTCTGTGCAAGAGGAAGCTGAAGCGTTCCGGCAAATACTACCAGCTGCGTGGCGGCGGCGGCGGCGGCGGCGGCGGCAGCTATTCGGCCTCCGCGCCCTTCGGAAAGCTGGCCAGGGGCCTCCGCGCAGCCACGCCGGTTATCCAGAGTTGCTTCGGGGCTCCGCCGCGGCCGGTGGAGCCGAGCAATCCGCTCAGCACCCACTGCGGGGAGCTGTACGCCGCCGCCGCCCACCCACACGTGCTGTGCCCCTCTCTCTGCGGCCTGGACCTCTCCAAGAAGAGCCCGAACGGACCCTCCCCACAGCTGCCCCCGCAGCCCCAGTCCGAGAGCCGCCTTCGAGCAGCGGTGGAGAGCCGCGAGGGCGTCCTGCCGCCCCGGCCCGAGAACCCGGCCTTGCTGCCTCCCCACGAGCCCTTCGGGGACCCGGGCTCCACGGCCCCTCTCCAGGCCGCCTTCCCCCACCTGCATCACCGCGGCAGTGGCGACAGCAGCCCCGGGACTGAGCCGAGCGCTCGCGTCGAAATGGCGCCCGAATTCCTGTACCGCTGGATGAAGCACGAGCCGCTGGTGGCCGGTTACGTCCTGGATGAGGAGGAAGAGGAGGAGGAGGACGACGATGGCGGCCCCCGACGGGAGCTGGGCGGCGGCGGCGGCGAGCGAGAACTGGAGCCGCAGGCCTCGTCGCCGCCCGGGCCGCCGCAGCCGGCCCCGCGCCACTACTTGGAGAGCGCGGAGCCCGACGGGGAGGCGGAGGACCTGGAGCCGGACAAGAGCACCAGCGAGGAAACGGGCTGCAGCAGCGGCGGCCCTTCTCCCGCGGGGGCAGCCTGGAGCGCTACCTGGGCTACGAGCCCGAGAGCTTCGGGGGCGACAACCTCTACGTGTGCATCCCCTGCGGGAAGGGCTTCCCGTCCTCCGAGCAGCTGAACGCGCATGTGGAGGCCCACAACGAGGAGGACGAGCTCTACCGCAAGGAGGCGGCCGAGGCGGCGGCGGCGGCGGCGGCGGGGCGGCCGTCCAAGGCTCGCCCTACCTGGACAAGGCGCCCCTCTGCCCGCGCCCCCGCCGCCCCGCCGCCCGCGGGGGCCCGCCCGGCTGCGACCTGCTGCGCCCCTACCGCTGCGCCTCCTGCGACAAGGCCTACAAGGACCCGGCCACGCTGCGCCAGCACGAGAAGACGCACTGGCTGACGCGGCCCTACCCCTGCTCCATCTGCGGGAAGAAGTTCACGCAGCGCGGCACCATGACCCGCCACATGCGCAGCCACCTGGGCCTGAAGCCCTTCGCCTGCGACGCCTGCGGGATGCGCTTCACCCGCCAGTACCGCCTGACCGAGCACATGCGCATCCACTCGGGCGAGAAGCCCTACGAGTGCCAGGTGTGCGGCGGAAATTCGCCCAGCAGCGCAACCTGCTCAGCCACATGAAGATGCACGCCGCCGCCGCCGCAGCCGCCGCCGCCGCCGGCCCCGACGGGAAGCTGAAGCTGGACTTCCCGAGGGGTGCTGGCCATGGCGCGGTTGGCGCAGCAGCCGCCCGCGGACAAGGAGCTCTTCCAGCACACCTCGCACTTCTTGGCCGCCGCCGCCGCCGCCGCCGCCGCCGCCGGCGACCCCAAGGCCGCCCTGGAGAGCCTCTACCTCGGGCTCAGCCCCGACAAAACGGCCGAGGTCTTGGCCCAGGGCGCCGTGGTGGCCGCCACGCACCACCTGCACAACGACCACCACGCTCGGACCATTGGCCGCTTCTCGCCCCCTGACGCGCCTCTCCCGGGCCCGGGAGGCGCCCTTTTTGGCCGGGGAGCGACTCGCCCCGGCACCAGAGCGCCCGGCTCTTCCGCTGAGCTTTCGCGCTGCCCTTCACACCTCTTGCGGCTGCCCCGGGCCCTCCCCTGGCCCAGCCTAGCCAGCTCGTCCCTACCTCAAATGGCCGCCCAAGGGGGCTCGGTGGGAGCAGAGATCCGGGTTCAAGAGCCACCGTTTGTAGGGACAGGGAAGTCCGGACTGAGCCGGCTGCCCTCGCCCCAGCCTGGAGAGGGCCCAGCAGCAGAGGTAGCTGGCGAGGGACAAGCCTGCCCCCCCGCCCCACTTAGGCTGTCAGGTTGCCTAGGTGGGGTTCGGAACTTGCAGCCCACTGGGGGTTCTGAATCACAGCCCCCTTCTGCCTCGGGGAGGGATGGAGAGGTGTGTCAGGCCGGGCTCTTGGCGAGACCCTCACAAAACGCCTCCTGAACAGGTGTCCCCTCCCCGCTCCGGAGGCAGAAAATACTCGCAACCACGACACCCCTGGGGAATTCCGGGGCGAAGCTTCGAGGGCGGGAGGCGTCTTTGTGGCCTTTCCTGCCTTTCTGGGCCGGAGGGAGCCTCACGCATCCCCGGCATTGCCCTCCGCCCCCAGAAAGCCCGAGAGGCCAAGGCAGAGGCAGGGGAGCCCCAAACGGCGCCCATCGATACGCCTGTCCAATGGCAGAAGAGCCCTGCCCGGCCTCAGGCCCCCGGGAGGTGTGTGTGTGTGTGTGTGGGGGAGACGGTGCAGACCCCTGACAGACATCAGATCCAGACCCCAGTCGGCCGCTTGGATGGTCCTTGCCGCTGGGAGGGAAGGCCTGGAGCAGCTGGTTGAAGAACTGCTGGTCCGGGCTTGGGAGGGGTGGGGGTGGGGGGTGGGGTTTCCTCAACCTTGTATTGCAATGTGAAAAGGAGAGGGCGTCCCTCTCCCCTCCGCCCCCAGGATTGTGGGTCAAAGGGACCAAAGTGGAGGGCCCCTGTCCGCCCAGCCTCCGCCCAGCCCCTCCTCTGGGCTCCCAATGCAGCTCCTGCCCCTCCCGTGAAGACCCCCGACTTGCTTTCAGGACGGGGCACCCAGGAGCCCCTTTGACAAAGACAAAAGGCCACCTATTTGTCCGCTTCCTGCCCCAGCCCTGGGCCCTCTGGTGCTAGCTACCTGCCCCCCGTTCCCCTGCTGCACTCGTGAGGGTAGGGGGCTCTAGGCCAGTCCCCCAGCTGCCCCTCTGCCTGCCCCCCCCGCCCCGCCCCCACGGAAAAATGTGAAACTGCTCTGTCTTTGCACACCCCCTGCCTGCCCCCCCGCGCCCCCCTTGGGCTGTGTCTTCATCTGAGCCAGCTGCCTCTCCCTCCAGCCCTGAGAGGACCCAGCAGGAGTCCCTCCCCAGGAGGGGAGACCCCACCCCGAGGAAGCTAAGCCCCCGAGGGGCAGCCTTCCCGCCTTCTGTGGCCCTGGGGGGATGCGGCTTCCCTTTTTTTTGTATTCGAGACCAAAACCAAATAACATTTAAGCGTCCCAGAACAAACCAAAGCAATAAAGTTTTTTCTAACACTGCTGCCATCATCCAGGCCTCTGCTTCATTCGGGTGGGGGGGGAGCCTGAATTTCTGGGTGCTGCTGCAGAATGGATGGAGAAGCAAGGCCCAGAAATGGGGGCCTCAGGAAAGCGGGGTCACTGGCCCTGCGACCCCCTCCCCTTCCTTTTGCATGGGGGGCTGACAGAAGTGAAGCCGGATGCAAAGCGGGGGGCTGCCCTTTCAATGCCAGAAAGTGCTGGGGGGCAGCGCAGGTGACACAGGAAATGGGAAGGGGTCAGCTCTCCCCACGGACCCTCATGCTGGCTCGGCTGCTCAGAGGAAATCCCCCCGCCTTCCCTGGGTGGCTGGAGAGCCCAGCCTCGGCCACCTGCAACGGCCGAGCGGCTATTCCGTCCAGGCTCCCCTTTGATGCGTGTGGCATGTTCGTTTGCTCCCTGCACGCGGCGCAGGCCCTGAGCACCACGGCTGCCCAGGCCAGGGCAACCTCCCAAGGGCTTCCTTGACTGATCTCATCCGATGGCCGGCCGGCTTGGCTGGGGCTCTGCAGGCTGGGGGTCCCCCAGAAACGGGGGCTGCTCCATTGCGTTTCCTGGTTCTCCGGGTTGGGTGAACGGTCCAAACGCAGCCTAGGACAACTTAGGGCATTCGGGGGGCGCTGGCTGCAGAGGGGCTCTTGTCCCCCTCAAAGGGTCTCCTGGAATTCCCTCCCCCCTTCCGCTCTCGTGGCCCCCCCTCCCTCCCAGCCCCAAAGGAAGCAGCAGGAAAGAGTAAGATTTCTACTAAAACTTTATTAAGAAAACAACGGAACAAAAGTGGGCGCAGGCCCTCCGTCCACGCCACTCAGGCAGAGGCAGAAGCTGCACGGGGGGCGAGGGGCGGAAGGAAGAGACACCCCCTCTCCGAGCCCAGGGAGGGGCACGCACTCCTTGCCCACTGCGGGCAGTCCCCTCCCAAGGGGGGGCAGTTGGGCTCCTCTGCCCCACAGCAATCCCGCCCCACGGCCCCACGGGGCACTCCGCTGCCCCCCCAACGGCAGGAAAATCTTCCCATGGGGAAGGGCTCTGGGTGGGGAGGGGCTCTCCCGGCCCACGCAAGAACTTTCGGAGCCCCAGGGGGCCCCAACCCTCCCGCTGGGCCCCGGGCCCCTTGGCTCTGCTCCAGGCCCCCTTCCCCCAACCTCCGGGTGGCTCTCGGCAGGGGTGCTGGGCCGGCCCGGTTTAGTCCGTGGCACAGAGGGAGGGGACCAGAAGGGGGCAAGGATGGGGAGGGGCTGAAAACCCGAGACAGACCCTCGGGGGCTGCCCTTCCTCACCTGCCCCACAGGGACCCCACCTGGCTGGGGCTGCTTCACCTGAGCCGGGGTCATTAGAGGGCCCCCACCGCCCCCCTCGCCTCCCCACAGGGGCCGCCTGCCCATCGGCTCCTCCTCCTCCCCTCCTCCTCCTCCTCGCGTGTGTGCGTGCCCCCACAGCATGGCCATTCCAGGTGGAGTTGAAGAGGCTGCGTTTATTGTGCTGGGGGTCTCCTGGAAGGGCGATGGGGGCGGCAGCACAACAGCCCTGGCACGGGCCACGCCCTGAGGCCACCCTCCATGTTGGCAACGAAACGCACGGCTTCCCGTGAGGGGGGGGGGCGTCCCGAGGCTCAGCCCTCCTGGGCCCACCGCAGGAACGTGGGGATGTCCCTCACGGGCACGTTGCGCGTCAAGGCCTTCACCCGCAGGTTCCGGTCGTCCGTCAGCAGCACCACCTCCCGGAGCAGGCGGATGGGGTCCTCTGCAAAGGAGGACAGGGGTCAGCGGGGCCTCCCCCGGCCCGGGCCAGGATCCCCCCCGCCCCCCCCGCCCCAACCTTCCCGGGGGCTCAGCCGTCGGCGTCCCCTGGGCCAGCCGGGAGGGAGGCGGGTTGTTAGAAACCAGAGGCTGTCAGGTTGTCAGGCCCCATCCGCCATAATCCCCTGATCCCCGATCCCGTCCCAGCCAGGCGTAAACACTGCAAAACGCCTTCTCCGTCAAGCTGACAAGTTAAGCTGCTCAGGATTTGGCCCGACGACGGGCCTGGGGCCAGGCTGAGCAGCTGCGGCCCCCGCTGCCCCCTGGAAACGGCTCCGGAGCAGCCGGCAGGAGGGACCCCCGCGTGCTCCTGGGGAACGGAGGGTGTCGGGGCACCCAGGCCCGCCCCCCGCTCGCACTGGCTCCCCCAATGTTTGCCTCCCTTCAAAGTGGGCCCGACTGCATGCTCTTCCTGGCCCCTCACCTTTCTTGGCTGGCATGAAGTCCTTGGCCCTGTCGTTGCAGTAGTGGAGGCAGCAGGAGAGGATCAGGTCATCGTTGTTTCCCTGGGAAGGAGGAGGAGGAGGAGGAGGAGGGGCTGAGCCCTGGCCTGGGACCGGCCCGCTGGAGGGAGGCGGCCTCAAAGGCCGAAGCTGCCCCCAGGGGGAAAGGCTGCCCAGCCCTGCCTCGCCCCCGTCCTTCTCCCAGGGCAAGGGTGAACCCGCGGGAGACGGGAAGTGCCAGGAGGGGCCAAAACTCTCCCGGGGGGCACCCCATGGGCAGTCCTGGTCTTGGGCTCCATTTGGGAGAATTCTGCTCTGGGGCCCCTGCTGGCCTCCCCCTGCCCCCCCTTCCCCACGCCTCCCTCTGGGTCCTCCTCCCATTCCTGCTGGGGATTCCCAGGACGGGGCCTGAGCCCCTCAGGGGGAGGAGCCTCTGCAGCCGGGGATGCCTTGGGCTCCTTCCGGGAGGGAGACGCCCCCATTGGCTTTTCTGCAGGGGAGGATCCCCCATTCGCTGCCATCAAAATAAAAGCCCCCGAATCTCCGAGGAGCCGGTTAGCCTCCATCTTTGGTGCTGTCTGCACCTGTGATCATTCCCCTGCCTTCCGTGTCAAACATTTAACGTTACAGGAGTCCTTGACTTATGACCACAATCAAGCCCTGGATTTCTGTCACTGAGCAAGACAGCTGTTAACAACAAGAGCCCCCAAGGCTTCTAGGCCGCTTCACAGGGCTCTGCATCCCCCCCTGAGCTGGCCTCTTGGCCCCCCCAACAATCCGGGTCCTCATTTTACGGACTTTGGAAGGATGGAAGGCTGAGTCGAGTGGGCAGATTCAGCCTGCAATACGGCACTCTAACCACTGCACCCCCACGGCCCTCAAGTGAGTCATGCTCCATTCTGCCACCTTTCTTGTCACGGTTCTTCAGTGAGTAACCTGGTCATTAAGCGGAACGGCCCTCCCGTGGACTCTGCTCATCAGAAGGTCACTGCGACCTTCGTAAATACAGGCCAGGGGCCAAGCCTCCGAATTTTGATCAGGGGATAATGGGGATAGTGGAATGGTCGTAAGTATGAGACATGGACATAAGTCCCTGCCATCATGTCAATGGAGGGCTGCCCGGGGTTCAGCCCGGAGCCCCTGTGCCCAGAGCAAGCCCCCTCGGGCCCCCTTTCACTCCGGGCGTCCTGCGACTCAAGGCAGGCGTTTGGGTGGGTGGGTGTGGGTGGGTATGGTCCTCAGCCCCCCCCCGCCCCCCTCTGGCCGGGTACCTGCTGGCGGGAAATGTCCTCGCTGCGGAAGGAGACGGACTCCAGCTCGTTGCCCGGCTGGTCAGGGCCCGGATGTAGCTGTCGCGCCTCTCGAAGCAGGACTCCAGGAAGTCCACCGCCTTGCGGGCCCGGTCCTGCAGCAGGCGGCTGTAGCCCCGGCCCGGTGCTCGGACTCGGGGCCCTTGGCCAGCCCGTCCAGCTCGTTGATGACTGCCAGGAGGGAAGAGAGCGGGCAGGATTTGCATTCGGGCCTCAAGTCCCGCCCGGCCTAAGACGGGGGAAGGGGGCGGAGCAAAGCTGGCCATCCTGGAGGGGGCAAGTGGGGGGCTACTGGCCTTGGCTTCCTGCTGCAGCGAGGAGGAGACGGGACAAGGCTGGCATTTGGGGAAGGGAGGGGGCGTGTTGGGGGCCCCCAGAGGGTGGGACAAAGCAAGGGGCGAAGTGAGCCTGCCCAGCCCACCACCAGGGAGGCTGTGGCCCCGCCCCCTTTGGGGGCAGCCCGCTGGTCCTTCTGGGCCGCCAGCCAAGACGGCTAAGAGGTGAGATCCAGCGAGACCCTCAGCGTCCCTGGGGGGAGCAGGGATGCTGCCCTCCTGGGAGGGCTTCCACAGGGCCGTGCCCCCCCCCCCGCCCAGCTCCAGCATTCCCTGCAGGTGGGGGGTTTGCAGGGCCTGCTTGTGCCGGGCAGATCAAACGGGGCCTGCGGATGACCGGCCAGAGGGACGAGCGGGAGGAGCTGCAGCGCCACCCGAGATCCGTCCCGCGGCCGCATCCAAGCCAAACAGCCTTCAAAGGAGCGGCTTGTTTGCGCTCCTGCCCAGCCCGGCTTCTCCTCCGCCAGCCAGCCAGCCAGCGGGGTCGGGTTCAGGGGACGCGGAGGAGCGGGAGGGAGGGAGGGAGGGAGGCAGAGCGGGGAAGGAGCCAGGGAAACCGGCCCTGGTGGGCGGGCGGCAGCGGCCGGAGCAGCCTTTAACTCTTGGTTGCCCCGACCCAACGGGGCAAAGCCCCCCCAGTTTGGGGGAGCAAGCACGGATCCTGCCCCCTGCGAGGGGGGCAGGAGGGGCTGCCACAGAAGGAACCTGGGTCAGCAGCCCCCTCCCCAGGCCAGGCCTCCCCACAGACGGAGCTGCCTGGCTGCCGGGCAGATGGCCGGAGCCCAGGTCCTCCTGGAGGAGGAGGAGGAGGAGGAGGAGGGTGCCCAATGTCCTACGTCCCGTCCCCCCCACAGACCACCCAGCGGCTGTTATCTGCTGCCCGCCGAGTGTTTACCCCTGGCAGGAGCCAGCTCTGCTGTGCTGCATCTTTATAAGGAGAGGAGGGAGAGCCAAGCCGGCGGCTGGACTGGGGGTGTGTGTGCCCGCCTGGCTCGGCCGTCCCCACTGGACGGTTCCCGCACTGCGCTCAGCCTCCTCCTCCGTCGGCTGTGCTCCTGGAGCCCGGGGAAATGACGCTGGGTGCAGTGGGGGGGCAGTGGGGAGGCCGCAGGGCCACTTGGCAGCTGGTTCTGCAGGCTAATCCCGCCCCCCATTTTCTTTCTTCCTCCCTGCCAGAGGCCGGGGAGGCTGGAGCTGAGGGGGGCACCCAGGGCGGCTGGGGGAGAAGTCCAGGGAGGGCAGGACTGAGGGGGGGCAGCTGGAGGGCAGCCCCAACCCATCCAGCCAGGTGGGTGAAGAGTTGGCGAAGGTGCCCCAGAATCTTGGAAAGGAAAGCCCCCCCCCCCCGGCAGGGATTCTGGCCTGGAGGACTGTGGGAAACGGGGTGGGGTGGGGGTTGGGGGCTCTTGGCATCCACCCCTTGGGGGTCCATCCCTCCCCAAACTCACCAATCAGGGGCACCACCAGGATGAACTGCCTGCACTCCAGCAGCTTGGCGAGGCTGCCCAGGTGGTCGATGAAGCCGTTGGTGTCCGGGACGAGGAAGACGGGCCGGATCTCCAGCTCCATCTGCCTCACCTGGGCCTGGTCCTTCAGCACCGCCTGGGGGGAGGAGGGGCCCGTGAGCCACCCGAGGAGCAGGCAAGGAGGCTGGGCAACCCTCGGCGGCAGGGCCTGATGGGAGCTGTGGTGCTCCAGAACGGGAGGGGAAAACCCACCTGCCCCTCCCTCCTCAACCCCCTGGAGGCTTTCAGGGCCAGGGAACGATGGGGGAGGGGGGGGGGGCGATATAAAGCAGGGCTGCCCCATCTTGGACTTCAGCTCCCAGAATTCCCCAGGCAGCATAGAGTATTAAAAGCTCGGACACGCCTGATATAAGGCCTCTGGGGTTGGACTAGAGGACCTCTAAAGTCCCTTCCAGCCTTAGGATTCAATGACTGTGCTTTGAGGGGGCTACGCTCACTCTGAGTTGGGCTGGGAGATGAGGATTCCTCCACCCCCCCCCCGTCATGGCGTGGAAGGCAGACCAGACGGCCGGCTCCTTCATCCCCCGGCCGGCTCTGTCACTGCTTAGAGACCCCCACCGGCAGCGGAGGAGGGGCTGCCTGAAACCCCCCCCCCCGGCTGTCCCTGTGGGCCGGGGGTTGCAAGGAAAGGTCCAGGCTGCTCCCACCTGGCTCATTAAACCATGATTAAACCAGAGGTTTAATTAAATGGCCTATGATGCCATATCGCGGAATGCATGTAACAAAGTGAGAGAGTTGGAAGAGACCTTGGAGGTCTTCTAGTCTGACCCCCCTGCTCAAACCATGATCAGGCAGCCTACAGAACCATTAAACCAGATGGCATATTAAACCACGACTAAGCCAGAGACCAGCCATTCCTCTGGGCTATTTCTGCCCTGGCCAAGGGGGTGGGCTGGAGGACCTCAGGGCTCCCTTCCGCCACACAGGGGGGTTGTGACCGCCGTGCCCTTCGGAGGCTCTTGGCCCGACTGCCAGGCTCCAGGCGCAGAAGCCGCTCTGTGCCGGCTGTCACGTCCGATCGGCTCCCCTGGGCTGGCCAAAGACAGGACGACAGGATGCGAGGAGGAGGAGGAGGAGGAGGAGGAGGAGGAGGAGCAGCCGTGGGCCGCGGCCAAGACTGACCCCCCACCCACCGCAAGGAAGCCGGCAGAGGCTGGGAAGGCTGTGTGTGTGTGTGCGTGTGTGTGCGCGTGTGTGTGTGGGCAAGGGCAGGAGGAGCCCCCTCCCCGGACCCCCAGGGCCAGGAGCTGCAGGGCAAGCGGGGGGCGGCGGCTGACGCCTTCCTCTTCCCTGGGGGCAGCCGCCATGTCCGCTGCCCAGGAGGACTCAGTGTGGCGGAGCTGCTGGGCGGGGGTGCCCTTCCGCTGCTGGCAGGTGTGCGGGCGCTGGCTCATTGTTTCCCTCGCGGAAGGAGGGCCCGGACCAACAGATGGACGGACGGCTAATTTAGCCCCCAGCAGGCAGCCTCCCCCGCCCCCGCCCCCGCCCCGCTGCTGCTGCTGCTGGAGCTCCCTGGGGAGGGGCCGCCCGCTGGCTGCCCAGGAAAGAAGAGCAGGGCTGGGAGGGGGCGGGGGCCTGGGCTCCAGAAAGGCCCCCTCCCCACCTCCAGGCAGGCAGCCGCTGGGACCAGGGCGGTGCCTGGGGGCTGCGGGGTCCTCCCCTCCCCCTGGGCCCTGCGTCCCACTGACTGTCCTCCCCTGGTCAGCCCAGGGCCAGAGGAGCTGAGGGGGCAAAGGGCAGGGGGAGGGGGACTGTTTGCGCCACTGGCCCCCAGGCCCAGCCGCCGCCCGGGCCCTCGCGGCATCGGGGCCACGGGCCCCACTCCCGCTCGCCCAGGCTCTCTCCCCTGCCACTTGCCCCCGAGTCCTGCAAGGGTGGGCCTGGGGAGCCGAGGGTGGGGGTGGGGGCTTCTGGGCCCACAGCCAACAGCCGGCGGGGACACATGTGCAGGCTCTCCCAGCCGGGCCTTTGGCGGCCCCCCTTCACAAGCGCTTCGGCACAGACGGCAGAGTTTGCGCGCATATGGCTAGACAGATGTGTTGGGCTGGGGTTCAAGGCTGGGGAAGGAAGAGTCATGGCAGGAGGCCGGAGGGCCCTGGGCACAGCGGAGGGGGAGGGCAGGGGGGGGCCGGCCGGGAGCCCACCCAGAGATGCTCCGGAGGACACCTCCCTCTGCCGGCTGGCCGGCCTTTGCCAGGAGCCCCCTGGGCGCCACCCGAGGGCCACGCGTGGGCAGGGGGCTCAAGCCCGGTCCCAGCATCACTGGGCTGGGGGGGCAGGACTGCCCCCTCTTTCTAAGGTGGGGGGCTGTGCCCTGAGCCGCCAGGGCTGCACCGACCTGGATCTTGTCCTGCCGGCGCTGCTGCTCGGCCACCTTCCTGGCCAGCACCTGCTTCTTGGCCCGCAGCTCCCGGATGTCCAGCTCGTCCCCGCTGCCCTCAGCCTCCTCCGAGTCGTCCGGCAAGGCCTCCACCTGGACATCGTCCTCCTTCCAGCAGGCGGGTGGGGGGGGAGAAAAGGAAGGGAGGGCGCCATGGCAACCAAGCACAACACCAGGGAACGGATCCCCCGCCCAGCCTCCCCAACCAAGGGAGGGGCACCAGCTGAGGCTGCGTGGGGGCTTGTGGGGGTGTGGTCGCACGGGGCAGGGACCTCAGGCCTCCAGACCGGACCCCAGGCCCCTGCACGACCCCCCCCTCCCAAAGGCCAGCCGGGCCTTGCAGCGTGCAGCTGGCTGGCAGGGGGCCGGGGGAGAGGGGGGTGGCAGAGCCTTCCTCCTCCTCCTCCTCCCCTCCCCCCCCCTCTCACGCGGGGCCTGCCAACCCGAAAACCCCAGGCTACAGGAACAAGCCGGGCAGAAAAACAAGAGGCTTATTTGAGATTCCTTAATCACATCAGGATGTGAGGGAGGCGAGGGGGCGAGTGGGGGGAGGCGAGCCCCCCAACCGCCCCCTCCCTCTTCCTGTGCTGGAGGTGGCCGGGCAGCCCTGCTCCAAGGCTCCCCCCAAACTGATCCTGAGCCTGAACCCGAACCCCCGCCTGCCCCCCGCTGGGCCTGAGCTGCACATTATTAAAACTCTTTCCCCCAGCCCCCCCCAGCTCCTCTATTTGCAGAGCGCATCTGGAACTCATCGCAGCTCCCAAGAGGAGCGTTTGGGTGGGACTGGCAGGAAAGGGCACCGGCCCTCACTCGGGGGGACGCCACGCAGAGCCCCCTCCCCCGTTACAAAGAGTGGGGTGGGGGGGCACGCAGGCCGGGCCAACCTCCCCCTTCCTGCCCACTACCTGATCCTCCAGTTGTTTTCCCTGCTGGCTGGCGGCCGCTTCCTTTCCCATGGCGTCTGGGCCGGGGGCCACGGACACGTATTTTCCACCCTTGAATGCCAGCAAGGGCTCCTCCTGGCCACAGAGGGCTTCCAGGAAATACTTCAGCACCGTCACACGCTTGCAGTCGGCCGCAATGACCTGCGGAGGAGGGGGAGGGAGGGGGCAGCGGGGCAAGGAAGAGGGGAGGAGGAAGGAGAAGGAAGGAAGGAAAAGGAAGGAAGGAAGGAGAGAGAGGAGAGGAGAAGGCAGGACACAGAAGAGAGGGAAAGGAGAAAGGAAGGGAGACGAGGGACAGAAATCCCACCCACCCCAGTTAGAGCACCTCAAAACTGCTGTAGACACCCCCAACAGACCCCTGAGCTTCCCCCGGGGACCACTACACTCCTCCCTGGCCAGCCCAGAGGCCCGGGAAGCCCCCAGGGCAGGGAGCCCCCCTCAAGAGTGGAGCCCTGGGACTGGGAAAGACCCTGCAAAGCTTGGATGACAACGCAGAGACCCCCAAGGGACCCCAATAATCCTCGCCCTGCGCGGAGGGGCTGTCTATGGGGGGCGGCAAGCAGTAGGGGTCCCACCTATTCTCCCCCAGGAGGAGGAGCCTGCATGGGACAGCGAGACCCTCACTCCCCCGTCCTTTCCTCTCCAGGACCTTCTGGTCCTGGGGGCACCAAGGAGCACGGAAGGAAGCCCCGAAAGCAGAGCAGAGGGGAGCCCCACCCCATTCCCTGCAGCACCCTGAAGCCCCCTCAGGCCTTCCGTGCCATTGCAGCTCTTCAGTCAGTCCCTTGGTCGTTAAGCGAGTGTGGATCACCCCCGCTTGTCAGAGAGAGTCGTGAAAGGGGCCACGCGGCCGTCATAAAGACGAGCCAGTTGCCCAGAGGCCGAGGGTCCTGTGGCCAGGGGGAGGCAGCCACGGTCATCAGCCGACAGGCCTAGGTCGCCCCTCCCCACCGCTGCTGAGATAGTGAATGGTCACTAAACAAATTGTCGTAAGTCATGTACTAGCCCCCCGCCTGTTCTGAAACGTCCATCTAGGAAGGGCCCAAGGGGACACTGGGCTCCGGGATGCCAGCCTCCATCCTGGAAGCCCCCACTCGCAAGGCCCACCAGGCGGCCCCCAGATGGCCCAGGCCCTGACCCCTTCCACCCCCCACCCCCGTAGGCGAGGCTGGGCCCCTCCAGGCCAAGGGGCAGCAGCAGAGCCTGCCGGTCAGCCGGAACCAAGGGGGAGGCCCAGAGCCCCCCCTGCCTGCCTGGGGGCTGCCCCTCCATCCCAGGGGCCAGGGGCTCCGTTCTGGGGTGGGCAGGGAAGGCCTGGGCGGAGCTCTGACCCTGCCAGCTGGGGGGTGTCAAGGAGGAGGGGCTGACCCCACCTGGGCCCCTTGAAGACTGCTGGCTTTGCTGGCTGAGGAATTCTGGGAGTTGAAGTCCGCCCCCCGTCTTTAAGGGGCCCAGGTGGGAGACCCTGACCTGGGCGGCCCCTGCAGGAAGCGAGGAGGCTCCCCCTCCCCAAGAGGCAGCCATTGTGCCTGTGAGTTGTGCACACAAACACCCCTCCCCCCCGCAGGGGCTGGCCTGCCTCGCAAGGCTGGGCGCAGGGGAGCTATTTTTACGCGACACGTTTCCTGTTGCCGCTGGTGTTTGTGTGTTTGTGTGTGTGTGTGTGAGATGAAATCAGAGACCTGCAAGAGTCCAAAGAGTCCATTGGGGGAGGGGCGTTTGTGGGGGTGGGTGGGAGGGCAGGACAGAGACCCCCAGGGAGGCGCTTGGACGCCCCCTCCGTCCATCCGCACGGGGTTTGCCGCCCCAGCCCTGGCTCTCTGCCTCTTCCCCACCGGCCCAGCCTCCCTTTCCCGGCTGCCCCCTCCTGAGACGGGCCGGGAGGGCCTCTGTCCCCCGAGGGCCCGGCCTCCCGCCTCGGTGAGGGGCAGCGGTCCCCTTGACACCCCAACCCTGCACGGGGGGAGCCCCTGTCGGCGGGAGGGGACGTCCCTGGGCCACTGCAGCCGCCGGCCCTTCTGAGGGAGGGACGCTGGGGGTGCCCGGAGGATGCCAGGCCGAGCCCTGACCCAGGAATGCCGGGGGGGCACATCAAAGGCTTGCAGGGCCCCCCCGCATGGGGCTTCTGCCCTGGGCAGAGCAAGGGGGCCGAAGGCTCCCGGGGCCAGAGAGGAGCAGAACCGGAGGGCCGGAGGGGCAGCCTCTTCCGCTTCCTGCCAGGAGGCTCCGGCGCAAAAGCCTGGCGGGCATTTCCTAATCTGGCCATGGCGGCACCTCCTTCCAACCCCCCAGCCCAGTTAGTGTCTGCCTCCTCCAGCTGGTCTCTTCCAGGAAGAAGAAGAAGAAGAAGACAAAGAGGAGGAGAAAAGGGAGAGAGAGAGGAAGAGAGAGGAGGAGGAGGAGTGCAGCTCCGTGGGAGCCAGCCCTGGCAGCCCCCCTTGCTGTCCAGCAGGCCCAGAGCCCGCCCTGCCCAAGGCACGGGGCCTGACTGGCTCTTGGCGCAGGCCCCGGGGCTGCTGCTGGGACCGGAGGAGGAGGCGCACTCTGTGCAGGCCCAGGGGCTGGGGGAGGAACGGGGAGCGGCCCAGCTGGGGAGTTCAGGAGGGGGCTGAGGGCTCCCTCTGCTCCCGAGGCCCCTCCCACCTTTCAGGCTCCACCCTGCCCGGGCAGCCCCAGTTGGAGAGAGCCCCCCACCCTCCACCCGGGGTGTCCCAGCCCCCAATCTATGGTCTTGATCAGGATTAGCTCAGCCTTTCCGAGCGAGCGGAGGAGCAGGAGGGGGGGCGGGGCAGGGGAGGGGCTGCAGCTGGCCAGATGTAGGGGAGGGTGGGGGGATTTTATTCCGCTGCCCGTGGCCAGCAGGCAGGAGCCCTTCCAGACGAGGCTTCTCCTCCTGCCGGCTGCGGCGGCTTCAGTGCCAGCGGGGGGCTTTCTCCAGCCGCCCCCTTTCCCGGGAGAGGCAGAGTTTCCCTGCTTTGCGCCAACTCTGCTCCTGGCCCCCCTCCCTCCCCTCCCCTCTCCGTGAATGCAAATGCCTGCCGTGGCGGCCAGGAGCTCAGGGCAGCGGTTGGGGCAAAGGGCTGAGCTGCAGTCCGAAAGGGAAGGGAGCCTGGAGGTCCTCTAGTCTGCCCCCCCGCCCCGGCTCAAGCAGGAGACCCTGTTCCCTCCCAGTCCGGGGCTGCCCACAGTCCCTCCTTAAAGGCTCTCCCTCCCGGCCATCGACTGGTGCCCAGGGGCCTTGGGCCGGGCCAAAGGGAAGCCCCCGGAGCCCCACCAGGCCCAGATGCCCCTGGCTCGGCCTGGCCCCTCTTCCACCACACAGGGAAGGCCCCCTCGGGCAGGCTCGGTTTCCCCTCCTTCTTCTCCATGTCTTGGGGCCCCCACGAGACCCCAGGACAACACATCAACGAGGCCCCCAACCGGCCGGGAAGGCCTCAAGGCTGCCCAGGCAGCCCCCAAAGGATCGCAGTCGTCCCGCCTCGGAGGGCTGCCCCAGAGAAGGGGGGAGGGGTCCACTGTTCCCCAAAGCCCCCGAGGACTCACCCAGGAGGGAGGGGACAACCTGGAATGAATTTCCAGTGGAACAGAAGTTGCCCCCAGAGGCTGCGGGGGCCCCATCGCTGGAGGTCGGTCTGGAATGGGGTGGGGCCTGCTGCCTGAGCAGGGGGCTGGACTAGAGGACCTCCAGGGCCCCTTCCAGCTCCATTCGCACTGGTGGATGGACAGATGGGGGTGGCCCTCCCAACCTGCCCTGGGCAAAGGGCCACCGAGGGGTTGGGGGTTGGTCGGGGGGGGGGCGGCTTGCAGAGGAGGGCAGCCCCTGGGGCCTCACGGACACCAATGACCCCAGTCCTCGACTTGCAACTGAGCCCAAAATTTATGCTGCTAAGTGAGACGGTTGCTGAGTGAGCTTTGCCCCATTTTACGACCTGCCTTGCCAGTGTTGTTAAGTGAATCGCTGCAGTGGTATTAGTCGCACAGCGGTTGAGAGAGCAGAAGGTCGCTAACAGGGACCACGTGACCTCGGGACACTGAAACCGTCATAAACATGAAGCGGTTGCCAGGCGTCCGGAGGTTGATCCCGTGGGGATGCTGCGACGGTCGTTAAGTGTGAAAAGCGGTCCTGTCCTCCGTGCCGTTGCGACTTGGAATGACCACCGAACGACCGGTCGTAAGTGGAGGACTGCCCGGACTGCCCTGATAACCGCCGGAATCAACACCAGGGCAGCAAAGAAGCTCGGAGGGGGCGAAGGGGATGGGGGGCAGCCCAGGGGGGTCCCCGGGAAGCCGGATTCACTTAACAACCGTTCTACCAATTTAGTGACTGCGCTGATTCACTTAACGAACGTGGCAAGGAGAGTCGTAAAATGGGGCAAAACTCACCTAGCGAGTTTCTCACGGAGCAACGTCAGTGCTGGGCTCAGTTGTGGCCGTAAGTGGAGGACTCCCTGCACTGCCAGCCATCAGGGCTCTTGGCCCCCTCCGGGCCCTCCTCCCCCTGCAGCTCCCCAAGCAGGCCAGAGCTTGAGCAGGGGGCTGGACTAGAGGACCTCCCGGGCCCCTTCCAATGCCAGGGTCTTCCTGTGGGGCCCCTCCCCCCCCACCCTGCTCCTTCCGTGGTGGGTCTGTGCCCAACTCTCAGCCCCAGAGACGGACAGGCAGCTTAGGGGCCGGGGGGCTTGCGAGGGCTGACTTTTTTTTGGGGGGGAACCTCTGGCCCTGCCCCCCGGAGGTGCAACACGGAGCCACATATTCTTTTAATTTGGGGTAATTATCTCACGGCCGGCAGCAGGAGCAGCAGCCGCCGCCTCTTGGGATGGGAGGCAATTAAGGGGAGATAAATTTCATTCCGCCCAGCGAGGCTGTCAAGCGGAGGATGGAGCGCTTGGGCCCCCCCACTTGAACGGGGGGGCTCTGGGTCACGCCTGGTTTACTTGAAACGTGGCCAGCCCCTCCAGCAGCTCCCCCCCCCCCTCCCTCCCTGGCAGGGCACCCCCGCCAGCCGTGACACCTGGACGCCCTCCAGAGCCTCCCCAGACGCTGCGGAGAGAGGAGGGGGATGCAAGGGAAGTGGGCCGGGGGGGAGATGGGGGGGAGGCAGGAGCTCCTCAGGGCCCCAAGGATGGACGGGCATCAGTGGCCGGGGCTTCCCAGGGCGACCTGCGGCTGCCCCCTCAGCCCAGGGTGGCCAAGAAGCGGCCTGGGACCCCCAGGGACTCCACTCAGAGAGGGAGGGGGAGGGCCCCCCCCCTCTGCAGCTTCCGTCAGGCGCTCCTCCCCCCACCTTCCTCCTCCTCCTCCTCCTCCTGCGCTCCTTGCTCAGGTTGGGCCAACCTTGACCGCAAGGGAGGGAGGCAAGGAGGGCCGGGCAGCAAAGGGGCAGGTGAGCTGAGGCCGCACCAGCTCCCCCTCCGGTCACTTCACAGCAGGCCAAACCCCAGCCAGGGGCCCAAGGAGGGGAGGGACGCCCTCCCCTTCCCATGCCTGCTACACAGAAAGACGAGCCCCCCCCCCGGGTCTTGGCACTCTTGGCCGGGCCGAGGAATCAAAACGCAGCCCGGGAACGGAAAAGAGGATTCGGGGGGGCAGGGGGTCCTGGGTGCTCTCTGGGCTGAGCCGCTTCCTTGCAGGCGTTTCATTCCCCAGCTAGGTGGCCTCATCAGGGCCCGAAGGGAGGGGGCTTGGCAAAGAGGAGGAGGAGGAGGAGCACGGAGTCCGTGAGGGCCTCTGAGCCTGGTGGCTTTCTTGCAGGCGCCTCCTGACCCAAGCTAGCTCAGTCCATGAGTTCCAGGGTGACGTTAGCCCTGATGACGTTACCTAGCTGGGTCATGAGATGTCCCCAAGAAAACCACGAGGCTCAGAGAGGGCCGAGGGCCCCGCAATCTTTTGCCTCCCTCAAACCTCATCCCCTCCCTTCTAGCCCTGATGACGTTACCTAGCTGGGTAATAAAACATCTGCCAGAAAAGCCACCACCTTCCTGCCAGGGGGCACCACCGCTGCCCCCACAGGGCGGCCAGGAGAGGCCCCTCCCAGGACGGAGCCCTTGGGCTGCCTGTCACCAGGGGCCCAGGCTCCTTCATCGCCTGGTTTTGGGGGGCGGCCACATTTTCCACTGGGTGGCTGGATGCACTGAAGCGGCATGGCGCCCCTGCCACACCTCCACTTCTGACGTTTGGCTGAGACCGGGCACTGCACAAACTGCCCAAAGAGAGAGAGAGAGAGAGAGAGAGAGAGAGAGAGAGAGAGTGTGTGGGTCTCACGAGGGTTGGGGGACGGGAGGACCCTGATATTCAAAGGGGCCAGAGAGAAAACAGGCGGAGGGACCCTGTCCGGAGTGGGGTGGGGGTCTTTCTGCCTGAGGTCGTCCATCCTGGGGGGCCTGAGGGGGACCTTGGTCTCCTTAGAGGAGGGTTTCCCCGCTGGCCTCCAGGGGACGAGGGAGGCCCCCAGGGCCGGATTAAGGGGGCCGCAGGGGATGGGCGTCCTGCACGGTGCCCACCCCGGGGGTCTCTGCAGGAGCTGGAGCTGGGCTGCCTTCCCCCACGCCAAGACCCCCTGCCTGCCTGCCTGCCTGTTCCACAAAGGCCTCTTTGGGCCGACCGAAAGGAGCATCCGAGCCCCCTCCCCCCAGGACAGGCCCTCGAGCCAGCAGGGAGAAGTGGGGGGGTCTTGGTCCTGGGGCTCCTCCCCTCGAAGCCTCCCTCCAAAGGAGGGCGAGGACCCTCGGACCTGGGAGTCAGGCCCCTGGCCCTCCCTGGAGCCCCGCCTTCTCTGGCGAGCCCCCCGTTCTGGTGCAGGTGCTGGCCCGGCTGGCTGTGGTGCCCCCTGGCAGGAAGGCTCCCCGTGCCGTCATCCCACCTGTGCAGGAGAGACCCGGCTTCCTTCCCCGTCTACCTGCGCAGCTGCTTCCTTCCTGGAGGCTTCAGGGCCCCCTCCGCCCCCCCTCCCCAGTGGCGGCTTCTCCCCCAACCCCCCGCCGGCTCCTCGCAACAAGACGGAACAGACGTCGCTTCACACCTGGCTCCCAAATTACAGCACGCTGGAGCCCAGCCAAGACAAGCTGGCAGCGCCCAGCCCCAACGGACATCAATTACAGGGGAGGCACGGGGGCTTTGCTCTTTTCACAGAGCCCCCGACCCTCCAACAGCCCCGGACCAGACTTACGGGGAAATCACCTGAGATTGATTGCTTCACTGCGCCTGCTCTCTGCTCCAGCCCCTCCCTTCGGAGCCCCCTTGGTGCTGACCCAGCGGGAATTGCACAGGGAGCCCCTGCCTTGCCCAGCCCAGGGGCCGAGTTCGGAAGAGGGTGCTCTCTCTCCATCCCTTGCCCCCCTTTCAAATTCCAGGACCCCCGGCTGCACGGAAGGGACCCGCCAGCCGCTGCACACAGAGCCACCTGGGTGGGGCAGGCCAAGGGGGGTGGGGGGGCAGGTGGGGGGGCAGCCCAGAGGATCTCCACGCTGGCCCCCTCCGGGAGGTGGGGGGGGGGGACGGAGGCCGGCCATTTGGAGCGAGGGGGCTGCCAAGGCAGGCTGGGCTCTCTAAACAAGGGAGGAAATGACCGGAGGCGCGGCATGCCAGCGGCCCCCCCTGCCCCCCCCACACGCGCAGCGGCAGCAGCGGCAGAAGGAAGCGGGGGGGGGGGTTCCATGACACAGAGGTGGATGTCAGCGGCTAAAAGGTCGACGTTTTCCCTGAACAGCCTCCTCGCCGTGACTTCATCGTCTTCCGCGCACACACACAAAAATGCTTCCCAAGAAGGGGGAGGAGGAGGGGCCCGCTGCCCCCGGCCTGACCTTGTCCGAGGCCTTCTCCACGTAGCAGGGCTCCTGGGGGGCGACCAGCAGGGGGACGAAGCCCGAGAGCAGCCGGTCCTCCTCCAGGCCCAGCTGGGCCAGGTCCTCCTCGTCAGGGTCCTTGTAGAGCGGCACCTCCGACTGGTTCACCGTGGTCAGGATGTTGCAGAAGTCGGCCAGGGCCGCCCACACGTCCACCCGGGCCCTGGGGGGGGGGGGAAGAGGGGGCTCAGCCGCGGCCGGGGGAGCAAGACCCCCCCCCCCCACCCCGCTCTCAGGGCTGCCCCCCGCTCGGCCCAGACAAACCCCTGACAGGGTAACTCTCTAGTCCTCATCACCCACCCCAGAGAGAGAGAGGGAGAGAGAACCAGCGTTCTTCCGTCCTTTTGGGGGCCTGCTCCGAGGCCGAATTAGGGGCAAAGGAGGAAAAGAGGGCCTGGGAGGCCGACCGACTGACCGACCGTCCGGCAGGCGGATGGCCGGGCTGAACCGCTCCGACTTGGAGGAGAGGCTTCCAGCCCAGCAAAGGCCTCTGACTCAGGACGGCCGGACAGCAGCTGGACAAGGGGGGGCAGCACTGCAAAGGAAGGGGTGGCCCCGAGGGAGGGAGGGGAGGGAGGGAGGACCCTCTGGTGCACAAGGAATGCGGCCCAAACAC
Organism: Notechis scutatus; assembly: GCF_049901735.1. NCBI lineage: Eukaryota > Metazoa > Chordata > Lepidosauria > Squamata > Elapidae > Notechis > Notechis scutatus. The sequence goes on from NC_142009.1 coordinate 1,410,582, forward strand.
CAGCATGTGGGGGGGATGCCAGGGCACGTGCCCCCTTCTCTGCCCCCTCCAGCACTGCAATGGAGCCTTTGCGGGACCCTCGGTCAAAGCCCTGGGCACAAGAGGGGCGGCTCCTCCCGCTTTTCTGACGGGGGGACTGGGGGAGGCTGAGGCAACCTCAGAGGGGCTGGGTGGAGAAAGACCCTGTGGACATTTCTAGGGTGGGGGAGGGGGTCCCTTGCCCAAGGTTGCAGAAGCGTGGGGCTGCCCCAGTGCCAGGACGGGGGGGCGCTGGGGTGTGTGGCTGACAAAGGCCGGGGGAGGGGACGACACTCGGGGCCCGAATCCTCCAGCAGCCCCGTGAAAGTGGGGAGGGGCTGAAGCGGGGGCAGGAAAAGGAGGCTGACTTTGGGCTAGCCTTCTCTGGGACAGGCTTCCAGCCAGCCGCCCCCTCCCCAAAAGCTGCTCCAGGAGGAGAATCTGCACTCGTTCCTTGGATGGAGTAAACCTCTGTGTGTGTGTGTGTGTGTGTGTGTGTGTGTGTGTGTGTGTGTGTTGGGGGGAGCATCGGGCTGAAACGAAACATCTTGCATGCTTCACCAGGGCCTGGGGAGGGGGCCCGGGTCGGTGGCCATAAATCAAAGCCTAACACTCCATCTGCACACCCAAAGGGGGGCAGCGCTGGGACCCCTGCCCAAACTGCTGGCCGGCCAGGCCAAGTGGGGGGCGACTGTGGGGAGGAAGGCAGAGGAAGAGGAGGAGGAGGAGGAGGAGGGACACGTGGCTGAAAACCGCCAGGGTTAAACTGAGAGTGAACTTCCCACCCCCTTCTGTCTGGGGGGCTGATGGGACCAGCCGGGCACAAGAGCCCGCAGGCTGCCTCCTCCCGGGACCCACCTGGCCTTGCCAAGCACAGGCCAGGCTCCTGCCGAAAGACCCTCCTCGGGTGATGGTCTATGGACCCCCCCTCCCGCTTTCCAACCACTTTTCCTCTCGCTCTTCCTCAGCCAGGAAGCAGCAGCGCGGGGGGGCATAAAATGCCTCCTGCCCTGAGGCTGCCCCTCCTGAGAGGGGTGGGGGTGGGGAGGGGCGGGCTCCTGGCAGGCATGCCCAGCCTGCTGGTGCCCCGAGGGTGGCAGGGCCACCCCTGCCGTGGACAGACCAGGCCTGGCAAAGGAGCCCCCCACCCTCCCCTTGACCTTCCTGGGCAAGCCGTGGGCACCGGCTGGCAAGGCCTCGGTGCCCCCTGGCCCTGGAGCGGAGAAGCCCCGGTTCTTGGCTGGGGGTGGATGGACCGGGCAGGACAGGGCCGTCGGGCAGCTCGTCTTCCCTGCTCTGTGCCAGCACACGCAGCTGGTCTCCAGCGCCAGGAGAAGCCCGGAGGGTGCAGGGGGGCAAGGGGAGGGGCTGCCTTTGGGGGCTGCCCTGGGAGGGGCCTGCTTCCCTCGAGCCCCACACCTGGCGTCCAGCAGTGCCACCGCCTGCCTGCCTTCCTCCCGGCGGTGCAGGGGGGAGCGGAAGGCCGCCATCTCCGGGCGGGGGCCAATGAGGGAGAGGCTTCCAGGGCGGGGAGGGCTCTGCCGCAGCGGCTATGTTTCCCATTATGTAACCCTGGTCACGGGCAGCCCGCCAGGCTCCCAATGAAAAAGAGACGCTGGCTTGGCACGGCCTCCCCTTTCCTATCCTCATGCAGGGTCAGCCGAGTGTCATACAGCTGCAGAGAGAGCTCCGGGGATTAAGGCTGGGCTGGGCTCCAGCGCGCGAGACCCGGGTTCAAGTACCAGCTGAAAGCAATAAACCAACTGCTGCAGCTGCTGGGCCGCCTCCGAGCCCTGCTGGCTCCCTGGGAACCCACTGCCAGCCGGGGGGGGTGATGGGGAGATGGGGCAAGCGCCCTGCACCAGGGGCTGTGCTGGGCCGGCCGTGGGGGGGGGTAGTTCCTGCCCCTCGCCCGAGAGCCCCCAGCCCTCCCTCCCCCGTGGGCCTTCTCCGACAGGGGGCAGCAGTGGGGATGGTCAGCCCAGGAAGAAGAGCCGGGGAGGAGGGGGGGTCCTGCCACTCTAAAGCTGGGGGGGAGAGGAACCCACCCACCCATCAGAGAGGGCACTGCAAGGGAGGCTGGGGGGAGGGGGCGTTGTGAGGAGGCCCCCTGACCTGGGAGGGAGGCGGCTGTGCTGGCCCCCTGCGAAGAGGACCAGGAAGGCCTGTGGGCACTGCCACACCTGCCCCCCCGTCCTCTGCCCCTCCCCTCCCTGCCTCCTTCCCAGCCAGCCAGCCAGCCAACAGAAAACAGACCCCCGTCTGCCCCCCTCCCCCAAAGGGGGGGCACTTCCTGTGTGAGAGCTCCAGGGAAGAAAAAAGAGCCAAAGGCAGAAAGAGGGAAAGGGGGGAGGGGGCCGGACAGACCTCCCTTCCACGCTGGAGCCCCCCCCCCGCCTTCCCCCAGGGGAGCCCCCGGGGGCCAGGAGGAATGGGGGGGGGGCTTCTGCCCCAGAGCCTCGCGAGGCAACCCAGCCCGCCCCCCCTCCTCCTCCTCCGCCCGGGGAAGGGCTGGGGGTGCCGTGCCTAGAATCCCCTCGCTGGTCCAGCTGAACCCCCCACACTGGACCCTCCGGCCTCGCGCCCCCCCTCCACCCACTGGACACGCACGGGGGGTTGGTCTGTGTGTGAGGCACCCGACGTACGGCGGGGGCAGCTCCAGGGCGCTGGGCGGGGGGTTCCAGGTCTCCGGGTGCCCCAGCATCCAATCCGACCAGACCTTGATGCTGGGCAGCAGCTCCTTCAGGTCCGGCGGGAAGGCGGAGACCTTGATGTCATCGTCCTCGGGGTCCCCCTGGCCTTGAGCCGCTGCCGGGAAGGAGGGGGGCAGGTCAGAGTGGGGGCCTCGCGCAGCACAAGGGGTCACCGGGGCCCCCCCAGGAAGCTCCGCCCCCCCAACAAGCCCACCTGAGGTTCCTGTTTCCCCTCCTCTCCCCCACCTGGGAAATGGGCCCCTCAACCTGCCTGGGTGAGAAGAGATGGGGGGGGCAGGTAGGGCTTCTTTTGGGGTGCCATGCAGGCAGTCCCGGACTTATGACCAGCCTCGGACCCAGATTTCTGTGGCTGAGCGAGACCGTGGTGGTGGAGGGAGCTGTGCCCCCTTTTTACGACCTGCCAGCTGCCAGGCGCCCTCCGGGTTTAGAGGAGGCTCAACGCAGGGACCCCGCAGCCTCGGGAGGGGTGGGAAACGGCCCTTTCCAGGGTAGAGGTCACTTCGAATGGCCGCTAAAGGAACCGTTGTAAGCCGGGGACTACCTGGGTCCTTTGTTTTTTACAGGTTTTATGTTCTGTTCTGCCCAGATTCATGCAGATTGGGGCAGCCCAAGACATACAACGCGCATATCAGCAAGCAAGCCAACTGGACTCCCTTCACATTGGGGTGTGTGTGTGTGTCTGTGAACGCTGCAATCCAGAGCCCTGAGCAGGCCAGGCCCCTGACTGAGCAGTGAGCCCCGTGTGGGGTGCGGTGCGGAGGGTGCTGAGGGTCCTGGGCTCCCCCCACCCAGGGGTGCAGGGCTGGAGAGAAGCACCAACCAAGCCCTCCCCGCAAACTCTCCACCCCCCCACCGGCCTTGCAGGCGCCAGGCCCAGAAAGAGGAGGGGGGGGGGGTGAGGCCTCTCTGCCCAGGGGTCCCTGGGCACGCTGGGGCTGTCTGTCCGCAGGCACTCTGGGGGAGCCACCCGTCCGGGCTGGGGAACATGGGTGGGGGGCCGCTTCCTCGCAGGCTCCTCCTAGGCCCGCCGGAGGCGCAATGCAAACGCTTTCGGCCTGCACTGAATCGAGCCGGCAGCCCATCCCAGGGCTGTTCCTATCGCGGACCCAAGCGAGCCGCAGCCCACCAACCGTGGCCTGGAGGTGCTGTGGTAACGTTGGAGACGGGGCTGGTTTTTGGACAAACAGGAGCCCTCGAACAGGGCGGGGGAGGGGACGAGGCTCAGGCTGGGCAAAAGGGCAAAATGGACCCGGGAAGCCGGGCCTGCCATGCCGGTCACCCCAGGCCGCCCCGTTCAGGTGGACCTCGAGCAGGGCAAGTCAGAGGAAGGCGGCAAAGTCTGCCTGGGGCTGAGGGGCTGCCCTATGGTGCCCAAGCGCCAGGCCGGCCCTCAACCCCGGCCCCACTCAAGGGGGGGCTCTGTCCTGGGGCCCTGAAGAGGCTCCTGGGGAGGGGAGCCGGAAGGAGCCTGCTAGAGGCCGGCCCGGGCCCGCCTGCTGGGGTGGGCTCCTCCCCACGGCTGCCCCGCGCACCCCCTGCTTGGGACCAGGGCTGGGCGGGCATCCCCCCCCGGAAAAAAGGGCCAGGTCCGCAGCCTGAGGGTCGAAGGAGCCCCAAGTCTCCCCCGCCTTACCTAGGGAGACGTCCTGCAGGAGGCGAGTGCAGCGCTTGACCAGAGTGGCGAACATGGCGAGGCCCAGGGCGCAGGCCTGCTCCTGGATGACCGAGCGGCAGTCCTCCGACAGGCACTCTAGGCAGGAGACACAAGCGAGAAGCTGTGCAGAGGAGCGGGGAGGGGGGGCTGCCAGCCCTCAGCTGCCCAGGGAGCGCCCCCTCCCCGCAAGGCCCTGCCACCCTGATCCCTCCTGGGGCGCTGAGGGGGCTGGCAGCTGCAACTGGGACAGATGTTCCACTGCCAGGAACACACCATCCCTCCCCCCCGGCCTGGCAGCCTCCCTCCCGTTTCACACCAGGTGCAACTCCCAGGGGAGCCCCGTGTGGGGCAGGCTGTGGCAGTCAAGGCAAGAGGTCCTCTAGGCACGGGCAAAGGGGCAGGAACAGCTGGGGGTTCAGGGGCCACCCCAGGGCGTCACTCCGAAGGGGACCGGGGGCTGGAGGCCAAAGCGAGGGAAGAACGGGGGCCGGGGGGGACGCGAGAGCAGCCTTCCCACATCTGAGGGGCTGCCCCAGAGAAAAAAGAGGGGGGGGGGTCCACCTCTCCCCCAAAGGCAGGACCAGGAGCAACGGATGGAGGCTCATCGAGGAGAGAGAAGCAACCTGGAATGGAGGAGGAATTTGCCGACAGGCAGGACGGCGAAAGGTTGTGGGGGCTCCATTGCTGGAGGCTTTGAAGAAGAGACCGGGCAGCCCTTGGGGGTTGGACTAGAGGACCTCCAAGGTCCCTGCCAACTCTCATTCTGTTACGTGGACCTGTCCCTGTAGGAAGAGGAAGCCCCTCCCTCAAGAAGCTGGACCGCCTCCCCCGGCCCAGATTCTGACCCTTTCTCCTCCCTCCAGGAGCCACACCGGACCCCGGGGCCCAGCTCCAAGCCGAGGGCTTCCCCGCTGGACATGAAACGAAGGAAACGTTGACAAGGTAGGAGGTTTATCAAGCACATATTAATTAAGCCCTCAGGGTTGGAAATGGAAAGGGGAACCATTTGACCCGCCCTGCCAGCCCAGCCTCGGCCACCCCAGGGGCTATGGGGGGGGGGCTCCTTCTCAGCCCTTAAGGGCATTATCCCCATTGGAATTTAATGACCAGGAAGGCTTCCTGCCTGGAGCCCCCCCGGCCTGTTTGGCAGCCTTTGGTCTTGAGGGGAGGGGCCACGCTCCCAGGGGCTCGGCTGCAATCCACCCCAACTTCTCCCAGGGACCTTGGGGGACACGGCAGGGGCCTACGATTGGCCAGGTGGCTGGGTTGGCAAGAGACCCCGCTCTCCTCCCCAACTCTTCCTCCGCTGAACCCCTGCCCTCTGGGGGCACCTCCTGCCTCAGGAAGACCAGGAGCTGCTTCCAGGGTCAGCAGGGTGGCCAGAGGATGACCCGGAAGGGGAAGGGGGGCCTGGGACCAGCGGCCGGCCCCTGCCAGGTTCCCAAAGCTGCCCCGGCCGGGCAAGGGTTGCGGGGCCAGAGCAGCTGAGGGGGGGGGGGCTTCCTTCCGGCCCCCAGCACCAGGGGCAGCCCTTTCCAAGCCAGGGCCTGGGACTTCCGGCCAGGCCCAGCGTCCAGGCTGGGTGCCAGCCTCAGCTCTGCCAAGCTACCTGGGCCGCCCTGAGCCTCCGAGAGGCTTCTGGTTTCCCAGAGAACAAAATAGTCGTGGAAAACATAAACCAACTGTCGTCAAAGTTGTCGGGTCTCAGGAAACGGATCGGCTGGGAGAAGGAGGCCGCCATGTGGCCGGATGTTATGCGTTTCTAATTAGCGCTATACATCTTTCAGCGGAGCAGCCGCAAGCGACCGCTTGCTGGGAAAGGGAGCCCGGCCGGCCTTGTTATTGTAACTGTCAAGGAGCCCCGGAGCCCAGCAGCTCCGGGAAGAGGCAGGCAGGGAGGGGCGCTGTTGGCCCCGCCCAGCAGGGGGCGCCCTGGGTGCCAGCCTTCAGGCAGCCGGGAGCAAAGACGACGCCCGCCATGGAGCCGTTTGGCACGGCCTGAGCCCTCAGGGTCCCTGGGGAGTCCGCTGGCCCCGCACCCCTGGACCTGCCAGGTGAGGCTGGAGGGGAGTGTGGCTGACCGATCAGGCTCCCCTAATGCTCGCCTCTCAGGTGCCCCAGGCCCCTCTCGGCTGGCGTTTGCCTTCTGCAGGGAGTGGGCAGGCGAGCAGAGTGGAGGAGGGGGCCGATGAACCAACGCCGGAGGAGGGGGAGGAGGAGTCCCAGCCAGCCGGCAGCATCTTCTGCAGGCTCAGCCCCAGTGGATGCTGCTCGGCCTCCGGTCGTCAGCCCAGAGGAGCCCAGGCAGGACCTGAGGCCCAAGCCCTCAGAAGGGAGCTGGAAGGGACCCCCAGAGGTCTTCTGGCCCTACCCCCTGCCCCAAGCAGGAGACCCGTACCATGTCAGACCGTTTTCTCCTTAGAAGCCTCCAGTGTTGGGGCGCTGCTTCCTGGTGTTTTGGACCCCCAGCCCTCAAATACTGGGAGGCTGCTGCCATGCCCCCGCTTTCTCTAGACTGGCCACACCCGGATCCTGCAGCCGTTCTCCTTCCAACGTTCAGCCATCTTAGTTGCTCTTCTCTGCACCTTTTCCAGCAACAGAGGGGAGGTGGGTGGCCGTGGGAAGAGCAAGGACTTGGGCCGGGTGTGACCCCTTTGCCCCCCAGGCCCATGGCCGCCCTCGGTGCCTAAGGCAACCCGCCTTCAGCTGGGCTCCCCGCAAACGGGGGCATTGCCCGGATGCTGGCAGGGGCCCAATGCCAGGGGCTGGCCTGAGCGTGGCCCCAAGAAGCCCCCTAACCTCCCCACCCCCTCCCCAGCCAGTTCTCATTCTGGCAGGGCCTCCCCCCTCCCGGGTCCGATCAGGGAGCGTGTGTGGGGGGTGGGCGGCAGAGGCTGCCAAAACCGGGGAAGGGGCAAGGGGAGCAGGGGCTCCCCATGGAAGCCATCAGGCACTCAACACTTCATCTGTTTCTCCCAGCCCTCCCCCCCAGAGCACAACCCCCAGCGCAGGGCCTGGATTCTGCTCTGGCGTCACCAGGAAGCAGCTGCAGAGTTTCAGGAGCCCCCCCTGACCTCACGGGAAAGGCAGAGGTCCTGCGCAGGAGAGAGTGCCCAGGCGGAGCTGCTGCGCCCTTGGAGGGCCTGGCTGGCCTCCGGGCCCTCCTCTGCTGCCCAACCCCTCCCCCGGGCTTCCTCTTCCGCAGGCTGCCAGGCGCCAGCATCCCTCCGACCTGCCCGCGCACACGTACACGCTGGCCCCGGGTGTGGAGGGCACGCTCTGCCTGGGCAACGGACGCGGCGCAGGCTTTTCCCGGAAGTATCTGGGGAAGGAGGCTCCCATTTTTAGAACATGTTATTCCCAGAAATTTCCTGAAAAGGCTGCAGGAGGCATGCGGAGGAGGAGCCATTTCCCCCTGCTGCGGGCAGAAGGCCGCGACCGGGGGAGGGGGGAGATGGGGAGAGCAGCGAGGACCCCGGATGATGCCAAGGCCGCCCTGGGCCACCTGTGGGGGGCTTTCCAAGGGCAGCAGCCGGCTGACCGAATCACAGCCGCCTTGGAGGGCCAGAGCCAGGTCGTGGGGTCCCTTTGCTTTGTTTTCGGGGGGGCTTACCCAGCGGTCCTTGACTTACATCACTTTACTTAGTGGCCAAAGTTAGAAGGGCCCTGAAAAAGGGGGACTTATGGCCATTTTTCACACATACGGCTCCCGTGGTCGCCTGATGGTCACCTGGTCAACATTCAGACCCTCGGCAACCTGGCTCGCCTTTGTGACGGTCGCCGTGTCCTGGGATCACGTGGGTCACCTTTTTGCAACCATCCGACAAGCAAAGTCAGCGGGGGAGCCGGATTCACTTAATGACCATGAGTCTAACTTAACAACGGCAGGAATTCGCACCCAACAACCATCACAAGAAAGGATGCAGAATGAGGGAAAACCTCATTTAACGAACGTCTCGCTTAGCAACAGAAGTTTTGGGCTCAATTGTGGTCGTAGGTCCAGGACTAACCGTAGGGGTCAATAACACAGGGCCACTCCAGTCCTGGAGAGAAAACCACAAACACCCAGGAAAGCAGCCAAGAGACCAAAGCCCTCAAAGGAGCACCGGAGGGGGGGCTGCAGGGAGGGAGGGGGTGCAACCTGTGGGGGCCATTTGCAGCCCCCCCGAAGCTCTCAGAGACCCCGTCTGCAAATGAGCCCCAAGTCAGCTGGTTCTGGGCTTTGGGGTGCAGCTGGGAAGCCCCCCCCCCAGGCAAGGAAGCCCCTTTCTTAAAATGCCAAGGCCCAACTGGGCCACAACCCCGGAGGCCTTTCGGACCTGGGGGAGGCCGGGTGGGACATCCTTGAGCTGCCCCTTTCCTGCCTTTCCAACTCTCCCACCAGAGTGATGGGGGCTTTCCTGCAGGCGTTTCGTGACCCAACTAGGGAACGTTATCCCAGTGGTGATCAGGGGGCACCGAGGACCCCTCCTTTCTACGACCCCCTGCTCGCCCTGTCTTGCGAGTTTCGTATTTGGCGGTTTTCACCTGGCGAGTCCACCTGAGGGCAGAGCCGGGGCCTGCCCCCCCCGCTTTGTGCACCCCTCCCCCGCCCAGCACTGAGCCGGGGGGGTCGGGGCCTCTCGACACTTCAGAGGAACCACAAAAGCACCGCCCTCTGGCAGCCGATGTGGCCTTCGCACGCTGGCGGAGAGTCATTCCGAGGGGCTGTTTTGAATATCGGTCTTAGAAGGCATTTCACTTTTGGTTTCAATCTCCGCAGGCTCCCCGGGTTCACCAAAAGGGAGACGGGAGGCCCTTGACAGCTAATCCGATCCACGCAGCAGTGAGGGCTCTTGGGCACCGGCCGCAGACAGGAAGGTGCCAGGGCCTCCGAGTTGTCTTTGGGGGTCTTTTATGCCCACGTGCAGCATGGGGGGGGGGCTGCTCGGGAAAAGGCAGCAGGAGACGGGCGTGCTCTGCCTCCCACAGACGAGGGGCACCTGTGCCAGCCGCTGCTCTCTCCTGACTACGGGAGGGGGTGAGTCCCAGGGGGACAGGGTGAGGGTCCCGGGGGCAGGAGAGGAGGGGAGCAAGGCCTGGCACCACACCGTTCCTGGCCGGCCGAACTCAAGTGAGGCAAGGCAACCAGCGCTCTGAGCAGGGGTCTTTGGGAGAGAAAGTCCCAGCCTTCAGAGCAGGGGTCTCCAGCCTTGGCCACTTTCAGCCTGGCGGACTACAACTCCCAGAATCCCCCAGCCAGCTTGGCTGAGTTGAAGTCCTGCAGGCTGAAAGTGGCCAAGGATGTCAGTCCAGAATTTGGGATGGCCACCAGCGGAGCCAAAGGAGGCGTTCTTGGGGCCACCAGGTGCAGCTCAGGGGTCCCAAGGCGGCCATCGAGGGGGGCCCCATCCTCTGAGGAGCCAGGGGAGCATTCCGCTCTGCACATGGGCAGGAGCCGGGCGATCTGGGAAGGGCCGCGGCTGCCGGTGACCTCCGGGAGGCCGTTCCGAGCTGGGTTTCGGTTTCGCCCTGACCAGCACCGCTGAGCCTTCTCCTCCCCCGCCCCGAGCAGCCAGGCCCGGCCGGCCGAGTCAAATATTTTCCCCTCCATCGAACGCCAGCCTGTCTGTGTTTGGAAACTCTCAAAGCCCATGTTGTACGGTTTACTGCGCTGGAAAAGGTGCCAGCAGAGTTTCAAAGGAAGGGAAGTGTAGAACTGTTTCCTTTCAAAGGCTTTTTCCAATGGGATCCACGGAGGGAAAAAGGCTGGAACTAACTAAAACATGATTAAAAACTGCTCCGAAGAAAGAGAGGGACGGAAAAGATGGACGAGGAGAAGAAAGAGAAGCCCAAGGTGGGGCCGAAAAGGAGGAGCGGAGCAGCAGCGGATGCCCCTCCCTCCCCCTCGGCCGCCGGCATGCCTGTGGGGCCAAGGGCAGCGGGTGGGCACAAGCGGCCCAGCCTCGATCCCCCAGGTCTCGGCTCAACTGCTGGCAGCTCAGCAGGCCAGGCCTCCCCCCAAACCGCCCCTGGGGGTCAAGGGCCGGCAGGAGCCACGCCAGAGGCCTCCATCCGGCCCCTTTGCGGGAAATAAAATGCTGCATTGGCCACCTGCCCGAATATTCTCCCAAGAGCCCCAGAGGGGTCCTGGCACTGACCGCTGGTGGCCCTCAAGGGCCACCCGGGAGCGCTCGGCCTCTTAGGAAAAGGGCGTCCTGGCGCGGATCCTTTCCCAACCCCTTTTCCTTTTGGCCACCTGGAGCGGCTGCTGGCCCCTTCCGAGGTTTCCTCCCCCCCCCCCCCCAGAACGCCTCCTGCTCAGAGGGCATTTCCGTGGTGAGCAGGGCCCAGCAGAAGAAGCTGCAGAAAAGCGGCCATGCCGAAGGGAGGAAGAGGGGGGACACGGGCCGTGGCTCTTCCGCCGCGTGGCACCCCGTGGCCAGCAGGACTCTAGTTGGCTGAGCCTAAGAAATCTTGGGGAGCTCGGGGCCCCCCCAGGCCCTGCCCTGGCCCTCCTGCGGGGCCGCTGCCTGGGAAAACAGGGGCCCCTCCCCCTGGGCCGTGGGACGGGGGGGGGGGGGAGGGCCCATGGATGGGAGTTTGCGGTGCTGCTCCATGCCTCGCGGAGGGCTTGGCTGTGGGCTGCAACACACATGTGGAAGGATGAGGGGGAAAAATAAACAGGCAGACAAAAGAATGAGGCTGCCCTGCCAACTCCAATCGAGCAGCCCTCCGTTTAGAGGCTTATCACGCTGAGAAAGCGCAGAGGGCTTGGAAGGCAGCGCTTCCTTCCTTTCTGCCCCGGCCGGCCCCCAGCGCCCCGAAGGATGGGCAGAGGGGTGGGCGGGCGCCCCCTCCCTCCCAGGCAGCCTCTTGGCTTTCGGCAGCCCCCAGAACGGGGGTCCCCAACTGCCCCAGGATGCCTGTGTGTTTCCCCTGCTGCCTTTGGGGAGAAGCTGGGGTTTCGTTTAAAAAAAGAAAAGAAAAACAGGGGGAGGGAAACACGTGGACCCCCTTCTGAAGCTGGGGAGCCCCGTTCCAGCTGCCCCCAAAAGGGAGCCAAGAAAACCCCAAGTGGGCCCCTGCCTGGTCCCCCAAAGGCAGCCAAGGCTTAAAGCCCAGGGTGGGAAGCCATCCTGGGGGTCTGGGGGAGAGAGGCCCCCACCTGCGCCCTCCTCAGCTCTCGGGACCCCTGCCCCCTGCCCCCCTCTCCCAGCCAGAGTTCAGGTCCACGGGCAAAGAGAACCCCCCCCCCTCAGCTTAGGGGTGCCTGGCGGATGATGCTGGGAAAAGGGGGGCCAAGAGCACCTCTGGTTCATGACCAGGATAACTTCCATTTGCGTGTTAACCGTCTCCAGCTGCCACCAGAAGGAAGAAAGCGAAGGGGAGCTGCAGAAGAAAGTGAGGCCCAGAGCTGGTAGGAAGGCCGGCAACCACACCAACACACACACACACACACACACACACACACTGTTTCGCTCCTGCCCAGCCAGGCCCTCCAGGCTTGCAGGCTGGCTGGCAGGCCCAGCTCTTTTCTCTCACACCCCGTCCACCCTGGGAGGGGGGGGGCAGGCAGATGGGGAGGGGGGCCGGTGGGAGAGAACGAGGGAGAAGCAACACAACAAAACTCCTGGCTGATAAAAGGAAACGGGGGAGACACGAACAATTGAACACTACCTAAAAGCTCAGGAGAGGTTTATTTTATTAGTTCTTAATAAATATCTTGCAGATTTCCTGCAGGAAACACACCAGATCACATGTAGAATACTTTCATACTGATGTCAACGGGACCAGCATATGAAATCTATTAGGGGCGAAGCCACAGCAGGGCGATCGGTTGTGCAGAAAAGCTGCGCGGCACCAAGGCGAGCGGGGAGGGGGCGGGAGGGGGGATCTCACGGCCCTTCCAAATTCTTCGAGAGGTAAAAAAGTCAGCCAAGACACAGGGAGAGAGAGAGAGAGAAAATATCCCACATCCTGCTTTGGGCTGCCAGCAATCTGAAGTGCCCAGAGATTAATTCTTTGTCTGGCCTGGAAATGTGACTTTAAAGAGGGGGGACCGGAGGGGGTCTCGGGGAAGGTTGGGGCTGGCATGGTGCCACTAACTCTTCCACCCCCAGCCATGTTTCAATGTAGACAGCAGTAAACCCCAGCAGACAGCAGCTCTGCGCACTGCCAGCGACTCACAGCAGAGCCGGCAGCAGCTGCGATACGTCTTGCTCAGCCAATGCAGATGGGCCCGAGTGCGCGGCGGAGGCTTCCGCTCTCTGCACGGGGGGAGGCGGGGGGGAGCCTGGCCTGCACGCTCGAGGGCCCCCAGGACACTCCCCTGTCCGGAGGCACCGTTGCAGCTCCGGACAGGAGGAAGAGGGGAATTAGCATCCCGGAGATTCAGGGCTGTGATGGCTCGGGGGGGGCATGGCCGCCCCCTCCCCCCTTGGGGTCTGGGCTTGGGACCCCCAAGTCCCCCTCCGCCCCTGGTGGGCCGAGCCAGGCTGCCAGCCACGGCAGGAGGCCTTCCCCAGCCCCACACTGGCAGGGGACGCTGGGTTTGGGCCCCCAAGGCTCAGCAGGGTCTGCTCTGGGCAGCCAGGGGCCCCCTTGGTGTGTGTGTGTGGGGGGGTGGCCTCCCTGGGGCTGTGTGCGTGGCAGAGGGATTTGTGGGGCCTTTCCTCTCATCTTTATGACGTCGACGGGAGGGTTGACTCTCCTGCTCAGCTCTTAAGATGCCCGGCTGCTGAACTCCTGTCCCCTGGCAGAGTCCAGCTGGCTCCCTTTCCTCCAAAGCCAGAGGCTGGTGATATGGATGGCAGCTGAGACCCCGGAGACCCCCAGGGGCATCCTCGGTAGCCCCCCCCCGAGGCCATCCCCACCAGCTGGAACTCAACGCTGCCTGGGGAGCCCCGGAACCACAAAGCGGCTCAGCTCCGAAGGCGATTTGGCTTTAACAGATAATCAGAGTTGGAAAAGACCTTATAGGTCATCTAGTCCAACCCCCCGCCCAAGCGGGAGACCCTTCTACACCATTTCTGACCAATGGCCGTCCAGTCTCTTCTTGGAAGCTTCCAATGATGAAGCTCCCACAACCTCTGAGGGCAACTTCTGTTCCATCTGTTGATTGTTCTCACTGTCAGAAAGTTTCCCCTTATTTCCAGGTTGAATCTCTCCTTGTTCAGTTTCCATCCATTGTTCCTTGCCTGGCCTTCAAGTGCTTTAGAAAATAGCTTGACCCCTTCCTCCTCTCTGGGGCAGCCCCTCAAATACTGGAAGACTATTATCATGTCTCCCCTGGTCCTTCTCTTCCCTAGACTAGCCAGGCCAGGTTCCTGCAACCGTTCATCGTATGTTTTAGCCTCCAGTCCCCTCATCATCCTGGTTGCTCTTCCCTGCACTTTTTCCAGAGTCTCAACATCTTTTTTATAATGTGGTGAACAAAACTGGATGCAGGACTCTAGGTGTGGCCTTTACAGAGTGGGATTAGTACCTCTCTTGATCTTGATTGTATCCCTCTGTTGATGCAACTTAGGGTTGCATTAGCTTTTTGGGCGGCTGCTGCACACAGCTTGCTCATATTTAGCTGGTTGTCCACTAAGGCTCCCAGATCCCTCTCCCAGTTCCTGCTATTGAGCCCAGTTGCACCCAGTCTATATGTGTCCTTTTGGTTTTTCTTGCCTAAGTGGAGGACTTTCCTTTTCTCTACAGTGAATTTCATTTTATTAGATGTGGCCCAGTGTTCTAGTCTGTCAAGATCCATCTGGATCTTGAGTCTATTTTCTTGGGTGTTAGCTATTCCTGCCAGCTTAGTATCATCTGCAAATTTGGTAAGTTCCACTTCTATTCCCTCATCTAAGTCGTTAATGAAGATATTGAAGAGTCCTGGGCCTAAGACGGAACATTGTGGCACCCCACTGCTTACTTCCCTCCAGGTAGACTTAGACCCATTAAGGACTACTCGTTGAGTACGGTTTGCCAGTCAGTTTTGAGTCCATCTCGTGGTGGTGCTTTCTATTCCACTTTTTTCTAGCTTACTAAGAAGTAGGTTGTGGTCTACTTTATCGAATGCCTTGCTGAAATCTAAATATATTATGTCCACAGTATTTTGCTGGTCACTGTGTTGAAGAATGAAATAAGACTGGTTTGTCATGATCTGTTTTTAACAACCCCGTGCTGACTGCTAGTTATTACTTTACTTGTTTCTAGATGTTGCCAGATCTGTTTTTTTATTATCTTTTCCAGTATCTTCCCGGGTGTTGATGTTAGGCTGATTGGTCTATAGTTTCCTGGGTCTGTTTTTTTCCCCTTTTTTGAAGATGGGAACCACATCAGCTCTTTTCCAGTCCTCTGGTAGTTCCCCGGTGCTCCAAGATTTTTGAAAGATGTGGTGCAGCGGTTCTGAGATGACCTCTGCCAGCCCCTTTAAAACTCTGGGATGTGATCCATCAGGCCCCGGTGATTTGTTTTCATCAAGATCAGACAGGTGTTCTCTTACTATTTTTTTTTGCTTATTTTAACTTTTATTTCTGGTCTGTCTTTTACAGTTATGTTTTTGGTGGGTTGAGCTATAGTTTCTTTTTCCGTGAAGACGGATGCAAAGAATGAGTTAAGCAGTTCTGCTTTCTCTCTGTTGCCTGTTGCTTCCCTGCCATCTTCTCTCTTTAGTGGACCGACTGTTTCCTTGATTTTTTTTCTTGTGATTTATATGTTGGAAGAAACTTTTTTTATTATCTTTGACTTTTGTTGCAAGTCTTTGTTCATTCTGAGCCTTTGCTATCCTGACTTTATCTTTGCAGATTCTGGCTCTCTGCTGATATTCTGCCTTAGTTGTACGTCCTTCTTTCCATTTTTTGTACTTGTCCTTTTTTTCTTTCAATTTCCCAGAGAGATCTATCTTTGTGCAGCCATGCTGGTTTCTTCTTGGATTTCTTGTTTTTCTTTCTCCGTGGTATTGTGAGGCTTCTGGAGGGCAACGTCCTGGCAGCTCCTCAAAATTAAGTGTGTGTGTGTGGGGCCTTTGGCCAAGGCAGCCGCAGCAGCCGAAGCTCCGGGGGAAGAGATGCAAAAGGAGGGGGCGGCTGTCGTCACGGTAACTGCCACAAGAGAGACTGGCCCCTCACAAGCCCCCCTGGATCCCGAGAAGCGGCCCGTCTGGTGCCACCAAGGAGGAGCCCCAGAACCGAAGTGCCACAGAGCTGCCTCCTGAAGCAGCCTCCAAGACAGCCCCTCCCACAGGCAGCGCCACAAGCCCCCAACTCTTGGGGTTGGTGGGAGCCCCCCCCCGCCGGAGTGGAAGGCGGGAATTTGCTGCCTCTGCAGGGAAGATCGGTTGGCCCCCTCCTGCCTCAACAGCCCCCGTCTGTTTATTTAGGTCATCAGCCGACCAACTGGTAGGTGGTCCTCAACGCACGACCCCATTGAAAACCCCCAAAAAAAATTCCTGTTGCTCAGTGAATTTGGCCACACTTGGCCAGGGAACCCCTGCAGTCGTTAAGTGAACTAGGCGGTCTGGCTTGCCCCACTGACTTTGCTGGTCACCAGAAGGTGACAACAGGGGACCCCGTGACCCCCCCCACCCGGGGAAGCTGCGCCCGTCACAAACACGAGAGAGTTGCCAGAGGCCCGAGTGGTGATGCCCTGACCCTGGGGATGCTCGCAGGTGTCCCAGGGCCAGCCGAGCAAATCCCCTGCCTGCGTGGCCCCTCCGTCCCTTCCAGCGCCCCCCCCGCCTTCAAGGGCAGGACCCAGAAGGAGCAGAGGCAGGGTTCGCAGGAATAACCCTCGGAGGCTGCTTCCTGCCCCCCCCCCCCAGCCAGAGGTGGAGCAGCCCAGGGAACAAGCAGGAGCCCCCCTTGACTCCCCTTCGGTTGAGGCAACCGCCACGCCCGGCCGGCCGGCTCCAGCTGGGCTCCCAAGCCCCCTTCTTCAGGCCCCCTCACTTCCTCCTCCTCCTGCCCCCGCCTGCCTGGCACAAAGGCCGGCTCCTCCAGGCGCAGCGCTGAGGAATCTCAACTTCCAGCCCCATTTTACAACCTCCCTTGCCGCCGTTGTTAAGTGAATCGCTGCAGTGGTTAAGCCGGCTTCCCGCACTGATTTTTCTGGTCAGAAGGTCGCCAAAGGGGATCGCGTGGCCTCCCCAGGACGCTGCGACCGTCACATACGTGGATCAGCTGCCAAGCGCCTGAGCTTTCATCACGTGACCCCTGGGGAGGCTGCAGCCGTCGTAAGTGTGAAAAACGGTCACAAGTCACAGGAGAGGATCGAGGGGGGGCCTCCTCAGGCAGCCTGGGGGAGATCTCTCCTGCCCTCCCCTCCGGGCTGGGGAACATGGGCCAGGAGCCTCTCCCTCGCAAGGGAGGAGGCCGCCAGAGTCGCTGTGAAACTGCTTCTAAAACGCCCTCAATCCTCGGGGGAATCTACGGCCACTTGACCACCTGCAGACTCCGACTCCCAGAATCCCTCAGCTCTGCTGGCCCAGGAATTCTGGGCGCTGAAGTCCCTCAGGTGGTCAAGTGGCCCTAGATGCCCCCCCCCACCTCCAAGTCAAGCCTGGGGCCATTTTTATGCCACCTGCTGCCCCCCTCCAGCCCACCAAAGGAGCCTCCCCCCACAGGTGCCAGGCTGGAGGCTCAGGCGCCCAGAGGCCCCTCCAAGCCTGCTGGGGCTCCCCCGAAGCACCCTCTCCAAGGGGGGGGGGGAAGAGTCCTGTCCAGGAAGTCCTGGGACCTTGAAGGCTGCAGCGGGAGCCTTGCAATCGGGAGGGGCCACGTAGCCCCTCCAAGGGCCCTTGGGAGGGGGGCCACCCAGAGGTCCTGGCCTGGGGGGCCTTTAGCATTGGCAGTGCGTTGCACCCCTGCCCCCTTGACTGGCCAAGCCCCCTGCGGTCTCGACACGCCTGGGCAAGACCTGGTAAGGGGGAGGGGCTGTGCCTAAGGAGCCCCCAAGACCTGCAGCCCCTTTGCTCAGCCTGGGAAGCCTCAGGGGACCCCAAAGGGACCCGCGGCTCTCACTGGGGGGGGCAGGAGAACTCAAGAAGTGGGGATGATCCGGGGGACGCAGGCCCGCGGTGTTGGCCCATAAACTGATCATCTTCCCGTGATTCACACAAACCATAATCCAATCAGGCCCTAAAACGGAACAGCCTGCCCGGGATGGGTTTGATTCGTGCAATTATAAAGCAAGTTATTAAAGCACTGGGGGGAGGAGAGGGGAAAGAAGCCCCCGAGTCCAGATTGGAACAAATTGGGTGCAGATGGGTGGGGAGGGGCTCCTGCCCCCTCCCGAGATGCCCTGCCGCAAACGGCACGGCTTCAATTGGAGCTTGCACACCAGAACGAGACGCCCCACTTCCCCAAAATTAAGCCCCCAAAGGAACATTCTCCACGCATCTGTGGTCGGAAGGCAGGGACCCCTCCCCCCCCCCTCGGCAGGCCAACGCTCCCGCTGCCCAGATTTCACCAGGCGGCTCTCGCTTCCTTCCGAAGGGGCGGGGAGGCCGGGCTGGCACATGCCCCCAGGACACAAGGCTACTGCGGAGGAGCCAGAGGTGGGCGCTGAGCGATGGCGCCGCCGCAAGGACGCCCCCAAACTCTGGCAGCCCTCTGGGAACGGGTGGGGCCCTGGCCTGGCCGGGGAGCTGCCTCCTCAGGATGGAGGGTCTGCTGCCAGCAGGGGCCGCTTCCAGACTGAGAGCAGGAAGGGGCCCTGGAGGTCTTCTAGTCCAACCCCCCGTCCTGTCCCATTCCGGGCCAATGGCTGCCTGGTCTGTTCTTAAAACCCCCACAAGGGGGTTGGAGCCCCCACAACTTCCCGGCTGCTTCCTCCCTAAGTCGGTTTCCCTCCGTTGCTCCTTGTCCTGCCCTCCTTGACCCCCCCTCCTCCTTTGGGGCAGCCCCTCCAGTATCGGAAGATGCCACCATGCCCCCCCACCCTGGTCCTTCTTTCCTCCAGACTGGAGTCCCAACTCCCGGAACCGTTTCCGCTGGGGGGGGTGTCTCACCCCCCCCTTGAAGGAGGTACCGAGGGGGGAGGGGCTCTTCTGGAACTCTGCCCATGCTCAATGAGGGTGGAAGCCCAAGCAGCCCCTCCCCGCCCTCCAGCCAGGCCTACCTTTGGGCTGCGAGTTGTGGACGGCAAACATGTTGATGGCCATGAGCTGCAGGAGGCGGCTGCTTCCGACGGGTGGGGGGCTGTGCTCCAGCAGGGCCTGGAAGGCGGCCAGGACTTCGGCCGCCACCGCCGGGAAGGTCTCCATCCTGAAGGGCGGGAGGGCAGGCGAGTGAGCGAGAGGCAGGCAGGGCCCTCCAGAGCCCAGCTAGCCTGGCCTCCTCCAAAGAAAGCTTGGGGTGGGGGGCGAGGTTCCCAGCCCATTACAGAGAGAACGATTCTGGTCAAGGTGAGGAGGGGGCTGGGCTGCTTGAGCCCCTTCCCTTTCTCGCCAGGCGCCCCCCCTGCAAGCTTGGGCCCGTCTGGGGGGAGAGAAGCCTGCAGCCCCCACAGGCAGCGCTGACTGAGGGGACCGGCCAGCCTGACGGAAGGCCAGAGGCCTGGCCACGGAGCGTCTTCCTTCCAGGGGCCACGGGAGGAGGAGAAGGGGTGGCAGCGGGGGCAGCTGCAGGGCAGGGGGGTGCAGGGCAACCAGGGACCCCGCGGTTAGGGCTTTGCCACCCCAGCTGCCCTCCACACAAGGGTCCTCTGTGCCCCCATGCCCCAACTGGCCCCAAGAGCGGGGTGGGCACGCAGAGACCCCGACCAGATTCTGCTTTTGCTTGTTCCTTTAAAAAACAAAAACTGTCTCTAGGGCGTGGAGTCCTCGACTTACGGAGCCCAAACATTTCTATGACAGTCAGAGAGTGAATTTTGCCCTGTTTTATGGCTTTGTCACCACAGCCGTTAAGTGGATCTCTGCAGTTGTTAAGGGAGCCACGTGGTTGTTAAGTGGATCTGGCCTCCCGGCTGGCTTTCAGGGGATCGCCTGACCCCGGGACGGCTCAACCGCTGTGGGCACATGCCAGCTGCCAAGCCCCTTTGGATCAGGGGACCATGAGGGAGGCTGCAACGGTCGTAAGCGAGAAGAACGGCCATAAGTTCCCCCTTTTTCTTGCTGCTGTTTTAACGGAACGGTCGCCCACCCAGTGGCCTGGAGCTGCCCACGGCAGAACCAGCCCAGAGCAGGGCCCGGGCCGCGGTGGAAGGGAGCCGGCCGAGGGGAAGGGGCGGGGTGGGACCTGGCCTGGCACGAGGGAGCGAAACGAGGCCTCTGGGGCCAGATGGGATTCACCTGAAGTTTGGAGAACGGCTGATCCTGGGACAAAAATAAATCTCTTTTGAAGGCCAAGACATCTGCTCCAGAGGACTGGAAAATACCAGGCTGACTTCAGCTTTCCTGGGGGGGTGGGAGGGGGAAGGCGGGGAGGCAGGCAGGCAGGCGGGGGAGGGAGGGAGGGAGGGCAGCCTGGCTCATGTCAGCTTCATCCAGCTTTAACCTCCGAGGAGCCTTTGAGAGGGAGGCTAGTGAACCACCGTCCAAGGTGGAGACGGAGGAGTCGTGCTGGGAATGGGGGCTTCCACCAAGGGACGCCCCGCTTCTCTGGCCGGCCACCCTGCCTTGGACATTCGGACCCTGCCGGTGAGGGCCGAAGTGAGGGAGGGGGCCGCCCGGGCAGCTGCCCAGAGCAGAAGGCCCTCGCCCGGAGACCCAGCGTCCGAAGCAGAGGCTGACCGGGGGAGGGGGGACACAGCCAGCCTCACTCGGGATCCCAGCCTCTTGGAGGGACGGGATCCGAAAGGAACCGCCTGGGGCAGCTCCAGGGGCAGGGATTTCCACACTAAGCCAGGCTGAGAAACCCCACGTCCAGCCACCCGTGGACAGGCAGCGTTGGGGGCCTGGGGACCGTGGCGGATCAGTGGGGGGGAAAGGCCAACTTCTTCGTGAATTGCACTGGTTTGGGAAAACAACCACGGGCCTCTCCCCGAACGGCCTTCAGTCACGAGGGAGGGGGGCGAAAACTGTGTACTTGTGTTTATCTCTGGGGAAACCAAGTCTGGAGCCGGGTGCATTTCAGGGGTTGGGGAGTGACGGCCCCTTTGACCGGTGGACTCCCAGGACTCATGAGCCGGCCGTGCTGGCTGGGGGATTCTGGGAATGGAAGTCCACAGGCCTTTCCTGTCTACGGAGGCCCTCCATCACTGGGTCACGGCTGTCCCAAAGGGGCTTTTTCCCCAGGAGGCGACTGGACTTCGTCACTTCTGAGGTTCTAAAGAACTGAGGAAGCTCCTGGGATGAGAAGTGAAATGTCTTCAAAGGAAACCCAGAAAGGCCCGTCGCCTCTTGGGGAAAAAGCCCCTTGGGGACACAACAGTTCCAAGGCTGGACTCCCCTGACGCAGGCTCTCCTCCTGCTTGAGCCGAGGGCTGGACTGGAAGGCCTCCCAGGGTCCCCACCGGCTCTCTTACGCTGTTACCCAAGGGGTTGGTTCTGCTCTGAGCCGGCAGAGGAGCTGCTGCTGCTGCTAGGCAGAGCGCTGAGCCAGCTCGAGAGGCAGAGCCCGCACCCCCCTGCTCCCCCCCAGACCCCGCAGAGGAGGAGGAGGAGGAGGCGGCCGGTCATTCGCATCCCACCCTGTGCCCTCCGTTCCAAACACCAGCCCAGCTGCTCCCGGGACTGGATTCCAGAAGGGCTCGTAATGGAGGCGAAACAAAACAAACATCCTGCAGCCTTACCCAATCCTGGTAAACAGCTTCCCATGAGCCTGGAGAAAACGGAGGACGAACCTTTTGTTCAGCTGCATGGGAAAAGAGCGGGGGGGGGGGGAACACGGAGAAGAAGAAGATGGGAAAACAACCCAGGGCCGCTGCTCCCTCTTCCTGCGAGCAAACGCGCAAAAGCCGAGAGAGAGTCCCGGGTGACCGGAGGACCTGGCCAGGGACGAGGGGTGGTACAGCAGATGGGAACCGAGCGGCCGGGCCCTGGCCTCCAGCCTCCCTCCCGGGGCCTGGGGGGCCCTGCCAGACAGCTGCGGAGGGAGCCGGAGGAGGAGGAGGGGGGGTGGTGCCAGGGCCCCCTCTGCTGGCGGCCGGGGCCTTTGCAGCCATGCGGGGCCAGAGGCCGGGGCATCGCGGGTGCGTGTGTGTGCGTGAGGCCCCCCCACCCTCAGACCCTGGAAGGCAAGCGGGGAGGGGGCACCTTCTGCCTTGCCTGGGTGCTCCCCCTCCCCCAGCTGCCACTTTTAGGAGGCGGGAGCCCTGGCTGCCCCGGATCCACAGAGTTGGCGGCCCAACGGAATGGGGGAGCTCCCCCGGAAGGAAGACCCCCACCAGGCAACTGGAGCCTTTGAGATAATGTTAAACTTTATTCTAACGTTTGCCAGGGACGTTTCATTCCTTCAACGCTTCTGTCCCACCATTTCCTGGCCACACTGAGCGGTCTGAGAGTCCAAGCGCAGCCGCTGCTCAGGCAGGAACACCCCAAGCAACCCCCCCCATGAGCCCCCAACCTCCCCACGTGCGCTGGAGCTCAACTGCCCCCAACCTGTCCCGTCCTGCCCCCAAACACCTGGGCCCTGCTTCCGGGAGGGAGGGTGGGGGCTGGAACAGAAGCAGGATCTTGGTGGTCCCAGTTCTGCTGCTGAACCCCCCCCCCCACCGTGACCCCCACCCCCGAAACCGGCTTCGCTTCCTGAGCCTGGCTCCGTCCCTGTGCAGATGCCCCCAAAGGGGCTTTTCCCCCAAAGGCAGCTGGGCTGCCTGGATTCCCTCTGAAACCCTTTCGCTTCTTGGATGGGGAGCGGGACCTTCCCACAGGAAACCCCGAGAGGGTCCAGCTGCCATTTGGGGAACACACCCCTGAAGCCGCATTTCCCAAGCATCGTTTTGGGGGCCCCAATCCCCCACCAGGCCCCCCGCTCCCCCTGGAGACTGGGCCAGCAAAGACAGCAGTTCAAAGCCAGCAGGGCCGTGTGTCTGTGTGGGGGGACACAAAACACCCCAAGAGGGGAAAAAACCCTCGGGGCATAGCTGCCCTCTCCCCCTGGCCCCGGGGCCGGCTGCAGAGCTCCCCCCCGCCCCCCGGCGAGCGCCCTGCAGATGACTCAGCCCTTGCGTGACTCACCTGCCGGGCCGGCGCTGGGAACCTCCGGGCCTGGCTGCCCACAAGAGGAAGCGGCACCAGCCCACGGGCACTTCTGCAAAGCAGCCCAGCTCCCCCCAGCCCTGCCCTCGCCGTGACCCCGGGCGGAAGCTCTCTGCGGCCCAGGCCTGCTCTGGGGGACGGGCAAGGCAGAGCTCCGCCAGAGCCCCCAAAAACTGGGCTCCCCCTCAAGGAAGCTGGCGAGCAGCTGGCAGCCGAAGCCAAGCAGGGCCGCCCAGATGACGCCCCTGGGAGACCCTCCCCATGCCGAAGCCGAGGGGGTCCCCAGGGGCAGCAAGCAGGGGAGCAGGAGCAGGCTGGCAGGGAGAGGCCGGGAGCCTCGTCTTGTAGCCCTTCCCCACCCTGGGCACGGGGGCAGCTCCCACCATTCCCCAGCCAGTGGGGGATTCTGGGCCTGGACGCCCACCTGGCCAGAGGCGGCCCCAGGGCAGGAAAGGCGGGTCTGCTGGCCCCAGAGGCCGGGGAGGGGGGGGCTTGGGCGCTGGAGCCCCTGGAGGGGAAGGAGCCCCCCGGCGCCTAGTCCGGAGGGGGGCAGGGCAAGAAGCCCCTCCCCTCAGGGAGCTGGAAGCAGTGCTGGCTGCCAGGGGGCCGCAAGAGGTGCCCTCTGCAAGGGGAGGGGAGGGGAAGGGGGCCTGTGGGCCCTGGGTGCCCCTCCGCACGAGAGCCCCGCCTGTCCCCAGTCTCGCAGCCGGGAGAGGCCAGTCAAAGCCACCGAGGAGGGCTGCCAGGGGTCAGGAGGCGGCCAGGGAAAGCTTCTAGTCCTCATGAAAGCGGGGGAAGGGAGAGCCCTCTTGCCCAGGCCGCCTTGGGAAACGAACCGGCCCCTTTCCCACCGTGGCACCTTCACGTCGTGGCCCCCCCCCCCCCTTGCCTGGAAACCCTCCTGGGAACGTCACCCGCCTTGCGGGGGCAGCGAAAGGTCACCCGGGGGTGGGAGGGGGAGGGGGCTCCTGAGAGGCTGGAGTTTTGCGGTGGGGGGGGGAGCTTCCCGACAGCCCTTCCGTTCCCAGCAGGGGCTCCGGCAGGCCAGTGCGTGCCCCGTGTCACGTCCCCCAGCCGGGGTGGGAATGGGGCCTGTGGTTTCTGCCTCTAACCAGCCCCTTGAGCAGCCTGGCACCCGCCGCTTCCTCCAGCAACCCTCGCAGCCGGAAACGAAGCAGCTCACCTCCAGAGAAAGCAGCTCCCCCGGGGTGTGGGTGACCCAGTCCTGAAGGCCCCCGGGGGTCGGGCGGGGGGAGGGGGCAGCTGGCTCTGGCCCCAGGAGGGTTTCCAGGGACACCCACGGGGGCTGCTCCCCTGGCTCCTCTACAGAGAAGCCCCAACCGCTCGGGTCTCGGGAGGGGGCCACACCAAGGGGACTCCAGTGGGGCCCAGAAGCTTCCACCGTTGTCCCACCCCCAAAACCACGCTGGTGCCTCTGCTTTCTTCGCAGCAAACCCCCCCCCCCAACAACCCTGGGAGAGGCGCAGGGCCCCCATTAACCATGGTTTGTAGACTGAACCACCAAAGGGCAGGGCTCACCCGACTTCCTGGGGGCTTTTCCGGAAGTGGGAGGCCTCGGTGCCTTGGCTTCTTTTTCAGAAATCAAAACTTTGACAGTGGGGGGCTGGGTGGGTGTCCAGGCTGCTTGGAGACCAGGGGGCTTCCCCTCGGCCGACTGGGGATTTTGGGGTGGGAGTACCCTGGCCTTCGAGAGGCCAAGCTTGGACATCCCCCCCCCGGCCAGAGATGACAAAACTGCCCCCCGGAACTTAAAGGCGCTTCCAGGAAAGGCGGCTTGTGCCATTTACTCCCTTCCCGAGGCCTTCAGGGCTCCAGGGCACCAGGGAGCCCCCCGCATCCGGCCGTCCACGTAGGAGAAGGCAAGGCCTGCCCGACTGGCCCCCGGGGCCCCCTGCCCGCTGCCCCCAACCCAGAGCCGAAAGCCAGGGCTTTCCCCCATAGCAAGTGGAGCAGCGCCCCTGGTGGCCTTGTGAAGCACCGCACCCCCTCACCTCGCTGGGGCTGAGGCTGCTCAGGCCGCCGTCCTGCTGGGGGTCCCGGCTGGCCTCGTGGTCCTGGCCGGAGCGCGGGTGGGAGGGGTGGATCCAGAGCTCCAGGCGGGTGGCGTCATCCCGGAGGGCCGGAAAGCCGCCTTCTTGCTTCGTTGGCTGCACTCGGCGGGGCTCTTCTGCTCCAGCTGCTCTGCCTGTGGGGGCTGTGAGGACCTGGGGGGAGCCTAAGCAGGCCTGGCCAGCAGCCCCCGTACCCACCTTGCGCTTGGTCTCCTCAAAGAGGCTGGTCAGGCTCTCCTTGGCCGTCAGGATGGGGTTGCTGGCCGCCAGGCTGCGCATGTAGTAATACACAGCGTCCAGTTTCCTCCTCTGGGGGGACAGAGAGGGGGGGCGTCAGAGGGGGGGCAGCCAGACCCCCCCAGATGCACCGGCAGTCCTCGACTTATACCCGCTTCAATCAGTGGCCCTTCCAAGTTACAATGGCCCTGAAAAAAAGGGACTTATGACCATTTCTCACACTTACGACCATGGTCACACGACCCAAATCTAGGCGCTCAGCCACTGACTCGCACTTGAGACGGTCCCTGGGAATCACACGATCCCCTTTCGAGACCTTCTGCCCAGCAAAGTCAACGGAGCAGCTGGATTCACTTAGTGGCCGTGTCACTAACCTAACAAGCTGCAGGATTGGCTTCGCTGCCGCGAAAAGGCACCGAAAGAGGGCAAAAGTCGCCTAGCACTTGGCTCACTTTATTGCAAAAATAAATCCTGGGCTGAACTGTGGTCGTAAGTCAAGGATTCCCCGTTCCCTGAGGGTGGGGCCTGAGCCCCCCCAGCCCGGGTCCCAAGGGCACCTGGGGCCGAGGCCCCTGAGCCACCTGCAGCCACCCGAGCCGCGCACCCCCTGGCCCATCCGCCCTGGCTCCACCACCCCCCCGCTTACCGTGTAGACGGCCAGGAGAGCCAGCTGGTTGTAGGGCCGGCCGTTCTTGGGGGCGATGTGCTGGGCCTTCAGGTACCAGCTGGGGGAGAGAGAGACGGGGGGGAGCAGCTGGCAGGAGCCACCCTGAGGCCACCCATCCCTCCCTGAGGTCCTCGGCTGCTGCCTGGGCAAAGCTGAGCCCCCTCCCCCCTTCTTGCCCCGCAGCCTTGGCCTCCAGCTGGCCAGGACGGCCCTCCTTCAGGAGGGGAACCAAGCAGCACACACCCCCTTAGGCCTTTGCCCCACCCTCCGGTTCTTGCCCTGGCTGGGACCGGGCACTGCCTCGGGAGGGCTGCTCCTTTGCAGAAGGCTGGCCGGCTCCAGCCCCAGCTCCGCCCTTCCCCACGCTGCCCAGCCGCCCCAGCCGATCCCCTGGCACAGGTCAAGCCAAGGGGGACGGGGGCTCCTGGTGGCTGACCCTCCGCCTCTCGCTTGCCTAGAGCGGCTGCCCCCGGCCAGGCCCCTTCCCCTCCCCTGCCCCCCTCCCTGCCCTCTCCTGGGTGGGGTGAGCTAGCCTGGAAAAGCCAGGGGGGGCGTTTGTGCCCCCCTCCCTCTCGGATTCCAGGACTGTGGAACTGTTATGTCCCTGGGGGGGGGGGAGGGCAGCGAAGTGCAAAGGGTCTTCCAGCCTTCCTCCTGGGGGAGGGTCCCTCCCTCTCCTGAAGGGGAGGGCAGGCCGGGGGCTCCTTGCCCACCTTGCAGCAGCTCAGGCAAGGACCTTAAACGCTGGGCAGGTACATGCAGGGGAGCCTCGACCTACGACGACGAATCCCTTAACCGCTGTTCTGAACGAAGCGGCTTAACGGCCCCTCCTTGGCCAGCCTAGCTGTGCCCCTTGGGGACCCCCCCCCCCCACCCGCCCAGAGCCCTGCCCTACCTGCGGGCCTTGCCGTAGTTGGCCGTGTCGCTGCCTTGTTCGCGGTACCTGCAGATGTCGCCCTGGCAGATCAGGCTCCTCTGAGCACTAATGAGGGCGTATTTCACCTGGGGAGGGACGAGCAGGGAGCCAGCTTGGGGGGGGCTGGAAGACCCTTCCTCACGGAAGGCCGGGCCTGTCACCCCCCAACCCGGAAGGAGGGGCAGCCCCTGGGGAAACGTTTCCGGTGCCCGCAAAGTCCGCCCCCGCAGCCCCCATGGGTGCCCCCCTCCCCGGGACCGCCCCCTGCCCCCCGCCCCCTCCCTCTCGACCCCCTCCCTCTCACCGTCTTCCGCAGGGGCTTGCTGCGCACAGCCAGGCCGTCCATGTAGTCCTCCAGCTTGAACTGGTAGGTGACCTGCAGCTTGTGCAGGAGGCCATCGAAGAAGACGGTGCCCTGGAGGGGAAGAAGAGCCGCCGCAGGGCCACGGGGCAGAACCCCAGGGTTAACAGGGCCGGAAAGGGCCTCGGGAGGGCTTCTAGTCCAGCCCCACCCACCCCCACTCGAGCAGGAGAGACAGGAGAACTTTAAAACGTGTGGACTTTGATGCCCCGAAGTCCACAGGACTGAAAAGGCTGGGCCCCTTGACCTCTCCCCTTCCGGCCACGGAGCCTCCGCCCTGCCCCCCCCCCCGCCCCTCACCTCGTCCAGGACCTGGAGCAGCCTGGGCCGCATCTCCCCCGAGGGCGGCGGCTCCTTCAGCAGCTGCCGGAACTTCTCGATGACCTGGTAGAAGGCGTTCTTCCAGAGCAGCTGGTCCACGCTCTGCGCGTCGGCCGCCTCGATGTCCGTCAGCAGGCAGCGCTCGTACAGCTGCAGCATCTCCGCCCTGCAAGCGGAGCAGGGCCAGCCCCCTCAGAGGCAGCCGTGAGCCCCTTCGCCCCTCCCACGAGCACAGGGAGGGGAGGGCGGGCGGTGGGTTTTAAGAATCCAGGGTAGACGATAGGCCTCCACTCACGATGGTTCGTTTAGTGACCGTTCAAAGGTACAGGGCTTTTTGGCAGAACGAACCGTCGTAAGTGGAGGACTCTTGTACACCGTGGGTTCTGAAAAGCTATGGCATCTTTGTGGCTTGGGGGCCTGGCTAGGGGGAGGGGCCCAAGGGGAACGGGCCACCCGCAGCCTTTGGCCGAATGCCCGCCGGCCTGCCCAACGGGAGCTGCACCCAGCGCCATGCCCTCGCTCCGGCCCAGGTCCAAACAGGCCACGGCCGGGGGGGGGACGACATTGGGCTCAGAACTGGGCCCAGCTTCCCTCGGCTGCTGCAGTCCAAGCCTGGCTCCCCACAGCTCCCTTCTTGACTGCTGGCCGTCCTCAGCTTACGACCTTCCAGTTAGCGACTTCAAATTACGGCAACTCAGGACCCTCGAAGGGCCCCGAGGTTCCCCGGGATCCAACTCTGGCTGGCTTGGCAGGTCCCTGCTTGTTTCTCTGAATCTGCTGCCGATCTGGGGGTTCAGGTGACCTGGGGGCTCACGGGACCCCCCCCTCCTCTGATCTTCCGCCAAGCAGAGTCAACAGGGAAGCCGGGTTCACTTTATCACCATCTCACAACAACTGCGGTGCTTCACTGGACAACCGTGGCTAGGCAGGTCAGTAAAACGGGCAAAACTCACTTGACTGTCTCTCTTAGCAACAGGGAACCAGGGTTCAATTCCGGCCTTAAGCTGAGGACTACCTGCATTTAGATTGGGGGGGGGGGGGCTGAGACACCCACGTCTCAGAATATTCATGAACCGGCAGGGACACGGCAGCCAAGGGGAGCGGAAGGAGACGCGGGAAGTGGGCCAGGCGCCGGAGGGGCTGCTTGGGGTTCTGCCTGCAACTTTCGGCCAGGTGGGAAGAGCCGGCCTGGGCACCGGGCGCTGACTGAGGCGGTAGATGCATGGAGAGAAGTGAAGGGATCCCGCTGAGTCAGTCATTGGGGGGGGGGGGGCTTTCTGAATCTCTGCTGCAAACGCTAACAACACACCAGACACCCCGCCCCCCGCCCCGGCCTGTAAACCCCGGAGGGGCCATGTAACGTCCCCAAGGCTACGGAGGTTCACTGGCGCTCAGGGACCCCCGGAGAAACCGTGTCCCCATCCCCTCCGGACCCCGGCCCAGCCCTCCCCCTTTCCTCTTCTCCCCAGGCCAGGTCTCCCCCCTCAGTACCCCTCGGCTCCCTTGGGCAAGAGAGCCCCGGCACAGGTGCCCCCAGCAGAGCCGCCCGCTTCCCCCAGCCCACCTGAGGGCGGCCATCTTCTCCAGGCCCTCCGGACTCAGCCTGTCCCGCGACAGGAGGTTGCTCAGCTGCTGCTCCAGGTGCCCGGCCTCCCGCAGGGCCTTGCCCAGCTCTTGCTGCTGCTGGGGGCCCTTCTGCTGCTCCGTCTCGGGGCTCAGGCGCTCAGGGGGGAGGCTGCCGGGCCCCCCGCCCCCACAAGGCTCGGCCGGCTTGGGGTAGCCGGCGGGATAATAGGCCGCAGGGTAGACCTCGTTGCCGGTGCCCACCGGGTAGGGCAGGGGGTACCCCGCGTAAGGGTAGGGGGCCCCTCCGTAGTAATAGGGGTTGTCTGAGTTCTGGAAGCGGTAGTAGGGGGCCTGGGCCTGGCGGGGCTCCCCTCGAGGCACGGGGGGCCCCTCATCGTCCGTGTCCAGGAAATGCAGCTGGGCCCCGTGGCTCTTCAGCGCCGGCTTCTGGTCCGGGTTGTTGGGGTCCCAGAGCCGACGGGACGTGCCCCCCCGGCTCCAGCCACGAGGGCCTTTGCCGCTGCCAAAGAGGAGCCGGGCCCCTCCTCCATGGGGGGCTTCGGGGGACCCTATGCCACTGGGGGTCAGGTCCGTGTTGGCCGGCAGCACCAGGATGCCTCGGCCCCGGCTCTGGGGCTTCCCTTCCCCGGTGGCCCCGGAGGGCCTGCCGCCCTTTCGCCAGTCGGGCTGGGAGGCCGCGGAGCCCCTGAAGCCCCCCTGGGCTGCTCTGGGGTCCAGGCCCCGGCCAAGCCGGCCGTGCTCAGGGCCCCTCCTGGCCTCCGGGGCCTCCTCGGCCCTGTCCTCTTCCAGGGAGTCGGTGGAGGAGGCGGAGAGCTGCTTCTGTGGGCGGGGCCTGTCCGGGCCCTTCCTCCTCACCTCCGCCTCCCCATGGAGCCCCTCTGTGCTATTGTTGCTACCTGCCGAGCTGGTGCTGCAGGTGCGGTAGCGGCTCCGACGCTTGTCCGACCGGGAGTAGCGCTTGGGGGGGCTGCCCTTGCCCTGGCCCAGCTCATCACGGGCCCTCCGGGGCCGCTCGGCCCGCCGGCCCTTCTCCCCCCTTCCTGGCTTGGCCCCTTCCTGGCTCAGCTGCCCTCCGTCCTGGTCACCTGGCTTCCTGGGGCCGCTGCCGGCCCCCCCGGCCTCCTTCTCGGACTCCGCCCCCCTCTCCTCCTTCGGGGGCAGCTCCTCCTCTAACAGGGGGGCAGCCCCCGCCTCTCGGGGCGAGGCCTGCAGGCGTTTGCCGGGCTGGTAGATCTGCTGGTCGGGCTTCTTGGCCCGCCGGATGATGCGAGGGCACCAGTCTTCGGAGGGGGGGCCCCCACGGCCCTGCGAGGAGGAGCCGCCTTCCAGGAAGCCGTTGGGGGGCTGTCCTCCCCCGTCTTCGGGAGGGGACTGGGAGGGCAGGGCATCCTCCCCTGGGGCCCGGGTCCTCCTCCTTGGGGCCCTCCTTCCTCGGAAGCTCCTGCTTCGCGGGGCCAGGCTTGCTCCTCAGGCGGGAGAGGCCCGGCTTGTAGATCTCGAGGTCCGGACGCCGGTTGTCCTTACGATGCCGGGGCTCCTTCATGGTCTCTGCAGAAGGAGATGCGGAGGAGAGCAGGGTCACCCTGGAGCCTGGGTGGGTGGGTGTGGGGGGAGAAGAGTGGGGCTCCCCAGGCGGGGTGAGGGAGGAACCAAGCTGGGAGAGGCATCTCTGTCGTTAAGCAAAGCTGTCACTAAACGGGAGGCCATGTGGCTGGACTTTCCTTAGGCACTGGGATAACTAGCCAGGAGAGAGAGGGAGGGATCACACGACAGTCAGCAGGGAGACGGAGGAGGGCTGGGTGGGCCGTTGGGCGTCCGTCCCCCACTGCTGACCCTCCCCTTCCCCTGCAATCCCTGCACTCTGATAAACCCCCCAGGACAGGCACAGGACAAGGCGGGCTGGCTGTAGGGGCAGTCACATGACCGAGCAACGTTGCAAAGGTCATAAAGGTGAGCCCTGCTCATAAAGCATCTTTTTTTTTTAAAACTCCAGCACGGTCGTAACTTCGAACAGTTGCTGAATGAGGCAGTCAGAGATTGAGGTCTACCTCCAATAGCGTCTGATGGACTGAAGGCGTGACGTGACTTTAGGAATGCAAAAAGACAGGAAAGATGCCACCATAAAAAACTGCTCTTTAAAAAAGAAGTAAACGTATTAATTGAAACAACAGCCAGAAAATCAAAGATAAACCAGATATAAAGTTATGAAGAAATAAAAAGACACTTTTGCATTTCACTAAACACCTTTTGTCTGTGTGTGTGTGTGTGTGTG
This sequence comes from Notechis scutatus, assembly GCF_049901735.1. NCBI lineage: Eukaryota > Metazoa > Chordata > Lepidosauria > Squamata > Elapidae > Notechis > Notechis scutatus. The sequence continues at coordinate 1,441,507 of NC_142009.1, forward strand.
TGTGTGTCCGCATGTAACCAACATTGCAGATTCTATCATTCTGTATAGCCAGGGAGGGCCTGCTGAGAGCCCCTCTTTTTTACACAGATTTTTTTTTTTATATCTCCTGTTAAAATTTGGAAAGGAAAAAAGAAAAGAAAAAACAAGCAAACAACATCAAACTGTCATTAAAAAAGCCCTCCACGCTTACACTAAATAAGAAATGACAGATACATCATCAACACTAACGTTCAACACGAAAGTCCCCATTTGGGGGCCCGGCAGGAGGGCTTTTTCTGTGGGGCCTTCCCTGCTTTGGCATGGCTTGCCCCCCAAAGGGAAGAGCCCCCACTCTTGAGCCCTTCAGAAGGATGGGGACCATCTGGGAAGGCTTCTGTAGCCCCGGTCCCCTGGATTTGGGCCATGCATACCCCCTCCCTCCCTCCAGCCCCCGGAGCCCCACGGTGGCTCCTTCCAAGAGCCAGGACAGACCTCCTCCTGCTCCTCCTCCTGGGGAGCGCATCCTGTCCGTGGCTGAGGCCTCCCACCGCTCAGCTCCATGGGCCATGGCCAGTCTGTGGGTTGCAGCCCAGAAGACCCAGCCTGCCCCTGGAGAGCTGCCCCTGGTGGGCTGGCATCGGAACACTGGCAGAGGCTCCCGTGACGACCGGGCCGGGCCAGAAGGGCCACGGAACAGCCTGGCTTCCTGGGAGCCGGTGCAGCTTGGACAGTGGGGTTTGTGTGTGTGTGTGTGTGTGAGAGAGAGAGAGAGATGGGCATATCATGGTGCCCGTGTTCCTGCCTTCTGGAGTGACCCTCTGACTTAGGAATGGGTGAGGGGACACTCAAGAGGGCAGAAGCTTTGGGGTTTTTTTGCCCTCCTTTCTTCAATGCCTGCCCAGGGGACCCTGCTGCCTTCCCGGGGTCAGCTGATGGCCCAAGCGATGCCTGCCAGCCACACCCACCACGGTCCAGGCCTGTGGCGGACATGGCTCCACCCTCCCACAAAAGACCAAACTCCACACACACACACACACACACACACCCCCGTCGTGATGAGACTGGAGCCCCGGGGCAGCTCTGGGACTTGCTGGGACTTCCACCCTTCCAGCGGCCCCGTGCCCCTCCCCCGCCCTGGCTGGCAGTTCCTCCGCTCCGGACAGTTCTGCATGGGGGGGTCCCATCTCGGCTTCCTCTGAAAAGGAGGCCTCCAGTCAGCTCTCTTCTCCTTCGGCCCTTCTGGCTCCTAGCCCGGCCTTTGCCAGGAACGTCGGCCAGCATGAGGGCTCCCCTGCCCAGCCTCTCTGCCTTGGCCCACGAGGCTCCCCCTGCCCGCCTCTTTCTAGCCCCCAATGGCCTGCGATGGCTCCACCCCTGGGCTGCTGCTAGAGTGTCTGCTATCGACAGGAGGGGAAGGTTGTTTTTCTTCATTGAGAGCAGCTCCTCATTCTCCACTCAGCCCTTCTGTCCGGCAGCTTCAGGGTCTCCACTGCCTTGGGAAGACCACCCAGCCACCCTCCCCTTCGGTCAACAGGGTCTATTAATCAGGAAGAGTGATCCCCCCGCAATGCTAATTATGGCTATTATTAATTTTAAACCATGGGCCGAAGAGGAGAGGCCCCTGGCTTAGCTCTCTAGGAAATATCCTAGATAATGAGGACGTATCTAGGAATATCCCCGCTTCCCAGTATGATTTGATTGCTTATTTAGTCCCCTGTGACCATCACAAAGTGTTGTAGCTTATGATTCTTGAGGAATTTATTTTTTTTAATGTACATACGCACCAAAGACAAATTCCTTGTGTGTCCAACCACACTTGGCCAATAAAGAATTCTATTTGAAGGACCTTCGGTGTCGAGGGAATATATTTCGAATAGATTGTTGTTAGGGACCCAGGGAGCCCTCTGAGCTGGGATCCGGCTGAGACTCGTGGACTTCAACTCCCAGAAATCAATAGTCAACTAAGACTTGGGGAGTCCAACTCCCAGGGAGTTGAAGTCCACAAGTCTTACAGTGGCCAAAGTGGGGCAGCCCTGCTGTCAATGAACCAGAAAACACGGGCAGGTTAGATCCCTCCCGATCACCCCTTTGGCAGATCAAAGCGCTGACCACACCCGCAGCACTCTGGGCCCCTGACCAGGAACCATTTCTAGAGATTTCTAGAGAGAGGAGCTGTGTCTAGACAGCCGGGAGGGAGCGTCACATGAAGGGATGAGACGGAGGCCTGGTGCACAAGATGTAAAATGGAGCGGAACCAACAGGAAACAGAGAGCGAAATCACCCGTTTTGCATAGAGGTGGCTGGGGGGGGATTACCAGAAGGGCCCCACAGGAAAAGCCGAGAGGGCAAAGAGACCACAAAGACTGAGCTTAACCAAAATAGATTCCAAGGGTTAAAAGAAGGTCAACAAGGAGGAGGAGGAGGAGGCCAGCTCAGCATCCAGGAAGACAGAAAGACTCTAGCCTTCCACAAGAGCAGAAGCTCCGGATCGAAACCCAGCCGGAGTCCATGCCTGCCATCTTCAGTCTGCTTGCTTCCCTGGCATCCTGCCCAAAAGTGCAGGGGAGGGGGGGGAGATTGGGGAAGGGGGCAGTGGGCATGGGAAGGAAAAGGGCAGTGTGTGTGTGTGTGTGTGTGTGTGTGACAGGAACCAGAGGTGTCAATCTGGAATAAACCTGCCGATCAAGGACGAAGGAGCGTGAGAACGGATGGGGCGAAACCCCACCAAAGAGATACCGAAACCTCAAAGCTGCTGCCAAAAGCCCCAACCCGAATGCTGTTGTGCCCCGATGGGCTGGTGGTCCAAGGGGGAAAGGCCTGGGAAAGGGGTGGGGGGTGGGGAATGCAAGCTGTCAAGCTGGACGTTCAGCTCCAGCTTTGAGTAGGTTCTTCTTACTGCCTGAACTGAGTCCAAGGGAGCCAACGGAGTAGAGGGGGGTTTTCTTTCCAAAGGAACCAAGTCAGGAGCCACAGCATCAAAACTTCAACCTAACAATAATTTAAGCGCACATGCAGCCCAACTCCCAGTGATTCAGGTGATGTATAAATTTAATTTATATTTTATTGGTATCCTACATTAGATTTAAAAATAATTGAAGGCGGCGAACATATTTGACACATGAGACGTCTGGAAGGAAACCTCCAAGCTCAGAGGAGCACCAAGGACCCCCCTTTTCAACCCCATTGATATCCAAGGCAGCTTCCTCCTTCGGCCACAAGAGCCCTGGGCTGGGCTGACAGAGTAACTTAATGACCGTGCCAAGAGAGGTCCTAAAATGGGTCAAAACTTCCTTAACAACTGTCTTGTTAGCAACAGAAATGTTGGGGCTCAACTGTGGTCATTAAGTGGAGGACTAGTTGTCACCACCTAGCTCTTCCCCCCTCCTGGGCCATGGGCCAAGACCGCGGATGAGCCCATGGTGGTTCTGAGCAGGTTTGCTCGCTGGGGTGATCCTCCTCTTTGGTTACAGGGGCTCTTTGGACTCGCTTAGTTTTTAACTTCCATCCGGTGTATTTCCACAGCCACAAATTGTGAGTGGGGTAGTTTTGCAAACCCCTTCCCCAAACCCATGCCTGTTCCAAGAGGTCTTCCTGTGGTTCTGGACCAAAATGGGACGGAGGAGCAAGCGGGTGGCCTCAAGATTCAGCTTTGGGTCTTATACATTAACGAGTGACCGAGACGAAAAGGTAAGAGGTTTGCTGATCACAGTTAGCAATTATGCAAAACTGGGTTAAATAATAATATTCAAGAGGATTAGAAAAATCAAGATAACTGGGCAAAAAACTAACAAAATAAGATGTAACATTCAGATTTAGAGTTCTGAATGCAGAGATAAGATGTGACCTGGTGGTGACGTATTAGATGTGAAAATGATGCCGAAACTGTAGTTGATAAACTGAATGTGAGTCAAGAGCTTCTCAAAGGGCAAATAGAATTCTAAGTATATCAAGAGTCAATTCCAGGTACATCAAAATGTCAATCCCAGGTACATCAAATACACAATTCCAGTTACCTTAAAACAGAATTTCAGGTACAATAAAGACACAATCCCAGGTACATCAAAGTGTGGTAGTCAAACTATAAGAACCAACTGTCTATGGAGAGTCATCCAGGCCATGGTTGTCCCAAATGTGCTTTTTCAAGAGGCAATTTTAATAAACCAGAAAGTCTTGCAAAAGCACCTTTGGGACCAAAAGAACCAGGTGTTCCATTCGATGTATCCTTGGTTCAGATCCCACCTCAACACAGGGCTTGATTCTTGGCATACAACAAGAAACTCAAAGAAATTGAGATATGGAGACTCTGGAAAGAGTGCAGAGAAGAGCAACCAAGATGATTAGGGGACTGGAGGCAAAAACATATAAAGAACAGTTGCTGGAACTGGGTATGTCTACTCTGATGAAAAGAAGGACTAGGGGGGACATGATAGCAGTCTTCCAATATCTCAGGGGCTGCCACAAAGAAGAGGGGGCCAATCTATTCTCCAAAGCACCTGAGGGCAGGACAAGAAGCAACGGGTGGAAACTAATCAAGGAAAGAAGCAACTTAGAACTAAGGAGGAATTTCCTGACAGAACAATTAACCAGTGGAACCACTTGCCTCCAGAAGTTGCGAATGCTCCAACACTGGAAGTTTTAAAGAAGAGATTGGATCACCATTTGTCTTAAGTGGTGTAGGGTTTCCTGCTTAAGCAGAGGGTTGGACTAGAACAGGGATGGCTTGCTCAGGAATTCTGGGAGTTGAAGTCCATAATTCATAAAAGGGCCATAGTTGCCCACCCCTGGACTAGAAGACCTCCAAGGTCCCTTCCAAATCTTTTATTCCATTCTATTCTAAATGAGCACAGGTACCCAGAAAGGCAACACTGATTATTAGGATATGAGATGCTGAAGGTACCAAAAGGAGATTTTGTACGTGGACATGTGTGACAACACACAACTTTTCAACTATTTGAGGATTGTCACACTTTCTCTACTCTCTCTCTCTCTCTGTCTCCTAAAGATGCAGCTCAAAATAATAGTTCCAGGAAGCAGCTTCAGCAAAAGGCCAGGAAAGATTCCGGAGATCAGCACCAACCAGGAGGGACTGGAGGTGGAAGGGGGGGGGGCTCCCCTTCGTCAGAGGGCCAGCCCCTCCCTCCACCCCAAATACTTCGATGCTCATATTACTATTTATTATTTCAACTTCAAGGCTGTCCAGCTCCACAAATTACAAGGAGAAAGAAACAGCAAATGTACCAAGAGACCAGCTAGAGCAGGGAAGGGGGTTTCTTTCCACCCTTGGCCACTTCAATGGGGAATTCTGGGAGTTGAAGTCCCCGGGTCTTAAAGCGGCCAACGGTGGACCCCCCCCCAGCCCAGGACCTGAGAGGGAAACCAGGTTTAGACAGATAGAAAGGAGACCCAGAGGGGGCGTGGGGGGGCAGTCGCCGCCCCTCCATCTGACTTCTTCGCAAGGGGTGGGGGCAAAAGGAGGACTTCCGGGAGGCCCCCCATGGCGGAAGTCCCCGGGTCCCCTTAACGGACCGGCAAGGCATTGTGGGAACTGTTGTCCGGCCCAGACCGAGAGGAGGGAAGGAGCGCGCAGGCGCGGAGCGCGCGCAGGTGTTCAAGGAGGAGGGAGGGGGCACCAGCGCGCCACGCCCCCCACCCCCGTTACACACTGCTCTGAGCCGCCAACCAACTAACCAACCCATCCGCCCGCCCGCCGCGCCCTCACCTGGGCCGCCCCTCCCGTGCGTCGCCGCCGCCTCCGCTTCCGCCGTGGCCAAGATCCCCCGCCGGAGCTCCGCCGCCGAAACGCGGACCCTCTCCAGACCCGCCGACGCCATCTTGGCTCGCCGACGCCAAGGAAACAAACGGTGGACGGTAGCCGAGCGCGGACAAACCGGCCCCGAGTGCCTCAGCGCGCATGCGTCAGCCAGAGGGGCGGGGCTTGGCGCGAGGCCGCCCCACCCGCGGATCGTTGCCGTGGGAAGCGGGGCGGCCGAGCAAGCGAGGGCAGCAGCAGCTCCGGGCCGAGCCTTGATCTCTGATGTGATGTGTGATTCTGTTATGCGGGGCTCTCCAACCTGGCCGACTTTACTACTTGTGGACTTCAACTCCCAGAATTCCTCAGCCAGCTCAACTCAGCTGAGGAATTCTGGGAGTTGAAGTCCACAAGTTGTAAACCCGCTCAGGTTGGAGCCCTGACATTGTAGCAGCTCCTGCAGCCTGCAGGGGGTGGACTGCATGACCTCTTGGTTTCCCTTAACCCTTGCTTCTATATACAGGGAGTACTCGATTTACGACCAAACATTTCTGTTGCTAAGCAAAATGTTTCTTGCCTCATTTTGTGACTTTTCTTGCTGCAGTCGTTAAGTGAATCACTGCATGGTTGCGAAGGGAAATCTGGCTTCCCCCATGGACTTTTCTGGTCAGGAGGTCGCAAAAGGGGATCACGTGATACACAGGCACTGCAACCATCCTAAATATGAGTCACTTGCCAAGCATCGGAAGTTTGATCATGTGGCCATGGTCATAAGTGGGGGAAACGGTCATAAGTCACTATTTTCAGTCGCTTCGTGTCCTGTTGTACGTCGAGGGCTCCCTGCAAGTCTGCCCCTCTCAAGCCCCACTTCCCCACGGGACGGTTATTGGGGTGAAGCCACGGAGTGGTTCCGGATGGCGAGAAGATGGGCGGTGTATAAATTAAATAAACACAATCAGGAAATGGAAGCGCCCCGCTTGCTGTCTTGCGCTCCTCTGAGGGAAGGTGGCACCCAGGCTGGGGCAAGGGCCGAGAATGGCTACAACTTAGAGGAGGGGCTGCTGGTGGGGAAAAGAGCAGTGGCACTTAACATTTATATACCGCTTCACAGCTGCCCGCCTCTCTAAGCGGTTGGCAGAGCCATCAGCCTCTTGCTCCTCCAACACTCTCCCCACCTCCAAAGGATGGAAGGCTGAGTCGACCTGGAGCCTGGTGAGCCTCGAACTGCCAGATTGCAGGCACTCCCCAGTAGCTGCAGTACTGCATTCTAGCCACGGCACCAAAAGCCTCACTAAGCCTCTGGGGATACCAAGAGTTTGCCTACTCCAGGTATCGATAGAAGGGAAGGAAGCTCAAAGTTTAACCGTCCTTGGTGCCCTCCGAGCTTGGTGGCTTTCTTGCAAACCATTAAGGGTTCCCAGTGTGGTACCTGCCAGTGTTGGCTGGGCGGTTCCTTACGATTGTTTTTCCTGTTAAATTAAAGCCACAAATTCATTCTCTCTGAACGCTGATGATGTTACCTAGTTAGGCAATGAAATGTCTGCAAGAAAACCATCCAGCTCAAGAAACCACCAAGGACCCCACCATCCTCCTCCTCCTCTCCACAAACCTGGCCCTGATGATGTCAGTCACAAAACGTTTGTGAGGGAACCGCCAAGCTCAGAGAGCAGCCAGGGCCCAACGCCTCGGGCATCACTTCAACCTGCGCACGTCATGCTCTCTGTGATACCCAACACACACCGCCTCTTTCCAAAAGACAAAGGAAGCCAAGGGATTCAGAAGTCCGCGTTTTATTACAAGCGCCGAGGTCCTCTCCATGGCGCGCTGGGTGAGGACTCCCAGAAGCTGGGGTGGCCGAGGAACGGGCTTCCCAGCTGTGCGCCCTGTGTGGCTGGAGGGAACCTCTGGCCTCCCAGCTGCTTCAGAAAGGTCAGCTTCCTGCTTGTGGGGTCAGCGGCGCTTTATTTCGCCCGGGGTGGCAGCCGCCGCCCCCCAGAGTCCCCTGGCCCCCATTCACAACACCTTAAGAGGAGGGGGCGAGACTGAAAGCAAGGAGGCCGGGGGCTAAGGAGCCGGGTGCCAACTGGCCTGGCCAAGAGGCAGAGGGTCGAGTGGGGCACGATGCCACTCAAGCGCCAGAAGGACCTGGGCGTAAGCGTCTCCCCGGGAGGGGGCACCGGTGGACAGACAGGGGACAAGGAAGATGGAGCCGTAACAGGGAGGCTGGTTTATTTAACGGAGAAACACGCCCCCCACCTCACGTCTGGAAGAGTCCACAGGCCTTCGGAGAGCTTGGCGGCTTCTGTCCGGGGCAGCTTGGCTCCAGGGGCCCCCAAGTTGGGAAGGCAGAGGCAGCCAAAGCCCAGCCTCCCCTCGAGGTCCAAAGGGGCCCCTTTCGGCCACTGTCCAGGCTGGAGACGGGGGCGGGAGGGGCCCTTTTTGGAGCCTGGGACAAGGCTCAGCCCTTGAGGGGTCCTGGGAGGAGAAAACTGTCCAGAGGGGCCCAAGAGGGGAGGGGGGGCGGGCTGGCTTCCTAAGGCCGCTCTACCAGTGGAGGCCAGACGGGGGCGTCTTCTCATCCTTATTGCTCTCCAGGGAGAAGGGAGGGATCCGGACATCGAAGTGGGAGCCGTCGGGTCTCTCAAAGCGGAAGGTGCCCCTGGGAGGGAGGGAGGGAGGGAGGGAAGGAGCCCAGGTGAGGCCTCTGCCAGAGGGACGCACATACGACCCCAACTGGGCCCAACGCCTCGGCTGCTAAGGGAGACAGCGGTCGAGTGAGTTTTGCCCCATTTAACGACCGTTCTTGCCATGGGCACAAGGTGATCCTGGCTCCTCCATCACTTGCCAGAAGGTCACAAGAGAGGACCACGGGGCCCCCCCCAGGGACACGGCAACCGTCATCAGTCAGTTGCCATGCAACCGAATTCTGGTCACGTGATGACCATGAGGGTGCTGCAACCGCCGTAAGTGTGAAAAACGGTCACAGGTCACTTTTTTCAGTGCTGCTGTAACTTTGGTCACTAAACGAATGGTTGTACGTCGAGGCCCCCCTGTTCTCGGCCACAGAGAGAAGGACGCAACGCTTCATACCGGGAACAAGTGGCAGTCGCCTCGACGGTCAGTCCTCCTCGGGGGCCGCGTTCCTGGAAGGGTCCCCCCTCCCATGGCCTAATGCTCCCTCTTCCCAACCAGCGGAGCGGTGCAAGAGAACCCCAGCCTGCCCCCCCCACCAGCTGCTTCCCGAGACTCCCTCCCCTCCGCCTTTCCCTCTCCCCGAGGCAGGAGGCAGCCGAGCACCAGGTCCCCCCCTGCCCAGGAGGCCTCCTCCCTAGCTGCTCCCCCAGGCTCACCACATGTGCCCGCTGGATGCCTGCAAGGAGACGTGGCTGCTGTACTGGAAGGCCGGCTGCTCTTTGGACAGGACTGGCTCCTGCGGAGAGAAAAACCCGTCAGGGCCTGGCTGTGGCCAAAAATGGAGACAAAAAGTTTTATAGTTACTTACTGGGTATTAAAATGGAAGGAGAACAAATGAAAGAGACAGTGATTGCATGGGCAAAAATTGTTTGGTTACACTACAGAATGACATAAATGGCAAAAGTTGTGAGAGAGGAATTATACATTAACAATGTCAACTGCATACAAAGAAAACATGTATCAGGTGTTTTATAGATGGCATTTTGCACCAGCAAGGATGTTTAAAGATAAATGAGCAAAATGCTGGAAATGTCACCAGGCATCAGGAACATATTATCATATGTGGTGGTTGTGTGTAGAAGCAAAAAGATATTGGACAAAAGTACATACGTGGTTGGAAAAGATGATACAACAACACATAGATTTAAGACCTGAAATATTTTTGTCGGGGATCATACCAGCAGCTTAAAGTAAAGATAAGAGTTACAAGTGAAACTCGAAAAATTAGAATATCGTACAAAAGTTCATTTATTTCAGTAATGCAACTTAAAAGGTAAAACTAATATATGAGATAGACTCATTACATGCAAAGCAAGATAGTTCAAGCCGTGATTTGTCATAATTGGGATGATTATGGCTTACAGCTCATGAAAACCCCAAATCCACAATCTCAGGAAATTAGAATATTACATGCAATCAATAAAACAAGGATTGTACAGAGAACAATATCGGACCTCTGAAAAGTATAAGCATGCATATGTACTCAGTACTTGGTTTGGGCCCCTTTTGCAGCAATTACTGCCTGAATGCAGCATGGCATGGAAGCTGTCAGCCTGTAGCACTGCTGAGGTGTTATGGAAGACCAGGATGCTTCAATAGCGGCCTTCAGCTCTTCTGCATTGTTCGGTCTCATGTCTCTCATCTTTCTCTTGGCAATGCCCCATAGATTCTCCATGGGGTTCAGGTCAGGCACGTAAACCCACGGTCACTGAACCAGGTTTTGGTGCTTTTGGCAGTGTGGGCAGGTGCCAAGTCCTGCTGGAAAATGAAGTCAGCATCCCCATAAAGCTCATCTGCAGAAGGAAGCATGAAGTGCTCCAAAATCTCCTGGTAGACGGCTGCGTTGACCCTGGACTTAATGAAGCACAGTGGACCAACACCAGCAGATGACATGGCTCCCCAAATCAACACAGACTGTGGAAACTTCACACTGGACTTCAAGCATCTTGCAGTGTGTGCCTCTCCATTCCTCCTCCAGACTCTGGGTCCTTGGTTTCCAAATGAGATGCAAAAGTTGCTCTCATCAGAAAAGAGGACTTTGGACCACTGAGCAACAGGCCAGTTCTGTTTTTCTTTAGCCCAGGTAAGACGCTTCTGACGTTTGTTGTCCAGGAGCGGCTTGACAAGTGGAATACGACATTTGAAGCCCATGTCCAGGATCCGTCTGTGTGTGGTGGCTCTTGATGCACTGACTCCAGCCTCAGTCCACTCCTTGTGAAAGTCCCCAACACTTTTGAATGGCCTTTTCCTGACAATCCTCTCCAGGCTGCGGTCATCCCTGAGAATTGTGCACCCTTTTCTTCCACACTTTTCCCTTCCACATAACTTTCTATTAATGTGCTTTGAGACAGCACTTTGGGAACATCCAACTTCTTTCGCAATTACCTTTTGAGGCTTTCCCTCCTTATGGAGGGTGTCAATGATGGTTTTCTGCACAACTGCCAGGTCAGTAGTCTTTCCCATGATTGTGATTCCTACTGAACCAGACTGAGAGACCATTTAAAGGCCAAGGAACCCTTTGCAGGTGTTGTGGCTTAATTAGCTGATTAGAGTGGGACACTTTGAGCCTAGAATATCCAACCTTTTCACAATATTCTAATTTTCTGAGATTGTGGATTTGGGGTTTTCATGAGCTGTAAGCCATAATCATCTCAATTATGACACATCATGGCTTGAACTATCTTGCTTTGCATGTAATGAGTTATCTCATATATTAGTGTCACCTTTTAAGTTGCATTACTGAAATAAATGAACTTTTGCACGATATTCTAATTATTGGAGTTTCACCTGTAATTATCCATGTAGTAACTGCAGCTAGAATTGTATTTGTACAAAATTGGAGAAATGAAAAGATTCCGACAGAAGAGGGCGTAATAAGGAAAACACCAGACTGTGCAAAAACGAACAGATTAACACTTGCAATTAAAGAGAAGGAACAAACTGAATATTATCAGATATGGGAATTATTTTATCAATGGCTAAAGAAAAATATGAAAGTTAGAAATAATTATTAGACCACTGGAATACAGAAAATATGTTAATAGAACTGAATACATAAAGAGAAATGTTATAATAATAGAAATAATCTGTATACTAATATAAGAATAGAGAATTAATATTAAAATAATGAATATAGTTGTAAAATTTAATTGTTATGGCACAAGACATTTGTAACCAGATGACACACGTTGTTGAATGAAAGATGAATGTATGTATTTTAAATAAAATAAAAACATATTTAAAAAAAGGAGGGAGGGGGTCGTCTGGCTGTGGCCGAGAGCGCATGGGGGCTTCTTCCTGGACCCCAAGGAGGCTGAGCTGACATCGGCCACGGAGATTTCTCTGCTCCCAGCCTTTAGAAGGGGGGTGGGGGATGGGGTGTCTCCACAAAGGGCAACTTTTAACCTCTCCTCCCCCCTTACTCACCCGACCCACCACTCCCCGGCCACGGACGGTCTCCAGGGTGCCAGACAGGCTGAATATCCTCCAGTGCCGTTCTCGGAGCTGCACCACTTCATTGTTGAGGTTTTCCAGGCGGATGCAGTAGCGCCACTGGGCGGGAGGCAGAGAGAGTGGGGCCCACGTCAGAGAGGCCAGGGGGTCCCTCGGCCTTCTGAGGGGCAGAGCAAAGCTTCTCCAGCCCCTCGCCCCCAACCCCGACCCCCCAAGGCAGCCGTAAGAACAGGGAGACTCACCCAGTAGACGTGGGAATTCTGCGCTTCCTGTGGAGAGGAGGGAGAGGCTGTTTCCCACGGCTGAATGCGCCAGCTCAGCCCCCACTCCACCCCACGCCCCAATCTCACCCGGGTGGCAGTGCTGCCCACTGCAACGGTCAGTCCATGCCTGCCTGCCTGCCTGCCTGCCTGCCTATCCTCTTCCTACCTACCCATCCTGAATAGGATTCGCACCTCACATGGCGTCTACTGGGATTCCTAATAAATGGGGCATAGCACGCACACACACACTCACACCCCAGTGGCACTGTGGGATCCCACGTCAAACTAGATCACACCTTGACTGGCTGTGAGCCGAGGGCATCCACCAGACCAGTGACTTTTTTCATGCTTCAATGGTTAGATGGCCTAGACATGGTTACTTGACTATAGATCGCTCTAACATTCCTATCCAATTGCCTTTTCAATGTAGATGAAAGGTTAATACACATTGTAAGTCCACGTGTAAGTCCGTGCCATACTTTAGTAATTAATTCTGCTTTATCCATTTACGTAACTGTCCTTCTTGCCTATTGTGACTGTGGGCAGCCTTTTCTGCCTCTGACTCAAATTTGACTCCTGGATGCCGTAAAATTTCCCATAATGTTTCTTCCTTGGGGGGAGAGAGAGAGAGAGGGAGGGAGGGGGATGGCCAAGGCGCTCAGCTCTGTTCCAGATGCCGGAGGGAGAAAACTGGCCCTCCTTGCCTTGGAGCTGGGCTGGCCGGACGGTTCTCCTGCCTGGGGCCCTGGAGGAGAGCTCCAGAGAGAGCAGCCGCCGATGGATCGGTCGTGCTATTCAGCTGGTTTGCAACGGATCGGGCAAACCGGTAGCAAGAATTGGGCGTGGGTCGCTGAACCGGTAGTAAGTTCTGGCTGGCACGCCCCCCCCGGCCACCCTCCTGCCCGATGCTCGCTCACCCCGCCTGCCTGACATTCGCCTAAGGCAGGGCTGTCCAACCTTGGCCCCTTGAAGCCTGGCGGACTTCAACTCCCAGAATTCCCCAGCCAGCAAAGCTGGCTGGGGAATTCTGGGAGTTGAAGTCCGCCAGGCTTCAAGGGGCCAAGGTTGGACAGCCCTGGCCTAAGGTGTGTCTTTCTTTCCCCCCCGGACAATCAGCTGTAGATAAGATCAGCTGTGCCAGATTCCCCTTGCAGAGGCCCAGGAAGGCCAGAAATGGAGGGAGGAGCCATGGGGGAGCAAAAACGCCCCCCCCGAGGCTCCTCTGGGGCTAAGAAGCTCCCCAAAATGGGTGGGGGCTGCAAAAAAGAAAAAAGAAACGCCCACCGTCACATGGCCACGCCCACCAAGCCACGCCCACGGAACCAGTAGTAGAAGTTTCTGAATCCCACCCACTGCTATGGATCTGCTAAGACTTGGATGCTACGGCGTATTTACTTCTTTCTCTATCGTGAACCTACATTCTGTTTCTTCTTTACCTTCTCGTCTTTTCTCTTGTTTACAGCCAGTCCTTGACTTGCGGCCTGTGGCTGTGGGGAGGCGGCCAGAGTCGTGTGAAAAACGATCCTGGGCCCCCTTCCTCAGTGCCGCTGCATCTCCAGACGGCCGTAAGTGGAGGACTGCCTGGGCTGCTGTGCTCTGCCCCCTCCGCGCCCTCCCTCGTCGCTGGGCCCCATCCTTCCCGCTCCCCCCACTGCAGGGACACGCCAGGCAAGGCAGGCCCTGGAGGGCGCAGGGAGCGGCCCGCCTACCCGCATGCCCATGTAGAAGGGGATGACGGTGACCCGGATGTTCTCGGTGGTCTCCCGGTGCACGCCGGAGAGCTCCAGCCACGGGTGGTTCTTCTCCTGCCAGGCGCAGAGCGTGTCCCTCGCCACGAACGGGGGGGCTGGAGAGAAGAGGAGGTGGTCAGCAGAGGGGAGCCCACCCCAGCCCCCAACGTGAGACCAGGCCCGGGCAACGGTCAGTCGGCAGGCCCACTGTCCTCGGTGTGTGTGGGGGGCTTTGGGCAGAAACGGGACGTAGAAATCCCACTTCCCAGAAAAAGAGGCCGCGAACCAGAGTCGTCCGAATGCAGGCAATGAGCACCCAAAGCCACTGAGGGTCAAGGGGGGCCCCTGGCGATCGGGGCTCTGGAGCCAGGCCCCAAGGACGTTTTGTGGGGCCCGTTGTAAGTCAAGGACCACCTGCAAGCAAAACTGCCTTCAGGGTGGACTCAGGGGAAGCCCCCCGAGGCTGGGCTCCTGAGGAGCTGAGCGGGAGCCACCCCAACAGCGCCGCTGCCACAAAGCGCTGAGCCCTTCACCTGGCCAGCCAGGGCCTAAAAAGGCCTCAGGGGAGACCCTGAATCACGGCGTCTCACTTAGTGGCCCTTCAGGGTTACAACAGCCCTGAAAAAAAAAAGGGACTTACGACCATTTCCCACACTTGAGGCCGTTGCAGCATCCCCCCCCACCCCCGGGTGACCGGATCAAACTCCAGGCGCTCGGCCTGCACGTCTGACGGCTGCCGTCTCCCGGGGGTCCCGGGGTCAAAGCCAACCGGGGAAGGCAGGCGGCTTGAAGGCGGCTCCCTTCGCTTAGCAACTGACTCAGGCACTGCCTGGCTGAGCGATGGGAGTTTTGGGGCTCAATCAGGACCCCCAGTATTGCAGGGAGGCCGAGGGACCCCTCAGAATCCCTGTGGGAGGAGAGCCCCCCCAAGGCCAGCCCTGCGCCCGGAGTGGGGGGGGGAGGGGGGGCACGTACCTTTTGTCTGGTCGTAGAGGAGGAACCGTTCAAAGAGCTCGTGCTGGATGGGCACCTGATCCGTGGACGTGTAGGGCAGGATGTCCTCGTGGCTCACGTAGTCCAGTCCTAAGGAGGGGGAGGAGGAGGGGCTGGGGCCGGTTCCTCTCCCAGGGGCCGGAAAGGGGCCTTGCGAAGGCCAGCCACGTAGGGAAGGCCAGCGGCCGGGGGGGGGGTACTAGAGGTTGTGCCTGGCATGAAACAGGGGCTCCTCTCCGCCTCTTCGTACAAAGGATCTGGCTGCAGAATCCGTTCCAGAGCTGACAGTTTTACTCACTAATTGTTTTCTTTGGGGGGTTCTGCCCGCCCAGGTGTGGGGTCAGCAGCTCTGTGCAGTCCCCGCCCCCTCCCATCGCTGACCCAACGCCTCCCAACTTTCTCCATCTCTGCACGCAGCAACCAGGGAATCTGACCAAGGACCCCCACTCACACGGCGCTGGTGCTTCCTCAGCATCTGTGCTAACCACGGGGGGATGGGAGGGCAGCAGCCCCAGTAAACAACGCAGCCCCTCACCCCCTTTTTCCAGTTGAGGGGCAGCAGGGCAGCCCTCTCGACTGACCAGGCTGAAAACATTTTCAGGCTACCTGGGGCCAGCCAAGGGAGGGAGGGCGGAATGGGCTCAGAAAGGCAGAGAGAAAAGGGGACCGCACGTCCGCTCCGGACAGGCAGCCCAGCCTTCCTGGGTCAGCTCACCCCCGTCCAACGGCGGTTATTCCTTATCTTTCGTGAGGGGCCCTTGGCGCTCTCTGAGCTTGGAGGGTTTCTTGCCACCCTTTCATTACCAGACTTGGTAACATCCTCAATGCGAGCAGAGAGTGGGGTTTGTGGAATGGAGGAGGAGAGGAGGAGGGTGACGACTGTATGGCCCTTGGGGTTCTCTGAGCTTGGAGGTTTTCTTGCAGACGTTTCATGACCCAACTAGGGAACATCATCAGGGTCAGTGGTGATGTAACATCACTAGTCTAGCACCACTAGCACTGATGATGTTCCCTAGTTGGGTCCTGAAACGTCTGCAAGAAAGCCACCGAGCTCAGAGGCCCCCCAGGAGCCTCATTTCCACCCTGAGCTGCGAAGATTCTCCTCTCTTGGTTCCTACCTTTCGTTCAGCAACCGCCTCCCTGTACTGGGGGGGCCATTTCACGGCCTGCCCTCTGGGACCTGGCCTCCCCCGCAGCCCCCTCCTCTCCAAGGTGGCCAAGGGCTCTTCACCCCCACTTTCCCACCCCCCTTTGGCTCACCTGGGATTGCATAGAGGGCTCGGCTGTCGTCGTGGTTGGCCAAGAACGTCACGGCTTCCGTTTGGGATCTCTGAGACTGGGGAAGAAACAAGGAGGGCGGGATGTGATAGCTGCGGTCCAAGGCAGGCAGAGCCAGGGCGGCTGGGATCTGAGGAAGCCTGCGGGAGGCGGGCTGGATAGACTGCACCCCTGGGGCCCTCCCGCTGCTCTTTCCAACGCTGGCCTGCCTGCCTTCCCCTGTTGCTGGCACTCTTGAGTGCAGGGCTAAGGGGCCTCCCAATGCCCCCCTCTCCCCCGAGACAGGGATGGGACCTGCCATGCGATTAGCAGCGGTGGACCCTCACATTGGGAGGGGGGGGAGTTGAGCGGAGGTTTCCTTAAGGCCCACGGCTTGGGGGGGTGGGGTGGGGTGGGGCAGCCACTTGCAGAATGTTCTCCCCTTGATTCACCATCTGTCCGTTTCCATGGCTGAGCTCTTGAAAGCCTCAGTTGGTATTTTAGAGTACCTGCTTTTCTCTAATTTCAGCACCTCAAAGTCATTCTCTACTCCTAGTTGCAAAATGAGCTTGTTCATGTCCATTTCCTTCCCAAAGACTCCCCGTGGCCAACAGCCTGCCTGTCCAGGGTCTAGAACAGGGGTCTCCAACCTTGGCAACCTTCAGGCTTGTGGACTTCCAACTCCCAGAATTCCTCAGTCGACTTTAAGGTTTGTGGACTTCGGCTGCGTTGACTGGAGAATTCTAGGAGCTGAAGTCCACCTATTTTAAAGTGGCCAAGGTTGGAGACCTCTGACCTAGAAGGTCACCTTGTCTGTGATCCAGATGTATGAAATGTCCTCCAAAAACGTGAATTTAATTGACTGATCTTAAGGTGATCGTAAAATGTGATGGAAATCCATCCTTGCCCCCAAGCATTTGTTAGTTGGAGTAACTTTGATTTTAGTAATATGATGAATGGGAAGGGAGAGGGGGAGGGAGGGAGGGAAGGAGGGAGGGAGGAAGATGAGAAAGGAGGAAGGGAGGCAGGAAAGAAGACGAGAGGGAGGGAAGGCAGGGAAGGCAGGCAAGAGCACTTACTATGTGTGGACAATCGCGAGCATCAATCAGGACCTGATAGTAAGTGTGTGTCTTGCCTTTCACTTCTTTGGATCCATGTCCAGCTGCAGACTCACTCCTGGAACAAGAAGGGCCAGGCTGAAAAAGCCGCTTTCTGACCGCAATCACAGGCAGTCCTCGACTTACAACGGAGCCCAGCATTCCGTTGCCAAGCGAGGGGATTAAGTGAATCTGTCCCATTTTACGACCTCTCTTGCCACGGCTGTTCAGTGAATCATTGCAGCTGTAGAGTCAGTAACAGGACCGCTAGGCGAATCTGGCTTTCCCCCACTGATTCTGCTTGTCAGGAGGTCACAAAAGGGGACACTGTGACCGTCGTAAGAACAGGCCAGTGGCCAAGCATCTGAATTTGGATCACGTGGGGATGCTGCAATGGTTGTAAGGGTGAAAAATGGCCGTAGGTCACTTTTTTCAGTGCCGTCGTAATTCTGCACGGCCACTAATGGCTGCCTATTGAGGGCTGCCTGTGCGCTGCACCTACGTCCAGCCGTGCCTTGAGCCAGACGCCCAAGAGCGGCCCAAAGCCTTAAGGAAGCCCAGAGGCTTCTCGCTCTCTTTCCTTATAGTCTGAATTCACCCAAACAGACCCAAACCCAGCACTGCCTGATGTTGTTGTCCCTGTAAGAAACGCCCCCATGGCTGCTGCCCCGTGCAAAAGTTAGCCTGCTAAGTCCCTGCAGGAGGAGGCACTGGGTCCATGTTACAAAACTTAATGAAAACAAATTGTGTCCCAGAAGGACAGACTGGATAGGAGATATAAATGTTTCTTTCAGAATCACTTGCTCTGCCGGCACATCATTTCTGGTCGTCCGCACACATTTGATAAACACCAGTTTGCATACAGAAAAAATAGATCTACAGAGGACGCGATAGCCATCACTCTTCACACAACTCTGACCCATCTAGAACAGCAGGGGGAGGGGGGGCTATGTGAGGATGCTTCTTGTGGATTTTAGTTCTGCGTTTAACACAATTCTTCCACATAGACCAGTGTCTACACTTCTGGACCTTGAGCTTTCTTATTCAATCGGCCTTTGGATTATGGATTTCCTGTCTGGCCGCTCACAGAGGGTCAGATTAGGTAATCATACCTCTTCAGCCCTTAACACTGGTACACCACAGGGGTTGCGTGTTGAGTCCCTTACTCTGTACTCTTCATGTGCAATGACTGCCTTCCCGCTCACGCTAGTTAATACTATTGCTAAATTTGCAGATGATACAACAATGGTGGGACTCATCTCCAGGGGGCAGGATGAGTCTGCCTACTGAGATGAGGTGGACCAACAACGGTTGCTTTCGTGGTGTGGAGACAATAACTTGGTCCTCAACACCAACAAGACCAAGGAGCTGATAGTGAACTATAGAAGGGACAGATCAGACCTCCATCCCTTGCTTATCCATGGAGACCGAGTGGAGCAAGAGGCCAGTTTTAAGTTTCTGGGTGTTACCCTAAAAGAGGACCTGACTTGGGGTGCCCACATTGTAACCCTGGTCAAAAGGGCCCAGCAGAGATTATACTACCTGAGGCTTCTCAGAAAACAACTACTGAATGAGAAACTGCTGGTGACCTTCTACCGCTGCACCAGAGAGAGCATTTTAACTTACTGCACCTGTGTAGGGTTTGCCAATTGCACAGGGGCAGGTAGGAAAGCACCCCAGAGGGTGAACATCATTGCCCAGAGGATCCTGGGTTGCCCTCTCCCCTCTTTGGAAGAGCTTTATAGCTCCCGCTGCCTTAAGAAAGTTCAGAACATTTTCAAAGATCCATCTCATCCTGGGCAATCTTTGTTTTTTGAACTATTACCATCTGGTAGATGGTACAGAATATTAAAAACAAGGACAAATAGGCTGAAAATAAGCTTCTATCCCAGGGCAGGAGCTCTTCTGAATTCTGCTGTATAGTGCAGTGTCGAGTGTGAAGGATGTGTGTTTGTGTTTATTTTCATGGTCATGATGTGCACTGAAGGTGGTGTGTGATTGCGTTGTACGAGGTGCAAGGACAATAAAGCTAAACTTGTCTTCACCTCTGCAGCCTCCCTGCCCTGAGACCCTTTGCTGCCTGTCACAATAAGGGGCGTGGAGGCTTCCACACGTCCCTGCCAGCACCTACACGGCCCACACTCACTTTTCCGGCACGGGAGAAGCGACGTCTCGGTCGTACAACCTGGCTTGCCAAGGAAAGAGGACGATCCCCCGGTATCCGAATATGCTGTGGAGGAAGAGCTGCGAGAGAAGGGGAGACGAAGAGGCAGCGGGCTCAGATCCAGGAGGGGAGGGAAACGCCCCCCTCTGAAGCAGCTGTTGGGGGAGGGGGCCTCCGGGTGTGAGGGGGCTCACGGTTACTTGCAGGGTCTCCGAGGGGGCAGGGGAGGCCCAGGAAGGTCCAGGGCTCCCTTCCTGTCCGCTGACATGTCACCCCGTGCAGCCGATCAGAATCCCGGCTGGTGACCAGCCGCTCCCAATTCAAAGCAGCCCAAGGAAGGTAAGGCCCTGAAACCCTTTTCGCTTTCCAGACAATCCTCCCAAATCCATTCTAAGGGCTTTAAGCAGCCCAGGCCTTTAAATCCCAGGGGGGTATTTTCAGCTGCAACCTCTTCACTTCCTGGTTGCCAGGAGGCCACGTAACGATGATGAGGATGATGATAACAAGAACAATAGCCGTTATTGTCACTGTGTATCATGCATACCACGAAATTGATTATTTCTACTGTCTACGCACCCCAGACCACCAAGCAAGGAATGGCTTACAAAACATATTTATCGATCTCCTACGTTTCTTACTTTTATAAATAACTCAAGGTGGCAGACATACCCAATGCTCCTTCCTCCTATTTTCCCCATTACAACAGTCCTGTCAGGTGGGTTGGGCTGAGAGAGGGAGGGAGTGGCCCAAAGTCATCCAGTCAGCTTTTATGCCTAAGGCAGGACTAGAACTCACCATCTCCTGGTCTCCAAGTCAGCCTTTTAACCACTAGACCAGTGGTTCCCAAACTTTTTCAGTCCACCGCCCCCTTGGTGCTACAAACTCATCCTCAGTGCCCCCCACCCAGGGGCGGGATTCAAATTTCTGTGGGCGTGGCCTAATTTGAGGGCACGGCCTGCTGGTCACATGACTGGGGTGGGTGTGACCTGCTGGTCACGTGACTGGGGTGGGCATGCCCTGCTGGTCATGTGACTGGGCGGGCGTGGCTTTCTGGTCACGTGACTGGTTGGGCATGGTTTGGTGACTGGCAAACCAAATACAAGTGATCCTCCCTTAATGGCAGGTTGCTTAGCAAGTGTTTTAATTTATGACTGGCCTCCCCAGAGCTACTTGACCTGTTTTTGGAGTTTTGACAGCCATGCACACACACACACACACCCTGCTGGAGCAGGTCATTGGACTAGAATCGGCAAAGCATCTCTGATTAGATTCTAGTAGTGAATAGAATCTAATCAGAGATGCTTTGCTGATTCTTGTTCATTTGTTTTACGTCCGAGCGGAGCGGTGCACCAAATCAATGGGGTGAGCCTGAGAGAAGGAAAGAGAGAAAGAGGAAAGAAACAGAGAGATAAAGAGAGAGAGAGAAAAGAAAGAAGGAAGGGAAAAGGGAAAGAAAGAAAAGGGACAGAGTGGGGGAGGGAGGGGAGAGAGAGAGAGAAAGAGACAGAGAGAGCTGATGCATCAGATTGAAACGAGGCCTAGTTTAGAGGCCCTTTCCCACATTGAAACATCTTTGCCAGCAACTTTGCCAGCACATTGAATCCTCTTTGGCTTCTATTACAGTAATTAAAGGCTTTGTGGACGAAACATGGCCAAGACTATCAGGAAGCTCTCACATTTTGTTGAGGCTTAAACAGGATCCATTGGACCAGACTTCCATCATAAAAAATTACTTTTCCCCGATGTATTACGGTGCCAATTCTGAAGAAGGCAAAACCAAAATGTACTGGTAAATTACAAGGAGAACATACACACACACTCCCTGCTGGAGTAGGTGATTGGACTAGAATAGATACCTCATTATCTTTCTCCTCCCTCCCTCCTTCTTTATTTCTTTTTCTTTCTGTCCTTTCCTTCCACCACCACCCCACTCTTTCTTTGTCTGTCCCATTTTCTTTCTGTCCCTTTTCTCTTTATTTTCTTTCTCTCTCTCAGGTTCACCCCATTGACTGCTGCACGCTCCAGTGCAAGGGGCTTAATGGGGTGAGCCTGCGGGGCCTCGCCTCGAATGCAGCTGCGGTGGGACGTTTGAAAAGGAGAGCAAACCCACTCTGGCTTTCCTCCACTCCCGCCACCGCTGCGTTCGAGGCAGGCACGTCGGGAAAGTGGAGGAAAGCTGCAGTGGGCTTGCAGAGCGTAACTCACCTAGATCAAATGGCGGTGGGGAGGCCGGGCGGGCTGGCTGGTGCTGGTAGCGATGGCGGGCGGGAAAATGGGAAACGAGCGCACAGGCACTACATAAGGAGTGACTGGGCGGGGCGGGCGGGAAATGCTGTCGATTGTTGCGCAGGCATGCAATTCATGCATGCGCAATAAGGACTGACAGCAGAAAATGGAGGAGGGGGCAGGGCCAGCCAGGGGCCCTTTTTGCCGGTTCTTCAACCTACTGGAACAGTAACAACAGTTTTTGTGAACTGGTAAAATCTCAACCCTGAATTGTGCCCACCTCCAGCGCCCCCCTGCCGCCTCTTAGCGCCCCCCTGCCAGCCCCCTTGCTTCTTACCGCCCCCCTAAGGCATCCCCCCCCGGGGGGCGGTACCACCCACTTTGGGAACCACTGCACTAGACCCAACTGGCTCGCACCATGTGATACAAACTGCCCGGAGGGGACCCTTCTTTAAGGTGCTAACCAGGAAATGTGAAGGTGAAGGTTCCTTCTCTGAGCTCGTGGGGCTGGATCATCCCCTAAACTCTGCTGAAGATGCTGCCTTGCCTGCTAACGAAATGTCTGGAAACCAACCCACGAGCTTGGAGAACGAACCTTCACCCTTACCCTACACCTGGGCTGCAGATATTCTCCGCAATTGCAATGAACAAATGTATGAAGAAAAATACTGCAGAAGCTTCTGCTTGGACCCAGTTCAGAGATCCTAGAGACCAAGAAAAATATCAGAAAGAGAGAGAGAGAGAGTGTGTGTAGAGCAATGACTGTGGGGTCCATGGTAATTCTATGAGGTTAGTGGCTTTCTTGATGACATTTCAAGAGCCAACTAGGTAACATCATCAGTGCTAGAAGACAGTGAGGTTTGTGGAGAGGAAGAGGAGGATGACTGTGGGGTCTTTGATGAAAGTTTCTTTCTTTCTTTTCTTCCAGAGATTTCATGACTGAAGTAACATCATTGGTGCTAAGAGAAAGTGGGGTTTCAAGAGAAAGGGAGAAAGGGGGGAAGGAGGAGGAAGAAGGTGATGACAACGATTGATGCTCTCTGAGCTGGGTGGTTTTCTTCCAGACATTTCATTACCTGACCAGGGAATGGCACCTCTGCCTCGGGGTGGGGGTGGGGTGGGGGGGTTGCTCCCCATTATGGACAGGAGCGAAGCTCTCCCATCCACCTGACTCACTCACCTGTCCCGTCTCATATTTGCCATGCTGCTTTGGCACTTCGAAGACCCCGACTGTCTCCAAGACTTTGCCCTCGGGGCGATTCCTAGGGTTTGGGGAAAGGAAAGTGTGGCGTTAAGACCTCCTGGCAGGGCCCCAAAGGACGACCCGAGCAACAGCAGCGTCCGAAAGGCCCTTCCAGGCCGAGGGTCCCCCTTCGGTCCCCGCCAGTTAAGCTCCTTCTGGCCATGGGAACGCCAGGAGGCCACAGCGGAAGAGGCAGTAAAAGAGCACCACCATGTGCTCAGGGTTAACCACAACACTCTCAACGACCACAAGTGTAGAAGACGTGCAGGGAGTGGCCCTGGCTGAACCCGGAGAGGAATAACTCAGAGCAGGGGGTCCCCAACCGTGGCGACTTGAAGACTTGCAGACTTCAACTCCCAGAGTTCCTCAGCCAGCACCTTTGCTCTTTGCTTCTGTTAAAGAAGTTGCTTGTACTATGTCGCTAGGGTTAGGAATCCTTTGTTAGGAATTCTATCTGGTTTCTGGTTTCCGCAATTTGCTTCAGAGCCAGGCACATCCTGGGAGACGGTTCCCAGGAACATCCTGCTCCACAGATAAGGGGGGGGGGCTGCTTAGGAGCACAAACACACAAGGACGAGGGATACCTGTAAGATAACAGAGCAGGGACAGAGCAGGGACAAAGAATGGGGAGGACATGGGGCAAGACCTCACCCACACTGAATAACCAACTTTTGTCTCTCATTGGGTAAACCAGGGGTCTTCCAACTTGGCAGCTTGAAGACTTGTAGACCTCCCAGAGTTCCTCCTCCTCCCGTCATGCTAGCTCAGGAATTCTGGGAGTTGAAGTCCACGTGTTTTAAAGCTGCCAAGTTGGAAGACCCTTGGGCTAAACCAATGTGTAAGATCCTAGACAAGGGGTGGCTATTCCTTACATGCATTTTGTCTGTATTCACCCAGACTTTTTGCTTGGGCCAAAATAAACAGCTGCTATTTTGGGCAAGCCTCGTCTCGAGTCTCGCTCTCTTTGGCATCTCAGTGGCTCGGGGAAACTTCTGGGACGAAGCTGGCTGAGGAACTCTGGGAGTTGAAGTCCACAAGTCTTAAAGTGGCCAAGGTTGGAGACCCCCCCGATTTAAGAGGGTCACCCACAGCTTTTGAAGATCAAGAGATAAGCCAGGAATCAGCAACACGGCACTTGCAACCCATCCTGTGTGGCCTGCTTGCCTGCCTCCTTCGCATTAACCAGGTTTAGCAAACTTGAACCGGGTTTCAATGCTCCCGGCCGTTCGGCCCTGCCTGCTTCCTTGGGCTGAGGGATGTGTGTGGCTGGCCCAAGGTCACCCGGCTGGCCGGACGAGAGCTCCCCTTCTCTCGGTTTCTAGCTGGTGGCTTAACCTCCAGCCCTACCTGCCTTTGCCTGTACAGGTGGTCCTCCACTTACAACACCTCATTTAGGGACCATTCGAAGCCACAACGGAGAAAAGGGACTTAGGACCGATTTTCACGCTTAACGACCGTTGCAGCATCCCCTGTTGTCATGTGATCAGGATTCAGGCGCTTGGCCACTGACTCGTATTTATGACGGTTGTGGAATCCCAGGGTCACGCGACCCCCTTCTGACGTCGCAAAGTCGGTGGGGAAGCCAGACTCACTTATCCACCCTGTTCCTGACTTATCAACCTCAGGGATTCACTTAACAGCCGTGGCAAAGAAGGTCGCACAAGGGGGCAAAGTTCACTTGAATGCCGTCTTGCTTAGCAGCGGAAATTTTGGGCTCAATTGTGATCGTAAGTTGAGGACTACCTGGGAGCATCTACTCCTAAATTCTTTG
Organism: Notechis scutatus; assembly: GCF_049901735.1. Lineage (NCBI taxonomy): Eukaryota > Metazoa > Chordata > Lepidosauria > Squamata > Elapidae > Notechis > Notechis scutatus. Next base: position 1,466,126 of record NC_142009.1, read on the forward strand.
GGGGGGTCCTACATAAAGACGCCGGAAAGACCCCCCCCTCCTCTGCGCCCCCACCCCCGACATCGCAGGCAGCGAGGGGGGAGGGAGGGGATGGGGACGACGACCCGGGCGATGCTGCCCACAATATGAAGCCCACCGACCCGGGTCAGCCCCCTCCCCGCGCGCATGCTCCGTGCAAGGGGCGTCCGGAGTAGCCCGGGCGAGAGGGGGCTGCCAGGCCAGGGCCGCCTCCCCGCTGCCAACAGCCGAGGAAGCCAGAACTCCGTCCTCGGGGCCACCCTGCGCCCGCCGCTCGGAAGAGCCTGGGCTGCCGCTGGGGACGGAGGGGCTCCGCTAGATGACCTTCAGGGTCCCTCCGGGAAAAGCCCTCGCGGCCCGCAGGCCGAACGAGCCCCAGGGCCTTTTAGGTCGAGCGGCGTCCCGTCCCCGCCCCGCCCCGCCCGCAGGCGACCCACCGGGAGGAGAGGCAGCGCCGCGGGGGCAGCAGCAGCTCCGGCCTCGCCCCGAGAGGCGCCCAGGCCGGGCCCCGCAGCCCCAGCGCAGGCACGAAGAGGAGGCCCGCGCCCGGCCCAGCGCCGCCCAGCACCGACTCGTCGCCGCCGCCGCCGCCGCCGCCGCCATTCCGCGGCCCGAGCGAAGAGGCGTCTCTCGGGGCCCGCCGCGACCCACAATGCCCCGCGCGGTCCTTCCGCGCAGCGGTTTGGCCTTTCGCGCGCGCCGTGGGAGGACGGGGAGAAGGAGAAAGAAGAAACAGAGGAGCGCGCTCGGCGACGGAGAGGCAGCTTCCGGGTTCGCAGCTTAAGATAGCTCGGATAGATCCCTGCATAGCCGGCCGCGCTCGTCTTCCCGGCCGACGCCTCTAGAGGGCGCTGGAAGGGAAGGTGAGATGATGGGGCCAGAAGGGACCCGGAAGCTGCTTCTGGGTGATGAGGCGTCCCCCTCTTCTACTGCCCCGTCTCCCCGGCAACGCCGCCTCCCGGCTGGAAGTCCCACCGGTCATGTGACCGTCTCAAAATGGCGTCGTCTCTCAAGGCCGGGGAGCCGCTCCGCCGGTTCTTATCGAGCCCAGCGGCGAGCGGCGTCCCCGAAGCGCTGAGGGCGGAGCTCGCGGCGGCCCTGGCCGAGGGCGGCCTGCCTTTCGCGCTCCTCCGGGAGCTCCAGCGGGCCCTGCGGGAGGAGGGCGCCCCGGCGGCCGGTGAGTCTCTCCTTCCGCCCCGGGGGCTTCAGCTCCCGCCGCCCCCAGCCAGGCCCAGGCCACGGGAGGGCTCCCTGGTTCTTCGTAGGGCAAAGGTAGCGAGGCGCGCTCGGATTGCTCACCGTAGTCCCGTAAGACAAGGAGTCCTCGACTTACGGCCGCAATTGAGCCACAGGCCTCCCTTGCTAAGCAAGGCGGTCGTTAAGCGAGTCTTGCCCCCATTCTATGACCTTCCTTGCCAGAGGGATTAGGGGAACCACTGCAGTTGAAACTGCAGGCAATCCACTTATCTGAAATGGTATGGGGTCTCCTGCTTGAGCAGGGGATTGGACTAGATGACCTTCAGGGTCCCTTCCAACTCTGTGGTTCTGTTATTCTGATCAGTTGTTAAGCGAGTAACAAGGTTGCTAAGTGAATCTGGCTTCCCCCAATGACTTTGTCAGAAGGTCCCAAAAGAGGATCACATGACCTCCCCAGGATGCTGCAACCGTCATAAACTCGAGTCAGTGGCCAAGAGTCTGAATTTTGACCACGTGACCCCGAGGATTGCTGTCGTCGTCATTGAAAAACGGCCATAAAGCAACTTTTTTCAGAGCCGTTGCAACTTCAAAAGGTCACTAAACGAATGGTCGTAGGTCCAGGACAGCCTGTCAAAGTGTTTTTAGGATTCCTGATCTGGCCTACCTCAAAGGGCTGGTATCAATTTTGCAACTGGGAAGATGTCTTATCTCCCCCCCCCCCATGTCCCAGAGACAAAGGAGGGTGGGGTCACTTCCAACACACTCTAATGGGAAACCTCGCTTAGGAGGAAGGAGCCCCTGAAAAATACCAACCTTCATCTCCAGAGATGTGAGAGCCGCTTGGGAATGTTGCAAAGCCACCAGACTAGAAACCGGGATGGCTGCCTTGGGTAAGGAGCCAGCTGGGTGACCTTGAGCCAGACACACACACACACACACACACACACACACACACACACACACACGCACAGAGAGAGAGAGTTCTAGAAAGCAGTCATTGCCAAATCACTTGGGAGGGGGGATGTTGCCAAGGAATCTACAAAGATTTGTCCAGGAAGTTGTCCGAAATCTGACTCCAAAAGATCAAATGCCCCCAAACTCAAAAATATTGATTTTACGTTACAACTCTGTAGGAGATTGATACATGTGCTTTAAGTAACTCCCTGAGAGGGAAGCCTGGGTTTCATTCTTCCCCGCAATTTAGAACCAATAGAATTATTTTCCTGCCCTACAAGATTCTATAACGTGCTGTATGATTCACCCTGTTGTTGTACCATTAAGAATTCTAGGCTGATATTTATTTGCTTTCTAAGATGTGGTTGTTTCCAGGACTTAACGCAAATTTCCGGGCAGAAGGCAGGCCCTGGCCCTCCTCTGCAATGATCCCAAGGTAGCAAAGGACTCCTTGGGTGTCAGAATGTTGTTTTCCAGGTGGCCTGTGCTGCATTTTGCTGCGCTTGTGTGCCCAGTGATTCAAGTTGGCTGCATTTTAAGAAATAAATGATGGCACCGGGATTAATCTAAGGAAAGCAGCTCTGATACTTTGAAAAAATGAACTGTAACTAACAGCTTTGCTGTTGAGAGAGGCCATGGCTGTCCTATGGAAGCGTGCCATTTTTTAAATGGCGACGCTTGCCGGTCCCTCTCCGATCACAGTTTTTTTTTGCAATCATTTGTGTAATGCCAGGTTCAGGCTTTGCTTGGGGATTAACTTGCAAGCCTGCCCTCTGCACTGGTCTGAGAAGAGCGGCTCCATTCTGCTCTACTGCCTGCCCTGCACCCTTCGGGGCCAGAATGTCTGGTGGAAACCTTGGCCTCCGTTTTGCTTTGTCTCCCTCTCAGGTTCTCCGGTGTATCTTCATGAACTGTTGGAAGGCAGCGAGATCTTTCTTCCTGAAGTGACAAAAGCACCCAGGGTACGTATCCGGGCATGAGTAGTCCTTGACTTACAACAAATTCATTTAGTGACCATTCCAAATTACAACAGCAGTGAAAAAAGTGACTTATGGCCGTTTCTCATCCTTATGACCATTGCAACATCCCCATGGTCACGCGATAAAAATTCAAGCTCGCAATAGCAATAGGACTTAGACTTATATACAGCTTCCCAGGACTTCCCAGCACTCTCTCAGCCGTTTACACAGTCAGCCTTTTGCCCCCAACCCTCTGGGTCCTCATTTGACCCACCTCGGAAAGAGGGAAGGCTGAGTCAACCTCGAGCCTGGTGGGATTCGAACTGCCAAATTGCAGACGACCTGCAGTCAGCAGAAGGAGCCTGCAGTACTGCACTCTAACCACTGGGTCACCATAGCTCATATTTATGATGGTTGCCGTGTCCCAGGGCTCATGTGATCCCCTTTTGCGGCCTCCTGACCAGCCAAGGTCATACGGGAGGCCGGATTCCCTTCACAACCGCGTCATTAACTTAGCAGCTGCGGTGATTCATTTAAGAACTGTGGCAAGGTTGTAAAATGGGGCGAAGTTCATTTAAAAGCCTCACTTAGCAACATAAATATTGGGTTCAATTCTGGTCATAAGTTGAGGATTACCTGCATTTATTATTTTTTTTAATTTCCAAAAAAAGAGAAAAATAATCAGGCTCCTCACGAGTAGGGGTGGGGGACGCAACACGGGACCACCCCAGGCTTTTTTGCAGTTTCTGTGCCTTTAGACCAGGGGTCTCCAACCGTGGCAACTTTAAGACCTGTGGACTTCTGGGAGTTGAAGTCCACAAGTCTTAAACTTCCAAGGTTGGACACCAATGGTAGTAGGGCCTCCTTTTTTTATTGGTTTTTAAAACAAACATAAACAAACAAAACATAAAAACATCAGGCCATCATCCATATATGTACATACAGTGTGCCGGTTGGTTTACAAATTGTTTTGTGCTTCCATTTCGTAGTAAAATAATATTTTACTTAATTTGTTTTGTGACAATTCATATTATCATCCCAAATCTATCCTAAAAACATTTTGTAGATATAATAAGAAAAGAATACATCTTTATATATTTAGTATTTTCTAAAAGTCTACGTATTTCGTTACTATACCTTATTGTCTAACCATTGATATAGATCCCAAACTTTATAAAATTGTTTATCATCCTGTTCTCTAATTTCAAATGTCAATCTGCTCATTTCAGCACATTCCAATATTTTCTTAATAATTTCCTCCTGTGATGGTATTTTCTCATTTTTCCAGTTTTTAGCAAATACAATCCTAGCCACTGTTAATACATTTACAATCAGGTATTTCAAATCTTTACTATATACTTCAGGTAAAATTCCCAATAAAAATATCTCAGGTTTCATGTCTATATGTTTTTTTGTCATTTTTTCCAACCACGTGTGGATTTTAGTCCAGTATTTTTTAGCATCCGCACAAGTCCACCACATATGGTAATATGAGCCAGGTGTCTGATGACATTTCCAACATTTTTCGGATTTATTCTTGAACATTCTTGCTATTCTTGTCGGGGGGGAAATGCCACCTGTAAAACATCTTATACAAATTTTCTTTATATGCTGTTGACATTGTCATTTTATAATTTTGAGACCACAATTTTTGCCATTTCTCTAGATCAATCCCATATCCAAAATTCTTCTCTCAAGCAATCATAGTTTCTTTAACTTGTTCTTCTTCTAGTTTAATTTCTAATAAATATCCATACAATTTTTTAATCACCTTTTCATCAGTACCTGTCAAAATCTTATCTAAATCAGTCAGTTTATCATAGAAACCTGCTGTTTTAAAATCTTTAGTAGGGCCTCCTTCTTGAGTAGGTGGTTGGACTAGAAGACCTCTGTTGAGGTAATTCCCCATTAGGAGAATGAGTGCACACAGGGAGATGTAGTGAGAGTAGTGAAGAATAACACACCACTAGCACACAGATACACTGTATAGTAAAATATAGGTTTTTACTTCCAGTAAAAACGTTAAGCAAAGTTCAACAAACAGTCCAAGTCATTCACAGTTAAAGCAGTCAGTTTTCAGTCCAGGGATAATCCAAATATCAAAGTCCAGTATCAAAAACAGTTCAGTAACAGACTTACATCAAACCCAAGAAGAACTATGATCAGTCAATAGGGAAAAATGTAGGAACGGCAACACTCTCTGCAACAGGAGAACAAGACAAACCAGGTTTCTGGCTCCATCTTATGGCCGTTTGGGGAACCACACCCAATTATAATGTTAGCGTTCCCTTAAAGAGACAGTATTAAAATGTCTATCCTGGTTTATATATTTTCCAACCCAAATAACTGTTAGGTGACTTACATTCCTAACATTCTCCCCTTTGGGTAGGACAATATATACAACCTTACATTCTAAGTCCATAATCCTCACAGCAAGCCTTATGCTTTACAGAGCCTTGGGCCTTTGTAAAATGATCTGCGATGTTATTTTCTGACATACAGTATTCCAGCTTAATCGTCTTACTTTGCACACATTGTCTCACATTTAAATATCTTACATCTGTGTGTTTTGATCTTGTCTTTACAGCAAGATTTGAAGCCATCTGTATCACTGATTGGTTGTCTTCGTAAATAACAACAGAATCTGTTACATCAATTCCCATATCAATTAATAGTTGCTTATAAAAAACTAAATCTGTACATAATAAAGACAAACATGAGAATTCTGCCTCCATTGTTGACAAACTTAAATGTTTCGGTCTAATAGACCTCCATCCAATCAACACTTTTCCCAATAATAATACAGTACCCGATGTAGATTTACGTGTATTTATGTCCATAGCAAAACTTGCATCAGCATATGCAGTTAAACTCAGTTCATCCTTAGGCTCCAAATACAATGCATAGTGCATTGTTTGTTTCAGATATCTTAACACACGCTTAGCAACTTGCCAGTGCCTTTAAGTTGGCTCAGCATTAAATCTGGCTAATTGGTTAACACAGAATGCTATATCTGGCCTTGACGAAATACTGAGATAAGATAAACTACCATTCAAGGACTGATAAATGTTCTTATCAAAAACAGGACTTTGAATATCACTATTGCTAAACTCCTGGCTCATCGGTGCTTTAGCCGGTTTACAAAGTTCCATTTTAAAACTTTTTAGTAATTGGTTAATTTTATCTGCCTGTGAGATTTTGTATCCTCCCCTAGTTTTAACTATCTTTAATCCAAGATATTGTTTAATTTCTCCTAACTCTTTTATCTTAAATTTCTTCCCTAACAGTGATATTATTTTAGTAGCTTCTTGTTCAGTTTTGGTGATTAATGCTATGTTATCCGTAAATAATAGCAACAAAGAAATTACACCATTAGTTTCTCTTTTGAACAAACATGGATCAGCCACGCCAGCTACAAAACCTATCTTAGTTAATTCCTTAACTATACACTGGTTCCAATCATATTCTGATTGCTTCAAGCCATAAAGACTCTTTTTCAATCTCCAGCAATCAGTTGTATTATCATCTTTTATACCTAAAGGTTTCTTCAAATATATAGTGTGTTGCAACGGTGCATGCAGATATGCCGTCTCTGCGTCTAAATGATTTAATACAAGGTATTCCTCCTTAGCTGCCCACACTAATGCTGCCCTTAATGTAGTAGCCTTCAGACTAGGCGCAAACACCTCATCATTTGCTGTCTGATTGAACCCTTGTGCTACTAACCTGGCTTTATGGGTAACAGTCCCATCTACACTATTCTTAAGTTTATAAACCCATTTACATCCTATGGCATGTTCACCTGGTGGTAACCTGACATTTTCGTATACCTCCAACTTTTTTAATGATTTCAGTTCCTTATCGGTTGCTTCCTGTCAAGCAGCCTGATCCTTAGTAGGATACAGTTTCAGTTCATTGTAATTGCCAGGAACTGTATTCACTTGGCATACAACGCTAGCCTGATATCTACCAGGTGGTCGTGTTACATGGTTTGAACGTCTTGGTAATACAGGGCTTACTGGTGGACTCACCTGTTCCACCTGCTCCTGTTCTTCTACCTCCTCCTGTGCCTGTTCTCCTACTTCCTCCTGTTCTTCCTCTTTAATGGCTCTTCATGGTTTACTTATTTTATCTTTAGGGACTATTTGGGTGTCAATAATAACATCATTGCTGGATTCCTGTTCCAGTTTATTCCACCCAACGTACTCAAGAAATTTTGCACTAGCGCTACAATAAACATGAGCTGTGCCTTGATCCCAGAATCTAAATGATCTATGGTTGGCCTCGTAACCTACGAAAAATAACTTCTTAGCTCTGTGTTGCCCTTTCATTCTTTCTTGTGATAGAATATGCACCCATGCTGGAGCTCCAAATGTGTGTAGATAACTTAAATTTGGTTTTCTGCCATGCCAACAAGTGAACGGCAATTCACCAGTTGTGTTAACTATATTGTTTAAAACATGGTTACTACACATCATGGCCTCACCCCACGGTGTTTTAGGCAAATCTGAATCAGATAACATAGTGCGAGCCATAGCTTGTAATGTTTGCCCTCTTCGTTCTACAAACGAGTTATGTTGTGGTCTGTAAGGTGCAGAACGTTTATGCTGGACACCAGCCAATTTCAACATAGTTTGGAATCTCTTGTTAACAAACTCAGTCCCATTATCAGTAACTAAAGTAATTACTCCTCATTTTTCTCTCAGCAAATCTTAGCCAGTTAAAGAAACCTTGGAATGTTTCTGTTTTGTTTTTCATGAGATAGCAGAAACCGTACCGTGAGTAATGGTCCATAATACTCAAAATATAACAGGCACCTCCTAAACTTGGTTTCTTAAGACCAATTATGTCAGCAAACACAACCTCTAAAGGTTCTTTGGTCTTAAACCCATTTAGTCTGTTTGCTGGAATAACATTACAGTTTAAGTACCTGCTACAGGGTTTCAATTTTACTCCCTCTGACATTCAACAGTTTGTTTCAACATTTTGAAATTAATGTGCCCCAGACGTCTATGTAGTAAATGTATACATTCATCATGTGGCTTAACATTGTTATCAACCGAGTTAGCCATCTGCAACTGGTCATCATGTATCATATATAAATCATTCTCTAAAGTAGCAGTAACACTTTTACCCTCTTTCTCTATTATACAGTTATCTCCCCTAAAGGTTATTACATAACCAAGATTAACTAAAGCCCTTACTGATAACAATTTAAATTTCAGTTTAGGTACATATAACATAGTTAAATGCTCATTTACACAAGAACAATAGACAGTACCTTCACCAGATGCTTTCATCTTCCATCCATTTGCCAATGATACATGTTGCTTACTTGTAGACATCTTTACAAACCTCTCTCTATTTCTAGTAATGCACTGCGATGCTCCACTATCAACAACCCACAAATCATGGTTTACGGTTGAATTGCTAGACATAGCTAAACTAACATTCTTCTTAACCTTCTGGTGATTACCAGTATTCTGTTGTTTTCCCTTCTTACAGAATCGAGCTATATGTCCCCTAGCCCCACAAGAAAAACATTTCCTAACAGTATAGGCAGTTGAAGACAAATCCTCTTCTTGTGGTTGTTCCTTCCTCAGTTGGTCCCTATCCAGCCGTCTTCTTGCTTCTTCTAACAATCTTCCGGTTACGTCAGTCAATGTCAGTTTATCTCTGGGCAGGACTTCCAGTGAAGATACGTAATCATCATAACTTTCATCCAATGAGGAAAGTTAGGTGACTTACATTCCTAACAACCTCCCAGGTCCCTTGCAGCTCTGTTCTGTTAAGAGGAGACAATGGACTGCAACATTTTTTGTGAAATGTGTGTTTATTTCTGCAATCCGTTTGTGTTGGTCTTTCTGTTTCAGAACCCAGAATTGGTGGCCCGGCTGGAGAAGATCAAAGCTCGGTTGGCAAATGAGGAATACAAACAGATGACAAGGAACATCAACTGCCAGGTCAGGGGGACGTGCAGAGCTACGGCTATTCAGTTATTTATTAGATTTTTATCCCGGCTTTTTTATAAGTAACTCAAGGCAGCAAACTCAAAAGTGCTTTTCAAAAGACAACTGGGCTTTCTTGGTTTTTAGCTTCTCATCCAAGAAACTTCTGTTCAAGGAAAAGACCCAAGAAAATCAATATCTATGGAGATTCTTCAGTCATCCAGGTTGTCCCAAAGGTGCTTTTTTTTCAAGAGGCAACTGGACTTTTCTGGGGGGTTTTTTAAATACGTTTTGCTTCTCATCCAAGAAGCTTCTTCAACTCTGACTGGATGGTGGGGAATGGAAGCTCAGGAGGATCATCAGCCAACACAACATACACAAGAATACACTAAGGCAGAAGCTGGTCCACCCCAAGGATAAAACACCCAAACACAAACTGAGCAACGTGGTTTATGCAGTACAATGCAGTGAATCCTGTGCAGATCTGTCCGTTGGGGAAACAACACAGCCACTTCACAAGCACATGGCACAGCCTAAGAGAACCAGCCCATCAGGACTAGGTTCTGAAGTCCACCTGCATTTAAAAGACAAATGCCCCTCTCTTGAAGACCGCAGTGTCCATAGTTTGGACAGAAAGGACCACTGGTTTGAAAGAGGGGCTCAAGAGGCCATCTATGTCAACATGGAACAGCCTCCACAGAGGGGTGAGAGATACAAGGAAATCAACAACTAACAGATGACCTGAATGTGTTTTACTGCAGGTTTGAAAGGAAACTACAGCCACCTATCTCCACAACCCACATCTCAAACACACCAACAACAGCCATCAAACCTCCCACAACTGGCCCCAACCCACTGGGTTCACAACCCCTGGTGATCACAGAAAAAGAAGTGCAAAATCTATTTCACAGACAGAAGCCAGGAAAAGCACCAGGGCCAGGCAAGATAACTCCTCCTTGCTTCAAAGTCTGTGCTGACCAATTGGCCCCCATCTTCACCCGAATCTTCAATAGATCACTAGAGATGTGCTATGTTCCTTCCTGCTTCAAATGCTCTACCATCATCCCAGTGGCAAAGAAGCCCTCCATCAAGGAACTGAATGACCACAGACCAGTTGCTCTAACATCTGTAGTTATGAAAATCTTTGAAAGGCTTGTGCTGCCCCACCTGAAAACCCCACCTGTTAGATCCCATGCAGTTTGCATACCGAGCAAATAGATCGACAGATGATGCTGTTAACATGGCTCTGCATTACATCCTACAACACCTTGAATCTCCAAATACCTACGCAAGGGTCCTCTTTGTAGACTTCAGTTCAGCATTCAATACCATCATTCCAGACATTCTTCTAACTAAACTAAACCAGCTAGCGGTACCTGAACAAACTTGTAAATGGATCATAAGCTTCCCAACAGACAGGAAGCAGCAGGTGGCTAGGCAGAATCACATCTGATACCTGTACAATTAGCACAGCCCCCCCCCCCAAGGCTGTGTGCTCTCTCCATTTCTTCCTCTCAAATGATCCATCTGTTAAACTTCTGAAGTTTGCTGATGACACAACAGTGATTGGTCTCATTCGAGAAAACGATGAATCCGCATACAGACCAGAGGTTGTACAACTTGCACTGGTGGTGCAGCCAGAACAGTCTGGAACTGAACACACTCAAAACTAGAAATGGTGGTAGACTTTAGAAGAAACCCTCCTATACTACCACCTCTTACAATACTAGACAACACAGTATCAACAGTAGAGATCTTCAAATTTCTAGGTTCTACTATATCACAAGACCTAAAATGGACACCTAACCTCAAAAAACATCATCAAAAAAGCCCAACAAAGATTGTTCTTTCTGCACCGACTCAGAAAGCTCAAACTGCCCAAAAGGAGCTGCTGATCCAGTTCTACAGAGGAATGATGGAGACTGTCATCTGCACCTCTATAACTGTCTGGTTCGGTTCTGCATCCCAACAGGACAGACAGAGACTCCAGAGGATAATTAGGACTGCAGAAAAAAACAATGGCTACCAACCTGCCTTCCACAGAGGAGGACCTGTATCCTGCACGAGTCAAAAAGAGGGCTGTGAAAATATTTACAGACCCCTCACATCCTGGACATAAACTGTTTCAACTCCTGCCATCAAAATGACACTATAGAGCCTTGCACACCAGAACAACTAGACACAAGGGGAGTTTTTCCCCGAACGTCATCACTCTGCTAAACAAATAATTCCCTCAATGCTGTCCAACTATTTACAAGGTTTGCATTACTATTCCTATTAATCTTCTCATCCCTCCTTATCACCCATCCCCTCCCACTTGGGACTGTAGGACTGTAACTTTGTTGCTTGTCTCCTTACTATTTATATTGACTGTTTCCTAGTATGATTTGATTGCTTGTTGTACCCCGTGACTATCATTAAGTGTTGCACCTGATTATTCTTGACGAAGGTCTCTTTTCTTTTTATGTGCACTGAGAGCATTTGCACCAGACAAATTCCTTGTGTGTCTAATCACACTTGGCCAATAAAGAATTCATTCATTCATTCCTGCCATCCATCAGAACTGAGGAAACTTTTTGGATGAGAAGTGAAGCGTCTTCAGAGAAAAACCCAGAAAGTCCAGTTGCCTCTTGAAAAAGCACTTTTGGGACCACCAGTGTTATTTCCCTGACTTCTCTGCAGACCCCAAGCACATCTGCGTTTGAGCAACTCATGACACCCACCATTTCTGCCAGACGTTTTATTACCCAGCTAGGCAACATAATCAGGGCACGCAGTGACCCCACAAACTCACGGCAGCCCCTCATCAAGGGCTGCAGAACGGAAGGGAGCCTGCCCTGGAGGGGAGGGGAGGGGAGGAAGAGGAGGAGAGCCCACAGGGGCCGTGATGGAGCTCCCAGCCAAGGCTTTGCCTTCCAAGCCAGGCTCCTCCTGTCACGGAGGGAGGGAGGGAGGGCGGCCCCTTCTCCCTCCCGCCTGGACTGGCCTTGGTCCCTGGGGTCTGCCTGGGGGCTCCAGCTGACGGGGCTCTTCTCCTTCCCCCTCCCAGGAGCTGAACTCCCGGGGCGCCCTGGCTGATCTCGGGAGGCAAGGTGAGTGGGTGCTTGGGAGGGCGGGCAGGCCGTTGGGCAGGAGGGGCAGATCCCGTCCTTTGGGGAACGAAAGCTGCCCTCTGGAGCCCCTGGAAGACGGAGGGGGCTGCCGGCCCCGACCCTCCCGGCCTTCTGGAAGCGGCTTAAAGACCCCCCACTCTGCCACATGGCCTGGGGCTCCAGCTGGGGGCTTCCCATTGGGGGTGGTTGGTAGATTAACCGTCTCCCTCCCCGCCCATCTTCCAATCGGGTATCCGTCTCTCCCAGGCTCCTGTAGAGCTTTTGTCCTTTTCAGGTTGTACTGTGAGCCTCCGCCCCCGAGTTACCCTGTGGCAAGATAGCGGCCAATACGTTTTACAAATAAATGACCCCTGGGAGCCCTTTCCTTCGGCAACTTTTGGGGGATCGGGGAGCCCCTTGGGGCCTTCCAGGGCCAAGACTCAAGGCCTCAATGGGGCCCGAGAGGGGCTGGACAATGCCGTGAGCAGCAGCCAGGGGCAGGGCTGGGCGGCTGGGCTGCCCCGGGGGGGTGGGGGTTGCCGAACTACAAGTCCCAGCGTCCTTTGCGCAGGGCAGGGATGCTGGGAGACGTAGTTCAGCATCCTCTGGAGGGCCCCTGCGGTCCTTGGCCGGCCACCAGCCCTTCTGCCGAGAGAGGAGCCGGCCCAGGGGGAGCCCAGCGACTGGGCCTCTCAGCGCCTGTCTCCCCCTCCCCTCGGCTCTCCCAGTCAGGTCAGCCAAGGCGGTGACGGTCACCCTGCTCAACTTCCTCGTCACGGTGGGAGCCACCTTCGCCTGCGCCTTCCTGGGCAGCCAGTACATCTTCGCCGAGGCGGCACCGGTGAGCAACCCCCAGCTGGCCAGAGGGGCCCTGGGGAGGCCTCTTGGGGGCAGGCAGCTTGGGACCCCCTTGGAGGGCCCGGCAGGAAGTCCTTGCAGGGAGCACCCACTCCCTCTGCCACAGGGGGTCCTCGACTTACGGCCACAGTGGAGCCCGGGATGTTCTGTTGCCACAGGAGCTTTGCCCCATTTTGCAACCTCTCTTGCCACCGTCGTTAAGGGAGTCCCGTTGACTCGGCTTGTCTGACAGTTGCAAAAGGGGATCACGTGGTCCTGGGTCCCTGCAGGCGTCATCAATACAGGCCAGTTGCCCAAACACCTGCATTTGGGCCCTGGGGAGGCCGCAGCCGATGTGAGGCTGAAAAACAGTCACCTGTCCCTTTTTTCCCAGTGCCGTTGTAACTTCGGTCAGTAAACGGCCTGTTGTAAGTCGAGGACTCCCTGCATTGGCTCAACGTAGCCATGGTTTACGCCATTAACCTGGTTTCCTGGGCTCCCACATCAACTGGGTCAAGGTGCTGAGCTGAAAGGCGGCTCTGGTGAGGGCGGCTGGGGGGCCTTTGCTACCAGCACCGGGGGAGGGACACAGGGTGGGGGTGGGCTCCTGGCGGGGGGGCGTCAAGAGGCAGAACTGACCTCCTCCCCATTCTTCCTTCCAGCGGGTGATCGCGGCTGTGATCGCGGCCTCCGTGGTGGGCCTGGCGGAGCTGTACATGATGGTGCAGGCCATGGAAGGGGAGCTGGGGCAGCTGTAGGGCGGGGCCAGGCGCCCAGGAGGCCCTGCGGCCGCTTCCTTCGGCTCCTCCGGACCCCCCTCACTCCGGGGAGGGGGCATCCGGACCCCCGGCAGCCTTCCACAGACCCCCGAGGGGCCACTCAGGAGGACGGAGCCCTCCGCCCAGCCTGGACAGAGACGCAGCTCTGCCCCCCTCCAGCCCTGTTTCTACGCCAGGTGGGGCCCCATCCACCATCTGCATCGAGGGTCTCCCCCAACCGCCTAGGGCTTCCTCCTCGGGTGCCGGGGCTGGGGGGGAAAGCCGCTTCCCATCTGGGGCTGCTGGTCCCATCGGTCGCAAGGGGAGGAGCTGCCTCAGAGCGGACGTCCACATGGGAGCCCCTGCTCGGCCCCTTCGGGGGCTTTTGGGGGGCAAGGGCCTTGCTTGCTCAGCTGGGCAGGGTCTCCCCACAACTACCCAATCCTGGTGTCCTGTGATGACAGTGGATGACTCTGTTGTGTGCAATAAAAAAGTCCCTGACAAAACTGGCGTGTGGGACTCTGCAGGAGCTGCTCCAAGCCCCCTCTGGGCTGGAAGGGGAGGGGCTGCCCCCCATTTGTGTCCTTCTGTGTTGGGGGCTGAGGGGCTCCTTGATCCCTGCCACCCACCGGCTGCCTGGGAACGGGGGTGCCCTTCTCCCCTCTTTCTCATACCTGCTACAAGCTCCGCCTGGTACGGTGGTTCTGTGGCCCCCTGGCAGGGTGGGGTGGGGGCTGCGCACTGAGGCCCCCTCTCTGCCCTCCCCCGCTGGGCTGCTTCACCTCTGCTCCCCCCTCCCCAGCTTCTCAGCCAGCCCCTCCAGCTGCCTTGTTCTGCGGATGCAAAGCAGCCCCCTTGCGGGTGGGGTGGGGTGGGGTGGGTCCTCTGGCCACCCAAGGAGGGATGGAGCTGGGGGGTCCCCCTCTGAGTGCAGCTGGGGGCCTGCAGACCCTCCCTCTTCAGAAGGTATGCTATCACTCAAGCCCCCTCCCCACATTCCCGAAGGCTCCCCCTGCGCCCAAGCAGACAGAGGCGGACAGGCTGGCTGGGTGGGAGGGAGGCTTTATTGGTCCGGTCAGCAGGTCCAGAGGCTCCGGGGGGGCCCCCAACTCACAGCAGGTCCTCCGGGGGGCAGCCCAGCCAGTATTTGGCGATGGGGCGGGGGTACCTGGGGTAGACCCAGTCCACCCGCCGCGTGTGCAGGTTGACCCGGTAGTACTTGTCTGGAAGAGAAAGGTCACGGGGGGGGGTCAGCCCCAAGAGCCCCAGCCCCCCCTCTTCCCCACCCCTGCGTGGGCGAGGATGGCAGAATTCCTCGGCCAGTTTCCCGAAGGGGCCCCGTAATGCAGGGATTTGGGGAGTTGAAGGCCCGGAAATCGTTTAGGGCCCCTGCGAGGCAGACCACCCAGGAACCGATAGGTTGGGGGGAGCTGCTGCTTCTGGGACCAAGGATGCCCCCCCCATCCCCCTTGCTTTACCTCCGGCCAGCACACCGGTTGCAACGCGGGGGAGAGTCACGGGAGCCCAGCGCCTCTGCCCAGGGCAGCTTCGGGGAACCTCGTGGCAATGAGTCCCCCAGGGGAAGCGGGGAGACCCTTAAGGGGCGGGCGGGGGGGCTCACCGTCCACGAAGAAATAGGCGCTCTGGAAGGGCTGGCAGGGGAGGGCAGCCAGTCGCGGTCCGAGGACTCCGAGCTGCCCCCGGGCAGCGGCTCCCAGCCGGGCAGCAAGTCCCAGCGGCCCCAGCGCTGCCGGCGCTGGTACTTCTTGCGGTGGCGGCGGCGGGAGGCCCGGCGGCCGGTGGGCGACCTGGAGGGGCTCTGCGCCACGTAGATCCTGCCCAGCAAGGCAGCGTCCAGCCGGGAGGGCAGCCCGCGCCAGTCGCGGGAGGTGAAGCGCGCTCGGCTGGCCTGACCTGCGGGCGGAGGGGGGCTGAGTGGCCGGAGGGGGCAGCGCAGCGAGGGCGCCCCCCCCCAGGCTCACCTGCCCCAGACTCACCTGCCCCGGAGGCCCCGAAGAGCAGGCGGAAGGCCGCCTCCCAGCTGTCGTGCTGCAGCACCGCGTAGTGGCCGAAGACCAGCGAGGGGCTCGTCTGCTCGCACTCCGCGCGGCTCGGCTGGTGGGCGAAGTCGTAGGACCAGTAGCGGCTCCCTGAGGCCCAGAGAGACCCGGGCGCGTCAGCAGGGCGGCCCGGACCCTCGGAAGCCGCCCCGCCTCCCCTGCGCCCCCCGGCCCCGGGCACCTTTGAAGAAGTAGACGCGCTCGCTGCCCAGGTAGTTCTCGGCGGGCAGGGCGAGGGCGGCGTCCAGGTCGTCGGGAACGCCGTCGAAGCCGTCGGAGATGTTGCGGGGGAAGTCGGCGTCCAGGCGGCCCTCGTCGAAGCGCCAGTAGCGGCTGCCCTGCAGGGCGGAGGACGGTGGTGGGGCTGCACCGAGAGGCCCCACCCCACCCAAGGCCGCCCGACAGGCCCCGCCGCCCAGCCGAGCCCCCTCCGCCCCCGCCCGCCTACCTGGAAGAGGTAAGTCTTGCCCTGGCAGTTGACGCGCGTGAAGGCGGCGTCGATGGGGCCGTCGATGCCCCACACGTCCCGGATCAGCTTGGGGTAGCCTGGCCGGGCGCTCTTCTCGTCCAGCTCGTACAGGTAGAGGCCTGCGCCAGACGGGGGTGAGCGCGGGTGAGGCGGCGTTTGGGACCCCCCGCCCCCTCCCCGCCGGGAGTCTCTTTTAGACCGCGACCCCCAGCCCGCTCCCCCGGAGCCTGCCCCGAGACCCCCCTGGCTCATCTCCTGACCTCCACAGAAGCAGCCCCCCAGGTGAGAGCAGTGAAGGACAAGGCTTGGGGGCTTGTGGGGGGGAATGCCTTGGGAGCCCCTCTCCTCCCAGGGGGGCATAATGCAGAGTGCGCCCCCCAAACAAGGGCCTCCCAAGAGGCTCAGCTCCTGGGGGGGGGGGCTACAAGAGGGAAGGCCGGGTAGGGGGAGCCAGCCCCGGGGGAGGGGAGCTCCCATGTGCCCCCACCCCGGCTGGGCTACCTCGGAAAGCGAAGATGGAGCCGTTCTTCAGGCTGGTGAAGGCGTCAAAGGGCTCCCCGCTGCACAGTCTCTCCTCCTCCTCCTCCTCCTCCTCCTCTGGTCCTGGCAGGGGAGGGGCCTCGCTGGGGCTCCAGGGGGCTTCCTCCGTGGGGCCCGGGAGCCACCCTGTCCAGGCATAATCCTCGGTCTGGGCCTGCTCGTCCACAGGGGTCCCGGTGGCCTCTGGGGTGGAGGGGGCCCCCGCCGTGGCATTGGCCACGTCGTAGTAATCCTGGTAGTCGTCCTCCGGCTGGAGAAAGACGTCCCCTCGGGTCACTGTAGGGGGGGCAGAAGCAAGGATTGGGGGGCCATGGCAGCAGCCTTCCAGCACTTGAGGGGCTGCCCCAAAGAAGGGGGGGCTTATTCCCTGGGGCCCCAGAGGGCAGGACAGACATAACCGGAGAAATTTCATGGCTGTGGGAACCCTTCATCCAGTGGAGCGGCTTCCCTCCAGAAGTTGTGGGTGCTTTTAAGAAGAGGCTGGGCAACCCTTTCTCTGAAACGGCACAGAGGTTCCTACTATGGGCAGGCGCTCTAAGGTCCCTTCCACCCTAGGAATCCGGGACTCTATGATCTTCGTAAGAGGCTAGACTGGAAGACCTCTAAGGTCCCTTCCACCCTAGGAATCCGGGACTCTATGATCTTCGTAAGAGGCTGGACTGGAAGACCTCAAGGTCCCTTCCACCCTAGGAATCCGGGACTCTATGATCTTCGTAAGAGGCTGGACTGGAAGACCTCTAAGGTCCCTTCCACCCTAGGATTCCGGGACTCTATGATCTTCGTAAGAGGCTGGACTGGAAGACCTCTAAGGTCCCTTCCACCCTAGGATTCCGGGACTCTATGATCTTCGTAAGAGGCTAGACTGGAAGACCTCTAAGGTCCCTTCCACCCTAGGATTCCGGGACTCTATGATCTTCGTAAGAGGCTAGACTGGAAGACCTCTAAGGTCCCTTCCACCCTAGGATTCCGGGACTCTATGATCTTCGTAAGAGGCTGGACTGGAAGACCTCTAAGGTCCCTTCCACCCTAGGATTCCGGGACTCTATGATCTTCGTAAGAGGCTAGACTGGAAGACCTCTAAGGTCCCTTCCACCCTAGGAATCCGGGACTCTATGATCTTCGTAGAGGCTGGACTGGAAGACCTCTAAGGTCCCTTCCACCCTAGGATTCCGGGACTCTATGATCTTCGTAAGAGGCTAGACTGGAAGACCTCTAAGGTCCCTTCCACCCTAGGAATCCGGGACTCTATGATCTTCGTAAGAGGCTGGACTGGAAGACCTCTAAGGTCCCTTCCACCCTAGGAATCCGGGACTCTATGATCTTCGTAAGAGGCTAGACTGGAAGACCTCTAAGGTCCCTTCCACCCTAGGAATCCGGGACTCTATGATCTTCGTAAGAGGCTGGACTGGAAGACCTCTCTAAGGTCCCTTCCACCCTAGGATTCCGGGACTCTATGATCTTCGTAAGAGGCTAGACTGGAAGACCTCTAAGGTCCCTTCCACCCTAGGATTCCGGGACTCTGTGATCTTCGTAAGAGGCTGGACTGGAAGACCTCTAAGGTCCCTTCCACCCTAGGATTCCGGGACTCTATGATCTTCGTAAGAGGCTAGACTGGAAGACCTCTAAGGTCCCTTCCACCCTAGGAATCCGGGACTCTATGATCTTCGTAAGAGGCTGGACTGGAAGACCTCTAAGGTCCCTTCCACCCTAGGATTCCGGGACTCTATGATCTTCGTAAGAGGCTAGACTGGAAGACCCCTAAGGTCCCTTCCACCCTAGGAATCCGGGACTCTATGATCTTCGTAAGAGGCTGGACTGGAAGACCTCTAAGGTCCCTTCCACCCTAGGAATCCGGGACTCTATGATCTTCATAAGAGGCTAGACTGGAAGACCTCTAAGGTCCCTTCCACCCTAGGAATCCGGGACTCTATGATCTTCGTAAGAGGCTGGACTGGAAGACCTCTAAGGTCCCTTCCACCCTAGGAATCCGGGACTCTATGATCTTCGTAAGAGGCTAGACTGGAAGACCTCTAAGGTCCCTTCCACCCTAGGAATCCGGGACTCTATGATCTTCGTAAGAGGCTAGACTGGAAGACCTCTAAGGTCCCTTCCACCCTAGGATTCCGGGACTCTATGATCTTCGTAAGAGGCTAGACTGGAAGACCTCTAAGGTCCCTTCCACCCTAGGATTCCGGGACTCTATGATCTTCGTAAGAGGCTAGACTGGAAGACCTCTAAGGTCCCTTCCACCCTAGGATTCCGGGACTCTATGATCTTCGTAAGAGGCTAGACTGGAAGACCTCTAAGGTCCCTTCCACCCTAGGATTCCGGGACTCTATGATCTTCGTAAGAGGCTAGACTAGAAGACCTCTAAGGTCCCTTCCACTCTAGGATTCCGGGATTCGAGCAGCTGCAGAATTGCTGGTTGTCTCAGCACTGTTTCTGCCGCCAGGACCGCCCCCAGGACCCTCTGAAGCTGCGCGACCCTGAGCCCAGGCCCAGTTGGGTGTCATTCTCATGACCAAAAGGCGCACCAGGAACCCAACAGCAACCAAGCACTGCCAGTAATCAGCAACTAATGTTATTTTAATTCCTTTGGTTTTCATTCTGCTGCTGCCCAGAGTGTGTGGGCTTTATATTTTCTCTCCTTCTCCCCTTAGACCAGGGGTCTCCAACCTTGGCAACTTGAAGACTTGTGGACTTCAACTCCCAGAATTCCTCAGCCAGCAAAGCTGGCTGAGGAATTCTGGGAGTTGAAGTCCACAAGTCTTCAAGTTGCCAAGGTTGGAGACCCCTGCCTTAGACGATCAGGCCCTGCCTCCTCCTCCTCCTCCTCTTCACAGGCTCAGAATTAACTCAGACCGATGACCTGAGAGTCGGAGTTAACTCTTGAGACCCATGGACTTCAGCTCCCAGAATTCCCCAGCTAGTGATGCTGGCTGGGGAATTCTGGGAGTTGAAGTCCGCAAGCCTTAAAGTGGCCACGGTTGGGCACCTCGTAGTCTAGGACAAAGGAGCGGGACGAGCTAACGGGCACGGCAGGTCCAAACAGAAAGGCCGAGGGCTGCACGCAGCATGGCAGAGCTGGGACAGAGAAACTGGCACCTCCCCTCCTCTGCCCAGCACCAGCTGCACTTTGCTCCCTCCTAGTCGTGGCAGAGCCATCCAGCAGGGAAGGGGCCTTGTTTGGGGAAGAAAGGGGCCGGTTGCCCAAGCCAGGGCCAAGAGAAGGAAGGGGCCCTGGCACTGCTTGGTTGGCAACCGAGGAAAGGGCCTTGAAACAGTGTGGATTCCAGCCCTTCCCCACTTCCTCTGCCAGGGAGCCTAACCTCCAATCTGCCAGGCCCGGCTGGCGATGGGCGTGTGCCCTCTGCTCCTACCTTTGGTTTTGCAGATGCTGGCATAGTCTCTGCAGCAGCTCTGGTAGTACAAGCACAGGTCGTCGCACTGGCACTTCTTCAGGCTGTCGAAGCCCTTGTCACAGCGGCCCTCGCAGGACTCTGGAAGGCAGAGGGGACGGGCAGCCAGGGGAGTGGCCAGTTGGGCCTTTGAGAACGCTTTGGGCAACGGGGGAGGGTATAAGGTAAAGGAGTCCCTGTGGATTTTACTCCATGCGTCGTTACCGACTATAACTCCGTTTCAAGGCCATGAAGCCAGCCCTGTCTCTGAAGACGTTTCCACAGTCATGGGGCCAGCATGACGTCACGGAGCGCTGTTACTTTCCCACCCAAATGGTGCCTAGTTATCTACTTGCATTTGCATGCTTTCGAACTGCTAAGTTGGTGAGGACGGGAGCTCACCCGTCGTGTGGCGCTCGAGTCTTGAACCCAGGCTGCCAGTTTTGCACCCAATGATCCCAGGGTCTTCACCGTTGAGCTACCGCCCCGCCCCTATTTTGTGGGAAGGTCTTCCAATCTTGGAAGCCCCCTGGCCCTGCCCCCTGTCTCTTTGGGGTGGACACGTCTGCCAGGAAACCTTGGCGGAATGTGGGAGTTCCACGGAAGCTCTGGGCCTCGCTGGTCCTGGGGCTGCCCCCGAGGCTCCTCCGCTGGCGACCTCCAGGTGGGGATTGGTGGGCCCCCGAGAGAACAGCCTGCTGGACAAGAAGGGGCAGCGGTCTGATCCAGGAGGGCCCTGCCAATGTTCTGACCCAGCTGCAGTGGGAGAGGTTCCTTCTGGACACGAAGATGCGCTTCCCTTAACGCTTGGGGTCCCACCAGCTGCCTCGGAGCACAGAAGGGCCGTTTGGCCACTGTGGGGCAGCCGGCGTCCTCCAGGCCTCCATTGGGTCCTTGGAATTTCCTAACAGGACGACTTGCCCTCAGAAGCTGTGAGGGCTCCCTCACCGGTAATGATCCCCCAGAAGAGGCCGGACGGCCATTTGTCCAGAATGGGGTAAGGATGTCCATCCAACCATGGGAATTTGAAGGCTTGTGGACTTCAACCCCCAGAATTCCCCAGCCGGCACAGCTTTAAGTCCACAAGCCTTAAAGTTGCCAAGTTTGGGGACCCCAGGTGTAAAGTCTTCTGCTGAAGCAGGGGGTTGGACTAGAAGACCTCCCAGGTCCCTTCCCCTTCTGTTATTCTGTTCTATTAAAATCTCATCTCCAACAACGTACGTTGTAAAGCTCCCAGAGTCACAGGAGACGAGATGAGCGGCAAACAAATTTCATAACACATGAATAAATCCTGAGCTCCCTGATGGAGGTTTACAAGAAACCCCCCCTTGGTCCAAGACGTTGTGTGAGGGGCAAGGGGTTGGACTAGAAGACCTCTGAGGTCCCTCCCAAACCCTCTGGTTCCACGATCCCAAATGTTGGGCAGCTTCTCCAGGTGGGTCGTGCACCAAAGGGGCTGCTCCTCCTCGTCCTCCCAAATCTTACGGAGGCTCCCAGGTGCCCGGACGGGACGAGGGGAGGGGGCGGCCTGGGGAGGGGGCGGCCTGGGGAGGGGGCGGCCTGGGGAGGGGGCGGCCTGGAACTCACCTTCAGCCGCGAAGGTCCCGCAGAAGCAGCCCAGCAGGAGCGCCAGAGGCAGGAGGTCCATGGTGGCCACTAGCCGGCCGCTCGGCTTCTGTCTGGGCTGCCCGGCCTCCCCCACACTCAGGCCTTGTTTGCTCAGCTCGGCCCCTCCTCTTTCGGGGGAGCAAACACAGGGGGGAGGTCATTGGCAGAGAGGCTTTGGCTCCCTGTCCTCCCCCCTCCTCCCCTGGCACCTCTTCCCTCCCTTTGGAGGCTTTGAAAGGACCAGGAGTCGGCCAGGAATTGGGGGGGGCTGCAGTCTTCTGCAGGCGTTAGGAGTTGGGGCGAGGTTAGGGTCTGTCATTGCACCCCCTCCCCCCCATCCCTGAGCCTGGGAAACGGGGCCTCCTTTCCTGGCACAGAGAGCCCGCAGGCAGCATTGCCGGGCATCACACCTGGCAGAGGGGGGGGGGGGGCTTGGTCCAGGCCCAGCTTCAGTCTCTGGGCAGGGGGGGGGAAGGGAGCCCGGCCTGCCCACCGGCGGCACCGCAGGAAGCCCGAGACAAAGGAACAGTGGGCGGCTTGGGCAGGAGCCGGAGAGAAGAACAGGACCACAGAGCCGGAAGGGACCTCGGAGGTCTTCTAGTCCAGCCCCCTGGTCGAGCAGGGGACCCTACACCATTCCAGACAAATGTCCAACTTCTTCTTAACCCACAATTCCTGGGGGCCGGTTGTTCCACTGGTTAATGGTTCTCACGGTCAGGAGATCCCTCCTTAGCCCCAGGGGGTTTAGTTTCCGTCCGGTGTGTCTTGTCCGGCCTTCTGGGGCTTTGAAGGATAGGGTGACCCCCCCGTTTTCCTTGGGGCAGCCCCTCAAATGGCAGAAGGCTGCTATCAAGCCAGCCCTGGTCTTTCTTTGCATCAGACTAGACCTACCCAGTGCCTGCAACGTGCCTCTTCGTGCGCTTTAGCCGCCTCGTCTTATTTTGCAGGCACTTAATGATGGCCTGTATGAAGAAGGAGCGGAAGGCAGGGAGCATGCAGGACACCCACTCGCTCCCTGAAAAGAGGCCCACAGACGAAGGGAAGCAGGGCGCTCGCTCAGCCGGTCCCTCGCACAGCAGCTCCCTCCCAAAAGAGGGGGCCACAAATGGGGGAAGGGGCTTCCCTGGCGGGAGCAGTGAAAGGCTGTGCAGCATCCATTCCCTTTCGGTGCAGAGGGCCTCCCTACCTCCCCCCCCCCGCACCTGCAAACAGGGCCCCATGGAATTTGCTCCCTGGATGGATCGCTCCTGGATCAGTTACTCATTAAGTAGGAACTGGTTGTACAGTTCCTGCTTTGAAGGTGCCCCCACCCCCGGAGCCCCCACCCCCACCGATTCTTGCTCGTCTCTGGGGACGTTGCGGGAATCAGCCCAGCGTCCCTGGTGGAAATGAAGGCCAGGGGCCCATCATGGTCTGTTTGGAAAAGGCACCCAGAGGGGGTCACCTTTTAAACAGGGCTGCTTTCCAAACACCCTCCAGAGAATTTCCTCTTCAAGAGAAAATTGTAAGTCAGATGAGCGGTAAATAGGTTTCATAAAGAAATAAAGAGGACATCGAGTTGGTTCCCTCCTTTATGCATCCGTCTTATGGCCTATATTTTGTTAGATTCAATATTGCATGACTCGAATGCAGTGAAGAATCAAATATAAAGAAGCAACGGATTGGATGGAGATTCATCACTGGAGATTTTTAAGAAGAGACTGGACAGTCGCTTGCCTGAAATGGTGGAGGGCCTCCTGCTTGAGTAGGGGGTTGGACTAGAAGACCTCCAGGGTCCCTTCCAGATTCTAATTCCTTTTCTATTCTGTTCTACTCTAATTCCCAAAAGCAAACTTTTAGAGCAACATCAAGAGTCGGGATGCAGAAAAGTCTTTCCACTGACTTTACAGAGAAAGGAAACGGGGGTGTCCTCAGTGCCGACATGTTTTGGGGTCCTCTGGTTTTGGTCCCTGAAAATCTCCCCCTTTGAATTCTGCCTTTCATGTAACGGGTTTTCCGTCAGCAAACCGCTCAATATACAGGCAACCCCTGACTGACAACCGTTCATATCGTGACCGCCTGAAGCTCCAACGGCACTGAAAAAAAGGCTAGGTTGTAAATACGTACGTATATAAATGTATATAAATGTAAATAGAAACAAATATGCTTTTTTCCCCATCTCCTTTTTCCCCTTAAAGTCTTTCTATTCAAATCGTATTTGTCCATTATATTTCATTTTCTTTAGCTTACAAACTGGCAGGACTAATTCTTGACCAACCTTTGCAATCCAGGTATTTCTTCCGATTTCCTGCTTTTGAATTTTGGCCAGTCCCTAGAGCAGCAACGGCCACTTTACAACCGGTGGATGTCAATTCCCAGAATTCTTGAGCCAGCCCTCTTCAGGAATTCTGGGAATTGAAGTCCAGCGGGTGTAAAGTGGCCACAGTTGCTCATTGCTTGCGCTAGAGAATATTTTGGCTCGGGGTCAGTCTTGGCTGTGGCTTCCCAAACGGTTGCATTCTTCTTCTTCTTGTTATTAAGATGACGTCTCTCTTTGTTTGTTTTCTTCCCCTCTCTGTTTGCATCCAGACAATCGGGCCCTTTCATGGTCTGGGGGCGGGGGAGGCCTTCTTTGAACTGGTTTAATATGTAACTGGTGGGAGGGAGGGCAGAGGGGTCATTTGGAGAAGGAACAAAATCTGGGTCGACAAATAATATTCCTGCCTAGGTTGGGCTGGGAGTAAGTGGACCGGCCACTTGTCTTGAAATGCCATTGGGTTTTCTGCTCGAGCCAGAGGGTTGGACTAGAAGACCTCCAAGGTCCCATCCAAGTCTGTCATTCTGTTAATAGGCCTTTGGGAAAGCTCTGATGAAAAGAGGGGTACTGGAAGGAAGCCACAGCCTAAAAGGGCTCCTGTGTTCACCCGTGGTGATCCTCACAGAATACGGAACGACAGAGTTGGAAGGGGCCTTGGAGGTCATCCAGTCCAACCCCAGGCCTAAGCAAGAGACCCTATATCATTCCCCTTGCACAAAGGCAGAGCCATCGCCTGGGAGGGTCTGCAGAGGAGACTCCCAAAGGCATTCGGGAGAGTCGGCTGTTCAGTTAAGCCCCGAGGCCAAGACCCTCAGTCTTAGCAACTCAATTCCCAGAAGTTCCCACCCCTTAAAATTGCTAAATTACGAGGAACCGAAGAAGCTTCTTGGATGAGAAGCGAAACCTCTTTATTAAGGGGAAAAAAACCCAAGAAAACCGAGTTGCCTTTTGGAAAAAGCACATTTGGGGCAACCCTGGATGGTTGAGAATCACTGAAGACATTCAGATTAGGAAACCCTGCAGAGGGTGTGGCCTGTGGGCCCCTCCCCCCTTTGACCCGTTGGGCAGCAACCCCAATGGGGCAGGCATCTCTGGGTGGCCTCCTTTTCCCAAATTCCCCAGTGGGGCCAACAGCCCTGAAGTTCCTTGGAGGCCTCCCATCTGAGTACTGGCCAAGGTGACCCCTTGCTGGTTTGGAATTCCCGGGGGGGGGGAGGCGTGTCTCACCCACAGGGAGAAGGTCGGCCTTTCCCCTCACCTGGAGCTCCACACCTGGGGGCCTCTCGCAGGCCGGAATGAGTCACTTATCTCGCCTGCCTCCAGCTTGTCTTGTTCTGTGATGAGATCTCAGGCTCCATGGCGACAGAGGTTCATCCATTGATTAATCGGCTGATGAGCTCAACGGTCACAGCCGCCCATCCGTCTTCTGAAAGAAGCCCAACCTCTTGAAAAGTGAAGCAAAGCCCAGGTGGGCCTCCCCCCCTCCCCCGCCCGCCAGAAACCTCAGTTCCCTCCCTGCCCGCCACCCCCACCCCTGCGTGCCACTCACCTGTGGTCATCGTGAACAGGCTGTCCCCAACACCTGGGGGAAGCGCCAGGGCTTAGTCGGGGCCTCCGTATCTCGGGGGGGGGGGCTGCTCCCAGGGCAGGGCCAGGACAGAGAGACCCCCCCCACATTGATCCACCAAGGGGGAGATGCCCAGGCTGAGCCCGAGGGAGGGAAGAGCCCCATGCACAGCCCCTCTTGCCCCCACAAGGCACCCAGCCCTCCTGGAATTTGGTTCGCTCTTACCTGCTCTCTCTGTCTTGACTTACGGCCACAATTGGGCCCCAAACGTTGGTTGCTTATTGAGAGGTTCGTTAAGCGAGCTTTGCCCCGTGTTGCAATCCTTGCCACCCTCGTTAAGTGGGAAACGTGGTTGATTAAGGGAATCTGGTTCCCCCCCCCCTTGCTGGTGAAGTCAAGGAAGGGAACCCCGCGACGCTGGGACATAAATATGAAGCAGTTGCCAAGCGGCCGGATATTGGATCACATGACCTGGGGGGCCTGCAACAGCGGGAGGGGGGGACGACGACCAGTTAGATGTTACTTTTTTCAGTGATGCGGCTCTAGTCACTAAACAAACAGTTGTAAGTCGAGGACTGCCTGTACCTCAGAGACCCCCCAGGGGGACCCCCAGTTCCACCCTGAGCTACGGCTATTATGGATCCAGCACCCAGAAGTCCAAACCAAGAGAATCTTTGTAGCTCAGACTTGAAATGGGGGGGGGGTTTCCTCCTGGGGTGTCTCTGAGCCTGGCTGCGACCTTGCAGGCGTTTCATGACCCAACTAGGGAACCTCATCAGTGCTGGGAGAAGCAACAGATAAGGAACTGAAATCATTAAAAAAGTTGGAGGTATACGAAAATGTCAGGTTAGCACCAGGTGAACACGCCATAGGATGTAAATGGGTTTATAAACTTAAGAATAGTGTAGATGGGACTGTTACCCATAAAGCCAGGTTAGTAGCACAAGGGTTCAATCAGACAGCAAATGATGAGGTGTTTGCGCCTAGTCTGAAGGCTACTACATTAAGGGCAGCATTAGTGTGGGCAGCTAAGGAGGAATACCTTGTATTAAATCCTTTAGACGCAGAGACGGCATATCTGCATGCACCGTTGCAACACACTATATATTTGAAGAAACCTTTAGGTATCAAAACTGATAATACAACTGATTGCTGGAGATTGAAAAAGAGTCTTTATGGCTTGAAGCAATCAGGATATGAGTGGAACCAGTGTATAGTTAAGGAATTAACTAAGATAGGTTTTGTAACTGGCGTGGCTGATCCATGTTTGTTTAAAAAAGAAAGTAATGGTATAATTTCTTTGTTGCTATTATTCACTGATGACATAGCATTAATCACCAAAACTGAACAAGAAGCTACTAAAATAATTTCACTGTTAGAGAAGAAATTTAAAATAAAACAGTTAGGAAAAATCAAACAATATCTTGGTTTAAAGATAGAAGTAGGGGAGGATACAAAATCTCACAGGCAGATAAAATTAACCAATTACTAAAAAGTTTTAAAATGGAATTTTGTAAACCGGCTAAAACACCGATGAGCCAGGAGTTTAGCAATAGTGATGTTCAAAGTCCTATTTTTGATAAGAACATTTATCAGTCCTTGAATGGTAGTTTATCTGATCTCAATATTTGGTCAAGGCCAGATACAGCATTCTGTGTTAACCAATTAGCCAGATTTAATGCTGAGCCAACTGAAAGGCACTGGCAAGTTGCTAAGCGTGTGTTAAGATATCTGAAACAAACAATGCACTATGCATTGTATTTGGAGCCTAAGGATGAACTGAGTTTAACTGCATATGCTGATGCAAGTTTTGCTACGGACATAAATACACGAAAATCTACATCGGGTACTGTATTATTATTGGGAAAAGTGTTGATTGGATGGAGGTCTATTAGACCGAAACATTTAAGTTTGTCAACAATGGAGGCTGAATTCTCATGTTTGTCTTTAGTATGTACAGATTTAGTTTTTTATAAGCAACTATTAATTGATATGGGAATTGATGTAACAGATTCTATTGTGGTTTATGAAGACAACCAATCAGCAATACAGATGGCTTCAAATATTGCTGTTAAGACAAGATCAAAAACACACGGATTTAAGATATTTAAACGTGAGACAATGTGTACAAAATAAGATTAAGCTGGAATACTGTATGTCAGAAAATAACATCGCAGATCATTTTACAGAAGCCCAAGGCTCTGTAAAGCATAAGGCTTGCTGTGAGGATTATGGACTTAGAATGTAAGGTTGTATATATTGTCCTACCCAAAGGGGAGAATGTTAGGAATGTAAGTCACCTAACAGTTGGGTTGGAAAATATATAAACCAGGATAGACATTTTAATACTGTCTCTTTAAGGGAACGCTAAAATTATAATTGGGTGTGGTTCCCCAAACGGCCATAAGATGGAGCCAGAAACCTGGTTTGTCTTGTTCTCCTGTTGCTGAGAGTGTTGCGTTCCTACATTTTTCCCTATTGACTGATCATAGTTCTTCTTGGGTTTGATGTAAGTCTGTTACTGAACTGTTTTTGATACTGGACTTTGATATTTGGATTATCCCTGGACTGAAAACTGACTGCTTTAACTATGAATGACTTGGACTGTTTGTTGAACTTTGCTTAACGTTTTTACTGGAAGTAAAAACCTACATTTTACTATACAGTGTATCTGTGTGCTTGTTGTGTATTATTCTTAACCACTCTCACTAGGTCTCCCTGTATGTGCTCATTCCCCCAATGGGGAATTACCTCAACAATCCCCAAAGACCCCACAGTCTTCTTCTTCTTCTTCTTCTTCTTCTTCTTCTTCTTCTTCTTCTTCTTCTTCTTCTTCTTCTTCTTCTTCTTCTTCTTCTTCTTCCTCCTCCTCCTCCTCTCCTCCTCCTCCTTCTTCTTCTTCTTCTTCTTCTCCTCTTCTTCTTCTCCTCTTCCTCCTTCTCTTCTTCTCCTCTTCTTCTTCTCCTCCTTCTTCTTCTTCTTCTTCTCCTCCTTCTTCTTCTTCCTCCTCCTCTTCTTCTTCCTCTTCCTCCTCCTCCTTCTTCCTTCTCCCTCCTCCTCTTCTTCCTCTTCCACTTCCTCCTCTTCCTCCTCCTTCTCCTCTCCTCCTTCCTTCTCCTCCTCCTCCTTCTTCTTGCTTCTTCTCCTCCTCCTCTTCTCCTCTTCCTCCTCCTCCTCTTCCTCCTTCTTCTTCTCTTCTTCCTTCTCCTTCTCCTCCTCCTCTTCCTCCACTTCCTCCTCTTCCTCCTTCTTCCTCCTCTTCTCCTCCTCCTCCTCCTTCTTCCTCCTCCTCCTCCTTCTTGCTTTCCTCCTCCTCCTCCTCCTCCTCTTCCTTCCTTCTCCTCCTCTTCTTCCTCTTCCTCCTTCTCCTCTCTTCTTCCTCTTCCACTTCCTCCTCCTCCTCCTCCTTCTCCTCCTTCCTTCTCCTCCTCCTCCTTCTTCTTCTTCTCTCCTCCTCCTTCTTCCACTCCTCCTCCTCCTCTTCTTCTCTTCCTCCTCCTCCTTCTTCCTTCTCCTTCTCCTCCTCTTCTTCCTCTTCCACTTCCTCCTCTTCCTCCTTCTTCCTTCTTCTCCTTCTCCTCCTCCTCCTTCTCCTTCCTCCTCCTCCTTCTTGCTTCTCCTCCTCCTCCTCCTCCTTCCTTCTCCTCCTCTTCTTCCTCTTCCTCCTCCACCTCCTCCTTCTCCTTCCCCTCCTCCTCCTTCCTTCCTTCTTCCCCCTCCTCCTCTTCCTCCTCCTCCTCTTCCTCCTCCTTCTTCTTGCTTCTTCTCCTTCTCCTCCTTCTTCTCCTCCTTCCTTCTTCTTCCTCCTCCTCCTCTCTTCCTCTTCCTCCTTCCTCCTTCTTCCTTCTCCTCTTCTTCCTCTTCCTCCTCCACCTCCTCCTTCTCTTCTTCCTCCTCCTCCTTCCTTCTCCTTCCCCTCCTCCTCCTTCCTTCCTTCTTCCCCCTCCTCCTCTTCCTCCTCCTCCTCCTCCTTCTTGCTTCTTCTCCTCCTCCTCCTCTTCCTTCTTCCCCTTCCCCTCCTCCTCTTCTTCCTCTTCCTCCTCCTTCATCCTCCTTCTTCCTTCTTCTCCTCCTCCTTCTCCTTCTTGCTTCTTCTCCTTCTCCTCCTCTTCTTCCTCTTCCTCTCCTCCTCTTCATCCTCCTTCCTTCTTTTCCTTCTTCTCCTCCTCTTCTTCCTCCTCCTCCTCCTCCTCTTCTTCCTCTTCCTCCTCCTCCTCCTCCTTCTTTTTCTTGCTTCTTCTCCTTCTCCTCTTCTTCCCCTCGTCCTCCTCCTCCCCCTCCCCCTGAGGATGTTACCTAGTTTTGGTCATGAAAGGCCTGCAACAAAACAAGCAGCCTCAGAGAGCAGCCAGGGCCCCTCACTTTCAATTAACCTCTCCTAATGTCAATGTGTTATAATTATCATTTTATGTCTGTTAATTACACCGTTAGCCATTCCGAGTCGCCTCCAGCCCCGAGAGATAAATTAACGTAAATTAAGTGACTGGAGGAAGAAATCGAGCCAAGTCGCACTGGACTCTGCCAAGGGCTGCCAAGGGCTGCGGGGCCGCCCCCCATGGGGAAGGGGCGAGGGGGCGGAGGAGAGGCGGGGGGTCCCGGCCGCTGCCTTTATTCTGCGCGCGCTCCATTCCCCCAGCGGGCAGGACCGGGGCGGGACTGAGGCGCGCTCTCGCCAGCGGGCACGCGCCAGGGAGGGCGGTGGGTGACGTCATGGGAGGGCTGCAAGGCGGCGGCGGCGGCGGCGGGGGGATGGCAGCGCGGCCCCGGCGGGCATCCTCCGCAGCCCCAGGCGAAGGCAGGCAGAGCCCCCGGCATCCCCGGCCCGGCCCGGCGCCCCCGCCGTTCTAGCTGCTGCTGCTGCCGCCGCCGCCAAGCGGGCCGAGGGAGCCCCGCCGCTGCCCATGGTGCTGAGCCTGCTGCTCTCGGCCTACGAGCTGTGCCGCCTGGCCATGCCGGAGCCGGCGGCGGCGGCGGCGGCGCGGCGGCGCGGGCTGGTGGGCGGAGGGGCTGGGCGGCGGCGGCGCCGACCTCCCGCCCGGCCTGGGCTCGGCCATCCAGGCGGCCCTGGAGCGGAGCCTGCCCGAGCTGCACCAGGCCGTCTCGGCCGCCAAGCAAGCGGCCGGGCCGGGGACCTGCAGGCGCGGCTGGGCGCCATCCGG
Organism: Notechis scutatus; assembly: GCF_049901735.1. Lineage (NCBI taxonomy): Eukaryota > Metazoa > Chordata > Lepidosauria > Squamata > Elapidae > Notechis > Notechis scutatus. Next base: position 1,496,986 of record NC_142009.1, read on the forward strand.
GCGCTGGTGGAGGAGGCCTGGGGCTGCCGGCCGTGGGCCGCCCGGTGGCCCAGGGGCTCTGCGACGCGCTGCGCCTGGAGGGTGGCCTCGACCTGCTCCTCGACCTGCTGCGCGGCGCAGAGCCCGAGAGCCGGCAGCGCGCGGCGCAGCTGCTGGAACAGGTGCTGGTGGCCGAGAACAGGTGAGCGCGCGGCGCGGCCTCCCGGGGATCCTAAAGAGCAGCGCAGCCTCAGCCGACACGCGGGACCTTTCGGGGAGGATGAGGGCCCCTTCAGTGGGCTGGCGGGGGGATTAGGCGGATCTCTTCGTAAGGGCTGCCCTCTGCCTCCTTCCCAGGCCAGGTAGAGGAAGGGGCGTTTCTTCGTGGAAGGGAGACCCCCCATGAGGTCGCTCTTTTGCCCGCTGTTTTGACTGCAGGAAGCCTCGGCTTCTCTCGGCGCAAGGCTGGCTGTCCGCCTGGCCTTCTGCGCGGATGCTTCTGCTTCCTTGCTCCTTTTGGACCGGGGCTCTCCGACCTTGGCAACTTATTTAAGCCTGGCGGAATTCCAGAATTCTGGGATGTGAGTCCACCAGGCTTAAAGTTGCCAAGGTGGGAGAGCCCCGGTTTAGACTGTAAAGGGGTGTGTGTGTGAGAGAGAGAAGTTACAATATACAACGATGTTGTTGAGACTCTGGAAAGGGAGCAGAGAAGAGGAACGAAGGCGATTAGGGGCCTGGAGGCTAAAACATACAATAGACGGTTGCAGGAGTTGGGTGTCATTGAAGAAAGAGAGATGACAAGAAGTGACAGCCTTCCAGTGTTTGAGGGGCTGCCCCAAAGAAGGGAGGGGGCTTCAATTTATTCTCCAAAGCCCCTGAAGGCAGGAGAAGAAGCAGCGGATGGAAACTCATCCAGGAGAGGAGCAACCTGGAATTAAAGAAAAGCTTCCTGAGTGAAGACAATTAACCAGTGGAACTCCTTGCCACCAGAAGTGGCGGGTGCTCCATCACTGGAGGCTTTTAAGAAGAGACTGGACAGCCCCTTGTCTGAGATGGTAGAGGGTCTCCTGCTTGACCAGGGGGTTGGACTAGAGGGCCTCCAAGTGCCCTTGCAACTCTTTGATTCTGTTGTTTATTGCCTTGTGTCCAGCCAGCCTAAAATCCCCCACCCCCCTCCTCTCAGGGGCCTGAATAAGAAGGAAGGCAGAGCTGTGACTCACTCAGAGACAGCAGGGCACCTCCTTGTTCCTGGCATTGTCCCGGCCTTGGGGGACCCTTCAGTTGGGCAAAGAGGGCTGGGCCAGTGTGTGTGTGTGAGAGAGAGATTGAGAGAGATCACATGACCCCCCCAGGACACAGCGACTGTCATGAGTCACGCCAGGGGACCAGGGAAGGCTGCTATGGTCGAAGTGTGAAAAGCAGCCCTCAGTCATTTTTTTCAGTGCTGCTGTAACGTTGGCCATTAAACGAACTGTTGTAAGCCGAGGCCTCCCTCTACGTTCTACACAGCACGGGGATGGCTGGTGTGGAGGGCCCTCTGTCTGGGGCAGCAGCAGGCCCCTCTTGGTCCCAGGGCTCCTCCGGCTGGGTCTGGGGTTCCTCACTGCCCGCCCCCTGGCCTCTTTGGCAAGGCGGATCTCGGCCCCCAAAGCAGAGGCATCCGTGGGTCTCTCCAGTGGGGCCTGGAAGGAGAAGGGCAAGTCCGCAGGGCCCCCTTGAGAGGCTGGCTGCCATGGGGCCCCTCCCAGCTCAGGCGTCGGGGAGATGGGAGTGTGCCAGCCAGAGGCTTAGTGGGTGGACCAGAGCCATCCGCCCCTCCAGCTCCCCTTAAGGACCAGGTGGGTCCCCCCCGACCTCTGACTTCATGCTCTGAAACCAGTAGGCCCTGCAATAGAGCACCATGGGCAGTCCCTGCGTTGGGTAGAGATAGGGAGGTATTAGAAGGAAAAAGAGAGAGAGAAGTAGATAATAGAAAGAAGAGATGAGAGAGGGAGAGAGGGAGAGAGCATAGGGAAGGAAGGAAAGGAAGGAAGGGAAAAGGAAGAGACTGGGAGGACTCACAGGTAAATTTCTGGCATCAAATGCTGCTTTTTTCCCTGATTTTCTTTTGTCAGAATAAAATGGTGCGTGTGGTTTAGGGACTGATCGATTGTGCTGATGTCTGAGAAATGGGATCGGCTTGGAGGCTCTGGGCCATCTGGCATGCAGAAAGAGATCAAGCCAGTTTCCAGGAGGTGGGCCACGCCAGCCCCCTTCTCCCTTTGGGGCTGAGTCACCAGAAGCTGAGCTCAGCTGAGGGAGGCCTCGGAGGTTGCGCGGGAGGCAATGCTGGGGCTGGCTGACGTGACCCCCAGGAGGCAAACGCCCTTCCAAGGGGGAAGCCTTCTAGCCCAAGCCCCCGCCCAAGCAGGAGACCCCCTCCCATTCCCTCCCATTGACGCAAGAACAGGCCAGGTCTTCCTTCTGCAATCCGCACTGCCCTGTAGCAGATCCTGGGCTGATCTGGGCACAGCTTAGCTTGGGAAAGAGAAGGACAGAACGAGAGAGCTGGAAGGGACCTCGGAGGCCGGAAAGCCTCGATCATTCCAGACACAGGGCTGTCCAGTCTCTTCCAGGTGTTCAGTTGTCCTCCCTGTCAGCAAATTCCTCCTTCATTCCAGGTTGCTTCTCTCTCCTCGATGAGCTTCCATCCGTTGCTCCTGGTCCTGCCTTTGGGGAGAGGTGGACCCCCTTCCTCTCCTTCTCTGGGGCAGCCCCTCAGATATGGGAAGGCTGCTCGTGTCCCCCCCGGCTCTTCCCTAGCCCTGCCCGGTTCCTGCCCCCGTTCTTCTCTGCCCTCTTTCCAGAGTCTCCACACCTGGGGGACCCTTCGCCCCCCTTCTCTCCCTGGGCAGGGGGGCAGAGAGGATGGGGCTGCCTTGCACGCTCTCAAGACATCGGAGGGGGCAGATCGGGGGCCCCTTGCTCACCTGCTCCCTCCCTCCTTGCCCGGCAGGAACCGCGTGGCCCGGATCGGCCTGGGGGTGGTGCTGAACCTGGCCAAGGAGCGGGAGAGCCTCCCGCTGGCCCGCAGCACCTCGGGCATCCTGGAGCACATGTTCAAGCACTCGGAGGAGACCTGCTTCCAGCTGATCGCCCACGGAGGCCTGGACGCCATCCTCTTCTGGTGCCGCTGGAGCGACCCGCTGGTGCTTCGCCACTGCGCCGCCGCCTTGGCCAACTGCGCCATGTACGGCGGGCAGGCCAACCAGCGGCGGATGGTGGAGAAGAAGGCGGCCGAGTGGCTGTTCCCGCTGGCCTTCTCCAAGGAGGACGACCTGGTCCAGTTCCAGGCCTGCCTGGCCATTGCTGTGCTGGCCACCAACAAGGAGATCGAGAAGGAGGTGGAGAACTCGGGCACGCTGGCCCTGGTGGAGCCCTTCATCGCCACCCTCGACCCGGGACGCTTCACCCACAGCTGGCTGGGCAGCAGCGACAACAGCCAGGGCCGGACGGCGGACGACCTGCAGTGCCTGGTGCCCCTGCTGGACAGCTCCCGCCTGGAGGCCCAGTGCATCGCTGCCTTCTACCTCTGCGTGGAGGCCGCCATTAAAGCCCGGCAGAAGAAGACCGAGGTCAGCAGGGCGGGGTGGGGGTGGGTGGGCCGTTGCCTCCCTCCAGGCCTCTGAGCCCCTCCCCACACGCAGGGCTGCGGTTGGGCCAAAAGACCCAGTTCTGTAAGAGACACCCAGACAGGGGGGGCAGAGGAGCCCCTGCTGTGCCAGGAGAGCAGGTCCCCCCTTTGGGCTCCTCCCTGCCCACCCCCACTCCAAAACCTGTGGGGGAGAACCAATCTACCCAGTGGCTCTGAGGGGGCTGCTGCCCCAAAGTTTCTGGCCTGGAGACGGCAGATCCTGGGACGAGGCCAGTCTCAGTAGCCCCTCCTCAGTCGAGTTTGCCTTGGAGGTCTCGGCCAACGTCCGCTGCCATATTCTCAGCTTGCTTCTGGTGGCATGGCCAGCTCTCCAGGACTGAGACCCGGCCCCACTGGGGTAGGTGCCCGTTGGGGCAGCTGGAACCGGCTGCCTCATGAGAGTTGACGGTGCCCCTTCTGTCGCCAGATCTTTGCGGAGATTGGGGCCATCCAGAGCCTGAAGAGGATCGTCTGCTACTCGGCCAATGGGACCACCTCCATGCTGGCCAAGCGGGCACTGTGCACCATGGGAGAGGAAGTGCCCCGGAGGCTCCTGCCCACGGTGCCCAACTGGAAGACCCCGAGGTGCAGAAGTGGCTGCAGCAGATCGGCTTCGTCAAGTACTGTGCCCGCTTCCTGGTAGGAGGCCCGGGCGGGTGGGGGGCAGGAAGATGGTGGAGGGGGAGCCCTGCCCACGGGTGATGGGCAAAGGATGGGTGGCTGCTCTATTGGCCAGCCACTCAGGGGTGGGCTCCGTCTCTGGCTCCTCTCGTGCCCACGAAGGGAACGGAATTCGGGGAGGGGGAGTGCAAGATGCTAATCTGTGGTGTGGTTGGGGGAGACAGGAGGGCTGAGACTTCAGGCGGGGCTCAGCTCGGGTTGCTCCCTGAGCTTGGTGGCTTTCTGGCTGTACTTTTGTTTGTTTGCCACCTGGACTAATTACAGGGATGGCCATATAAACAGAAAAAGGAAGAGAGGGAGGAAGGAAGGAAAGGAAGGAAGGAAGGAAAAGAGAAGGGAGGGAGGAAGAAGAAAAGAAGGAGGGAGGTTATAGGAGGAGGGAGGGAAAGGGATGACATAGAAATTGAATAAAGAAATAATGGAAGGAAAGAAGGAAGGAAAATAGGAGGAGGGACGGGGGGGAAAAAGAGAGAAAGACGTCATCCTGGACAATCCCGCCCGAAGGCTGAGGGTCCCCGGAACCTCCTCCCTCTGCAGGAGCGCCAGGTGGACGGGGACCTGCTCCTGAGGCTCTCGGAGGAAGACCTGCTGTCCGACCTGGTCCATGAGCTCCAGCATCACCCGGAAGCGGTAGGAAGGCAGGCGGGATTCGAACTCCCCGCCCCTGGTTTCTCCAGCCTGGTGCCTGGACCAGGCCCACCGGCTGAGCCCCCCCTCCCTCCCCCAGGTTCTTTCGGGAGCTGACGGAGCTGAAGACCTACGCCAACTACTCCACCTGCGACCGCAGCAACCTGGCCGACTGGCTGGCCAGCGTCGACCCCAAATTCCGCCAGTACACCTACAACCTGGTCACCTGCGGCATTGACCGGAACTTCCTCCATCGCGTCACGGAGCAGCAGCTGCAGGACGACTGCCGCATCAGCCTGGGTTTCCACCGCGTCCGAATCCTCTCCGCTGCCCGGGGTAAGGGTGGGGGAGAGAGACCCTTGCCGGCTGCCCCCTCTGCAGCTGGACTACGGCTCCGGTTACCCAGGGCTTGGAGTTGAAGTCGAGACTCACACACACAGTTGGCCCAGATCCTCTGTGTGTGTGTGTGTGTGTGTGTGTGTCCCCTTCTGCCAAGACACGCCTGCCTCCAAAGGGTGACTGGGGTGGGGGGGGCAGCCAACCCCCAGGACTCCCCCGATTTCCAGGCTCTGAAGCCCGCCTGCCTCTTCCCTGAGCCTCGGGTGCTGGAGGAGGGAGGGAGGTGCCTGGGGGGGTCTTTGAATCCAGCCTGTTGCCCGCAGGAGGACTCCCAATTGAGCCCCCCCCAGGCCTTTGTTCTTAGGAGAGGCTGCACTCAGCTCCCAGGTGCTTCTGGCCTGCTGAGCTCAGGTTTCAGCTGAACGTGGCAGCCAACGGTGGTCCTGAAGGTGCTTTTTCCCCAAGAGGCCACTGGACTTTCTGGTTTTCCTCCGAAGCCCCTTCGCTTCTCCCCCAAGAAGCTTCTGAAGGGAGGTGCACACCCCCTGGACACGGAGGACCACAAGGCCAAGGGGAACCGGGAGACGCCGGAGAGGGGCCCCACCAGCACCTGCAAGAAAAGGGCCACCGATTTCTGCGACCCCTCTGGAAGAACAATGCCACTGACAAGCCACGTGACCGTCTTGACCCTGGGGAAGCCACGGCATGTACGTAGGGACCCCCTCCCCCAAATCCACCCAGAGGGGACTCCCCACTCAGACCAATTGCCAGCAGCATCAACTCCGTGACCTGCAACGTTGCCAAACATCCAACCGCCTGATTAGCTCCTCTAGCTGGCAACACCCCCCATCACAGCAACAGTTCACAGGACTTTGCCGGCATGGTTTGGAAACTGAAACTGGATCCGGATGAGGCCAGGGTTTCCTAGCACGGGACGTCCCGCTTCAACAGAGCTGGAGAAGTTCCTGTCTACCCTGAAGCTGACCTGATCGGAGGCACCTTGGACGCTTCGGTGTTGCCCCGCTGGAGCTGAGGGACAGGGAGGGGGGATTTTAGATAGCAATAGCAATGGCCCTTAGACTTCTCTACCGCTTCACGGTGCTTTCCAGCCCCCTCTAGGCAGTTTACAGAGTCAGCTTCTTGCCCCCAACAATCTGGGTCCTCATTTGACCCACCTCGGAAGGCTGAGTCAACCTGGAGCCTGGTGGGATCTGAACTGCCAAATTGCAGGCAGCCGGCAGGCAGCAGAAGTAGTACTGCACTCTGACCACTGCACCACCGAGGCTCAACCGAGAGAGCTGGGATTTTGTAGCCAAAACAAAAGCCTTTCTCTTGGGAAACAAGGACATTCTCACGCCTGGTCAGAGGAAGGCGGAGTGATGTCACCAGGCAACCAGACCGCGATTGGACCACGGGACTGATTGCTATGAGAAAGTGACAAACTTTTACTTTTAATTCGGCGAAAACTGCAGGAACCTCCAGAGTCGGTCTTCACCAGACCTGGGCCAATATGATGCGTCCAATGAAGCGACTCTTGGAGGAATCCACCCACCTGGGAGCTTTGCTTGCTGTGGGTCCTTTATTGGGGACCCCGGAGGCTCCTTGGAGGAGAAGCAAAACGTCTTCAAAGAAAACCAGAGGGTCCAGTTGAAAAAGCACCTGTGAGCTGGGTGACTGGAGAATCTCCACAGATGTCCTTGGTCTTTTGGGGAGCTGGAGCTGGGGGGAGGGGTCTTTGGCTAACCCAGTCTGCCTTTTGGGGGGGTCGGAAGGGCCCCATCCAGCGGTTTCTGCTGCTTCCCTTCTTCCGCCCAGAGATGCTCCACTCGCCTCTGCCCTGCATCAGCCGGAAGTCTGCCTTGGAGGGCACGGACGTCTTCATCAGCTACCGGCGGCGTACGGGGTCTCAGCTGGCCAGGTACTGGGGAGGGGGCTGCCTGGGCTGTCCCCAGATCCCAAACGACATGCATGGCTGCCCCAGGCGCTCCGGGGGCTCAGGGCCTTCTCCCTTCCTGGAGGGGCTCTGTCCCTTGTCGAAGGAGAGCAGCCCCCAGGAGGGGAACAGGCGATGCTTTGCAGGCCTCTGGCCCCCCAGGTGCTCCCTATACAAAGGGGGCCTAACGGAGGAGAACGTTTGGAGCTCAGGGTTGGAACGAGGTGGCCCTGGTGAGCTCTGGGCTTGGTGGTCTTCTGGCAGAGGTTTCCTGGCCAAAGCAGGTGAATCCTCAGGGCTACACCTGGGACACAAGTTGTCTTCCAAAGTTCTGGCTGCTTTTAAGGCCAGATTGTCTGAAATGGTATCGAGTCTCCTGCTTCAGCAGGGGGTTGGGCTAGAGGACCTCCAAGGTCCCTCCCAATTCTGTAATTCTGTGAAACGCCTGCCAGGAGGCCGCCCGGCTCAGAGAGCACCAGGGATCGCCTCTGCCCAGGGAAAAGCAGAGCAGGGGGGTCCCTAAAACGCCTCCCCCCCACTCCCTCCCACAGCCTCCTGAAGGTCCACCTGCAGCTGCACGGATTCAGCGTCTTCCTGGACGTGGAGAAGTTGGAGGCCGGGAAGTTTGAGGACAAGCTGACCCAGAGCGTGATGGGCGCCCGGAATTTCGTGCTGGTCCTCTCTGTCCAGGCCCTGGACCGCTGCAAGGGGGACGAGGCCTGCAAAGACTGGGTGCACAAGGTGAGGGAGGGAGGGAGGGAGGGGAACGGCCCCCCCAAGCAGCCCCCACAGGGAGGGAGGCTGTCTGGAGGCAGGTCGGTTTGGGGGGACGCCCTGCACGGGGACCAGGCTGCTGGGAGGGGGCCCAGGGGGTGCTTGAGAAGGCTGTCTTTGCAGGAAATAGCCACTGCCCTGAGCGGCCAGAAAAACATCATCCCGGTGACCGACCACTTTGACTGGCCAGACCCGGAGGAGCTTCCGGAGGACATGAGGGCCATCCTAAAATTCAACGGGATCAAGTGAGTGGGGGACCGAAGGCAGCGGGGGGAGGCCTTCCACACACCCCCTTGGGCCGCCCCATGCGGACGGTTCTCCTCGTCCCGACAAAACCCCTTTTATTAGGCTACTGTGAATTCCTCTCCTTCACATCCAGCAAAGTCTTTCAAGGGGGATTTACAACCAGAGACCTTATCAGGCTTGGAGAGTTGCTAGGCCGAGAGCTTCCAAGAGCAATGCCGTAGCAGAAAACACCTGGCAAGGAGTCAGGAACAAATCTTCACCCTAATGAATTAATGAACTAATTGTCTCCTGCAAACACCCCCCCCTTTTGCTCTGGGAGGAGCCATTCACCGTCCACCTGAGCCTTTACTCCCAAATCGACTCTTGTTCCTTAGCTGTTCCCTTCTTCTGGCAGCTCTGCGCATGCACACACTGGGAACAGGCTCCAGCTGTTCTTCTTCCCCACTGATCTCCGACTCCGAAGGCAGCTGATAACTGTTCGGAGGGTCCTGGCCCCATCTCTGCCTCCGATGCAGAGCCCTCGTCCGAGCCTCCCCCAGACCCCAGGACTGGCCCAGGTTCCTCCCCAACCTCCTCACTGTCCGAGTCTGCCACCAGCTCTGATGGCCCCGGGTGGCCCACAACACAGACCTGGGCCCAGAGCGGTGGAGGGCAGGGACCACGAGAGAAGCCACAGCAGCGCCCTCCTGCCCATGAGGGAGAGGCCTGGCTTTGTATAGGGAGTCCTCAACTTAGAATCACAGTTCAGCCCAAAATTTATGTTGCTAAGTGAGACAGTCCTTGAGTGAGTTTCGCCCCACTTTACAGCTTTCTGGCCGCGGTTGTTAAGGGAATTCCCACTGGTTTTCAGTTAGCCACACCGTTGTTAAGCCAATTGGGCTTCCCCATTGATTGCTCGTCAGGGAATCAGGTGACCCCGGGGACAAGCTGCGACCGTCATAAACCCAAGTCAGTTGCCAAGGGTCCGAATTTTGATCAGATGACCGTGAAAAATGTAACTCACTTTTTAACTGTAGTAACACTCTTATTCCTGGGGTCTCCAACCTCGGCCCCTTTAAGACTTGGGGACTTCAACTCCCAGAATTCCCCAGCCAGTTGGAGACCCCTGGTCTGCTGGCTGGGGAATTCTGGGAGTCGGTCCCCAAGCCTAAAAGGGGCCCTAGGTGGAAGCCCCTGCCCTATTCCACAGCCAGGCTGAGTCTCTCCCCCACTGCTTGCCCTCCCCCCGTCCCTCCAGGTGGTCCCACGAGTACCAGGAAGCCACCATCGAGAAGCTGATCCGGTTCCTGCAGGGCCGCTCCTCCCAGGACTCCTCCTCGGCCGGGTCGGACAACAGCCTGGAGTGCGGGACCCCCTGGAGCAGAGCTAGGACAGACGGACAGACGGGGGGCTGCTGTCTGGCCTGCCTTACCTGCCCCCTCCCAGCTCTTGCATCGCTACCTCTCCCTCCCGGGCCCTTCGGAGCAGCGGCTGAAGCGAGCAAAGGGCCCCGAATCCAGCCCAGCCCCTCCCCCCCCCCACATTGGGCTTCCAAGCGATCCTTGGGGGGCCAGAAGGGAATTCTGCTCCCTCAGGCCCCTCAGTCGGACCTCCCCAGGGGGCTCTGGGGAAGGGGTGGGGGGTCTGGGCCACTCCCCCCTCCGGGGGGAAATCGTGCAGGCATTGGCTGCCATGAATGGGGGCCCCTCCCTCTGTGGGGATCCTCCGTCTTCCAGGCCACGCAGGTCCCAAAGGTGGTTTTTTTTCCTCAAAGGCAACTGGATTTTCTTGGCTTTTTCCTTGAAAACATTTCGTTTCTCATCCCAGAAGCATCTTCAGGGTTCCTCCCTCCCTCCCTCCCTAATAGAACAGAACAACAACTTTGGAAGGGACCTTGGAGGTCCTCTAGTCCAGCCCCCTGCTCAAGCAGGAGACCCCCCCATTTCAGACAAATGGCAGTCCGGTCTCTTCTTAAAAGCCCCCCCAAATCCACCCATGCTCCTTCCTTCCTTTCCCCCCTCCCCCCTTTTCTCTCCCTCAGCTTCTTGGATGAGAAGCGAAGAGTTTTAAAGGGAAAAACCCCAGAAAGTCCAGTTGCCATTTGGGAAAAGCCCCCTCCCCAATCAGCAGCAAAGCTCCTCCCCTGCAGGAGGTCCTGGCCCGGCCCCTCCCCTGCCAATTTGCACCCCCAGGGCTCCCCACCGCTCAGGACCCCACAGCAGCCTTCACCTGCTCCAGCCCAGCAGGAGGTCGGACATCCCCACCTGGAGCCTCCCGCAGGTGGAGGTCCTGTTCTGGGGCATCATTGCCGCCCCCCTCTGGAAGCCCCCAATGGGGCCCAGCCAGGGAGGCATCTGGTGCTGCCCCTGCCCCGAACCATATCCTGGGGGGTGCCACATGGGCCCCCTGAAATGGAGGTTCGGGCTTCGGTGGGACTCGCCTACGGCTGGTGGCTCTGCAGGTGGAAGGACCAGCTGGGTGCCCAGAAGGGGCCGAAGGAAGGCCTCGCCCCTCCCCGCCACGCTTCCTTCCCCCAGCAGCCACCGGGGCTCCCCCCAACTGGGAGCAGGGAGTTTTCAGCCTCCGGAGGGGATGGCAGCCCCACGTTTCTTTGGTGGTCCCTGTGCCGTGGCTGCCTTCCTTAGAGCAGGGGTCTCGGGGACTTCAACTCCCAGAATTCCTCAGCTAGCAACACTGGCTGGGGAATTCTGGGAATTGAAGTCCCCAAGTCTTAAAGGGGCCAAGGTGGGAGACCCCTGCCTTACAGTGGAAAGCCCCCAATTCCTGTTGCTTGGGCTCAAGGAGAGACCCGAGGGGCCATTGGGGGGAGGCTGAACCCTCAGAGCCCCCAAAGCCCCCACCCAGTGACGCCACTGCCCGTGCCTTCTGCGTCTCTGCCCCGACTGCCTTCTCCGATCCCGCCAGGCACGCAGATTGTCTTCGAAATGTGCCTCACAGCCCAGGATGCCCCTGAAAGTGGGTGCCAGGGAAGGCTGGCACAGGGGCTTGTGTTTGAGAAGGGGGGCCCATGCCCAGGATGGCTGGGTGCAAAGGGGGCTTTCCTCTGATCTCTTCCTCGTGCAGCGAGGAAAAAAGCTTTTATAAAACTTGCAAAAGGGAATTGTTGCAAATGGTCGGTCTGCTCATTTCCCAGCCTCAACTTTCTGGATTGTGGGGCATGGGGTGCCCCCCGCCCCAAATCTGCTCTGCCCCTTTCCACCCTGTGGGGCTGGGATGTGGGGCAAAGGGGAAGAAGAGAAATGCAAATATCTTTTGTGCTGCTTCACAGCAACTGCACTGCTGCTCTTGGTGCCGTTGGGGGAACAGGAGCACCCCAACATTCAATTTATTTGGGATAGGAATGAAAAAACGGGCTGGTCAGAGCCGCCGGCCTGCTTTGGTCCGCCAGCCGCCAGATGCAAAGCCGCCGCCCGAATGTTCCTCTTCTGTGGCCTCTTCCTTCCTGGGAACAGGAAAGCCGGAATTCTCGCTCTTCCTGCTTTGAAAGCCGAGCCGGATATTGTGGATTTTCGGTCACCAGGCTCGAAATCGGAACAAGGGCTTCCCTGGGTGGGCCCTGAGCTGGGTGGGTTCCTCATAGACATTTCACTCCCAAACTAGGCAACATCATCAGTGCCAGTAGTGAGAGGTCTTTGCTGTCTCTCTCACACCCACCCACCCACCCCTGCCCACTGTCGGTAGCTCGAATGGCATTCCCTAGCTGGGTCATGAAACGTCTGCAAGGAAGCCACCCGGCTCAGGGAGCCCCCAGGAGGCCCCTGCGAAGATTCTCCTTGATCAGAAACCGGAAGACCTGAGTTCTAGTCCTGCCTTTGACCCAAAGCCAGCTGGGCGCATGTGAGCCAGCCCCCCTCAGCTGGAGGAAAGAGGGGGGATCCCTGGAAGTCTTGCCAAGAAGTTGCAGGAGCTGCTGCCCAAACTCATAGACGCGTCCAGGCAGGCACGTCCCTTTGGCGAAAGTGGGCAGCGCAGAGGTGGAACCGAACAAATCCGGGCCAGGGTGCCATGCACGAAGGCTGAGCTGCCGTGGCTGGGGCGACCCCTCTGCCCTCTGCCCCCCCCCACCAAGGAGCACCAAGAGACCCTGGAAAGTCACTTCCGTTTGCCTTTTATTGTCCCTCGGCCCCCAGGAAGATCCGGATGGGGGCTGGCAGGAGAGGCGGCAGTCTCCGAATCCCAGTGGGGTGAGGTCCGGTCCCCAGTGGCCATTCCCCACTTCTCAGCCCCTTGCTTCGGGCCTGGCAGCCTCTCATCAGGAAGGGTCTTGGCAGGGCCAAACCTGAAGACCCCCAAAGCATCTTCAAATCCTTCCCACTGTCGGGAGGCCTGGGGGCCCCCTGCCAAGGACCAGCCAGAACAGCCCCCCCTCGCCAGGCCACCTGGTCTCTGAGCCCCCCCTCAGTTTAGACCAGGGGTCTCCGGCCTTTAAAACTAGTGGACTTCAACTCCCAGGGTGACACCGTTGGCTGGGGAATTCTGGGAGTTGGACTCCACAAGCCTTCAAGGGCCCAAAGCTGAGGACCCCCCGGTTTAGACCCAGGAAAGCCCCCCTGGGCGTTCACACAGTCCCACGGCCTGAACCCCTGATCCGTCGTGGTTCCAGGCGGTCGCGATCGATCGGTCCCCGCCCGGAGAAGGCGGATCCTGGGTGCCCAGGAGGCTCAACGGCTTCAGTCGTGTTGGGGGGCCGGCTGGGCTTCCTGCCCTGGCTCAGGAGCCTCACCAAAGCGCTGGTATCCGGGGCTGCCGTCCTGGATCTCTATCCCCCTGGAAGGAGAGACGGGCCGGCTCCATGAGGGATCCGTGGGGGAAGGCCTCCCGCCTGTTTGGGCAGGCCTCGACATACGACCAAGCCTCCCCATTGCTATCATGAGTTGTAAGGTTGAAAAATTGGTTGGCTGCTTCTGCAACGGTCGTTAAGCGAATCCCACTGTTGTTAAGTGAACCAGTTCTCAGCGGAACTCTTGCACAGATAGTCCTCGACTTACAGCAACATGGAGAAAGGTGACTTGGGACCATTTCTCACACTTGTGACCGTTAAGCATCCCCCACGGTCCCATGATCAAAATTGGCGAGTGGCTCATAGTTACGTCGGTGGCAATGCCACACGATCCCCTTTGGCGACCTCCTGACAGTCAAAAGCCAGATTCATTCAACCACCGTGTGACTCGCTAAACAACGGCAGGGATTCCCTGGCCAGAAAGGGGGTAAAATGGGCCAGAACTCGCTTCACAACTGTCTTGCTTAACAACAGAAATGTTGGGCTCTGCTGTGGTCATTGAGGACAACCTGCGTAACGCAGCCGCAGGAATGCAGGTGGCTGCAAACGGCTGCAGACACAACGGCTCCTGTTGTGGTTCACCAGCAGCCTCTGCAGAGACAGCCACAGGATCGGACAGTGGGGAAGAACGGGGACCAGTCCGGGACTCTGGGGAGGGCTCAGACGAGGGTCCTGCGTCCGATGCAGGGATGGGGCCACCTGGGAGTGGGGGGCTGCCTCTGGAGCCTCCAGAGTCTGGCAGCAGCGAGGAAGAGGAACCAGGGGAGCCTGTTCCCAGTGCGCCTGTGCGCAGAGCAGCCAGAAGGCAAGAGCAGCTGAAGCAGAAGGGGTGACTCGGGAGTAAGGCTGTGATTGCCCCTCCCATTAGGCATAAAGGACAGGCAAAGGTAGGAAAACCTTTGCAGGAAGCAAGGTTGTTTGCTCTGTTCGGATTCAACCTTGAGGCTCTGTGTGGACTTTGTACTTCGGCTGGTTTTTTATAATTCATTTGGCACTTTAGTTGTTGGCAGCAATTCAAAGGAGAGAAAGGTGGATGCTTATCTCAAGGGACTGTTTGGGACTCATTACGGGCTGGGAATGCACATAATTCCCAGTGTTGAATAAAACAAGAGTTGTTTTAACTAAGCGTGTGATTAGTTACGGTCTCAGGAAGCCCCAAGTCAGGACAGCTCCGCTCAATCCCGTGAGTACAGAAGGGGCCCAACAGGTTGTAAGTCCCCAGAGTAGATCCATCGTAAATCTGAACTAAGCAAACCGGTCGTAAGTTGAGGACTACCTGTGCTCTACTGCCCCTTTTGGGGAGCAGGAAGAAGATGGGGAGAGGGCGACCCAGGTGGCATTCAGGGGGCTCCTGGGAGGAGAAGCTGGGGGGGGCTCTGAGATGCTTGGAGGAAGCAAAGAGCAAAGGTGGGGAGGGGTTTTTTCTCCCTTTCTCAAAAGAGGAACCTGGGAAAGGTGGTTTGGGTCACTGACTGGCCATCAGCTGCAGTTTTTGGCCTGAAATTGCAGCCAGGTTCACCGCAGGAACTCCCCACCACTGGACCAGAAAACAGGGGCCAGCTTTAAAATGAAGACAACTTCACGGAAGGAAAAACGGAGGCCAGGATGGCTCCAGATCAGCCGTTCCCTCGGGGGGCACGGACTCCAGACTCCATCACCCCCAGCCAACACCTCCCAGGCTGGGAACCCCAACCCACCACCTCTGGATTGGCCACCTCGGCTTCCCCCGGGCCGACTCACCCGATGATGGCAGCTGGCACGAGGAGGAGGAGGGCTCCGAAGAGGAAGGGGAAGCCCTTCATGAAGGAGAGGCAGGCTGGGAAGAGGGAGCTGAAGACCCCCGTGGCCACCAGGGAGCACAGCCCCTCCACGCAGGCCACGGCGGCAAAGAGGGCCCCTGGAGGGAGGAGAAAAGGGGGTTGGGGGTCAAGCAGCCTGGAAGAAGAGGCGGCTCAGGCTCGGGGTGGGGGCGTCCAGACCGCCTGGCCCCCTGGGAGCCCCCCAGGGAATTCTGAATCCCCCAATGCTCCGTTTATTCCAGGAGTCTCCCACCTTGCTGGAGGACTTCAACTCCCAGAATTCCTCAGCCAACAAAGCTGTCTGAGGAATTCTGGGAGTTGAAGTCCCCCAGTCTTAAAGGGCCCGCGTTTGGAGGCCCCTGGTTTATTCTAACCTTCCTACCAGGAACAAGGAATGGAGGAAATAGGGAAGGGCCCCCCCAACCCTTGGAGTAGTGAAGCCTGGGAGGGAGCATAGGGGGACACGGAGGGGTGTGGGGAGGGGCACAGCCGCCCTCCCCCTCCCACCCTACCTTGCTCTGTCTCGCCAACCAGCCTGGACAGCTTGGAGCGGATCACAGGCGTCACCGTCATGGAGAGGAAGAGGAGACCATAACCTGTGGGGAGACGGGGGGTGAGGAGGCCGGGGGAGCACAAGGCCTGGGGAGCCCCACCCCCGACATACAAGCCCCCTGCCACACCGAGCTGAGCTTGGCACTGAGAGCATGCCGGGGCCCCTTGGCAGCCTGGGTGGGCGTGGGGGGTGAGGCTGCCCTGCCAACAGGCTCCGTGGCACCCAGCTCTGGGCCTTATGTGGCCCCTGGCCCAGCTAAATGCCCCTCCCCCACGTGTGTCCGGCCCCTTCCTTTCCCCCTGCGGTTATTTAGTTATGATTTAACAATAATTAAAGAATAATTATTCAATCACTGTTTTAATTATTATGTTTGCATTATTTTACTAGTTAAGGATTGTATCCACTGTGTTTCTATGGTTATTGATTTTAATGGGTCTTTAAAAATGTTCTAATGTTTTTATGCAGTAAGCAGCCCAGAGTCATCGGATGTGGCACATAATTTGGTAGATAAGATATAAAGATCAGATCAGATCAGATCAGATCAGAGAAAGGAAAGGAGAAAGAGAAAAGGAGATATGATCAGATGGAAGGATGGAAGGAAAGAAAGAAGGAGGAAAGGAAGAGAAGAGAGAGAAAGGAGAGGGGAAGGACAGAAAGAAAAAGAAAGAAAAAAGAAAGAAAGAAAGAAAGGAAAGAAAGAAAGAAAGAAAAGAAAGAAAGAAAGAGGGAGAAAGAGAGAGAGAAAGAAAGAAAGAAAGAGAAAGAGAGAGAAAGAGAAGAAGAAAGAAGAAAGAAAGAAAGAAAGAAAGAAAGAAAGAAAGAAAGAAAGAAAGAAAGAAAGAAAGAAAGAAAGAAAGACCGACAAGCTCAGGGGGGGCTCCCGAGGGTCCTTTGGGGGACAGATCCCCACCTGGCCCACCCTCCCCTCCGCCAGGCTCACCTGTGAACATCAGGGCCGTGGTCCCGGCCAGCGCTATGGTCCCCAGGCCCAGGGCGTTGGAGAGAAGGCCCAGCTCGGCCACCCAGGCGTCCGGCAGGCACCTCTGCAGCAGCCGCAGCCCCACCAGGCTGCTCAGGTAGGTCAGGTAGTGGGCGGCCGAGCCGTAGCCAATCAGCTCTGACCGCCAGCAGAGCGGGGGGCCCAGTTCGTACAGCACCAGGATCTCCCGGGCCCCAAAGTGCACCGTCACCACCACGAAGAAGGCCAGCGAGTAGAGGAGCCGCTGGCGCCACGCCAGGCCCCGGGCAGGGCCAGCGTACAGCCGGTACACAGCCCCGTAATGGTGCAGCGTGAGAAGCCGCCGCCGCGGCTGCCTGGGCGCCACCGACTCCTGCAAGGCAAAGGCCGCATAGAGGGCTGCGGCGAGGCTGGCCGCGAAGACCAGCCAGAAGGGTGCCACGTAGCCCTGCGCCCTGCGCCACTGCCCGCCCAGCACGCTGGCCACCATGCCCGCCAGGCCCAGGCAGGCCTCCAGGACGGCCACACGGAACGTGCGCCCCTTCCGGTCACTGACGTCGGCCACGTAGGCAAAGCAGCCGGCGAGGACCAGGTTGTAGTCGCCGGAGAGGCCGCTCAGCACCCGGCCCACCAAGAGGTACCCCACGGGCAGCTCAGCGTACATGACCACCAGGTAGATGGCGGCCTGCAGGGCCATGCCCAGCGTGGGCAGGATCAGCACCGGCCGGCGCCCCACGCTGTCACTCCAAGGGCCAAAGAGGGTCACCGAGAAGAGCCCCACAAAGAAGCCGGCCAGGTTGAGGTAGAGGTTCCAGTGGGCCACCAGAGTCTCCAGCTCCTGGGAAGACAGGACCAGAGTCAGAAGGGGCCTCGGAGGTCTTCTAGCCTAACCCCCTGCTCAAGCAAGGAGAGAAAACACTCCTGATTGCAATCTATGCCCCGAATGACAATCAAGAAGAATTTTATTAAAAATTACATTATGAAAATAATTGAACTGGACTATGCTAATATAGTTATGATGGGAGATTTTAATGGAATTGTAGACAACAAACTGGACTATACAGCACAGAAAACAATAAAGCAAAACAGACAGACTCTCCCTAAATCTTTTTTTTTAAATGGTAGATGAAATAAACTTAAAAGATACATGGAGAGAAAGAAATGCTAAAACTAAACAATACACCTTCTACTCAAATAGACGCTTATCATGGTCCAGAATAGATATGATATGGATGTCAACAGAATTGTTAACTAATATTCAAGAAATAAATATTGAAACAAGTACTTGGGCAGATCACAATCCAATGACAATTAAATGGAAAGGACAAAGAAGATGATCTAGATGGACGTTAAATAATACTATTTTAAAGGAAAAAGATTTCACACAGTGGATGGAGAAAGAACTGGCTTTTTTCTTTAGAGAAAACAAAAAAGAAGATACGTCAATCCAGAATGTATGGGAAATGTCATCAGACACCTGGCTCATATTACCATATGCGGTGGACTTGTGCGGATGCTAAAAAATACTGGACTAAAATCCACATGTGGTTGGAGAAAATGACGAAAAAGCATATAGACTTGAAACCAGAGATATTTTTATTGAGAATTTTTCCTGAAATATATAGTAAAGACTTGAAATATCTGATTGTAAATGTATTAACAGCGGCTAGGATTGTATTTGCTAAAAACTGGAAAAATGAGAAAATACCATCACAGGAGGAAATCATTAAGAAAATATTGGAATGTGCTGAAATGAGTAGATTGACATTTGAAATCAGAGAACAAGATAATAAACAATTTTATAAAATTTGGGATCTATTCTATCAATGGTTAGACAATAAAATATCCCCCAGCCAGCAGAGCCGGTTGACCCTGGGATTCTGGGAGTTGAAGTCCACTAGGCTTAAAGGGGCCCAGGTGGGAGACCCCGGCCTCATCCTTCTAACCTTACGAGGCTTACAAAGTGTCCCTTTGAAGATGAGCTTTCCTTGTGATCTTGGTCAGGATATTGGCAGCTATGGGAAGTCCTCGACTTACAACACTTTGGTTAGTGATTTTAAATCCACAGTCGCAGGATCAGAATGCAGGCACTTGGCAAGTGACTCGTATTTGTGACCTGGGGGTGTGTCACCCTTTTGCATCCATCTGACAAGCCGAGTCAAGGGGGGGGGAGCCAGATTCGCTTAACAACCATGTGACTCACTTAACGACCACAGTGAGTCACTTCCGCACAGTGGCAAGGAAGGTCGTAAAATGGGGCAAAAACCACTGAACAATAGAAATTGGGGTGTGGGGTGTGTGGTGGTCGTTAAGTCGAGGATTCCGTGTCCTTGGAAAGGAGGGAGCAGCCTCAGGGCCCCTGAAGGAGGCGGAGGAAGGCGAAGGAGGACGGCGTCTCGGCCTGCCCCACCTGCCCCCAGCAACACAGCCGCCCTCAGGGACCAGAGTCCACGGGCAGAAGCAGATGTAGGACTCTAGGTGTGGCCTTACTAAGGCTTAGTAGAGTGGTATTAGTCCCTCCCTTGATCTCGATTGTATCCCTCTGTTGATGCAATTTAGGATTGCATTGGCTTTTTTGGCGGCTGCTGCCGCACACGGCTGGCTCCTATTTAGCTGGTTGTCCACTAAGACTCCGAGATCCCCCTCCCAGTTCCTGCTATTGAGCCTGGTTGCACCCAGTCTGTACGTGTCCTTTTGGTTTTTCTGGCCTAAGTGGAGGACTTTCCTTTTCTCAACAGTGAATTTCATTTTGTTAGATACGGCCCAGGGTTCGAGTCTGTCAAGATCCCTCTGGGTCTCCAGCCTGTTTTCTTGGGTGTTAGCTATTCCTGCTGAAATATGACGTACGAAAAGTGGAACAGGAAAAGCTGATGACAGGACAATGAAGGGTTAAGCAAAGAGAAGAAACTGTATGTGGGCAAGATAATAATATCAAAGGACAAGAAGTTCTGAGCCAAAAGGAAGAGAATTCTGGAGCCCCTTTTGGTGGTCAAATCTGCAGGTTCCCACAGCCTGGAAAAGAGACCCACCGTCAGCAACCGCATTCTGACCCTCGGCCAAGGCAGAATCTGGGAGGCTGAAGCAACGCGGCCATCAGGGCCCCGAGATAAACCAGCATTGTTTGTCACAAGAGAGTTGGAAGACGTCCACCTCCCACTGTGCCATCCAAGGCTCCCCTCGGAGGGGGCTCAGGGGCCTGGGAGCCGGAAGGCTGCAAAACAAACCTTTTTTATTGTGGGCGACTTTTTCTGGGGGCCTTTGCAGCAGCGTTTGGCCAGCAAGACCCAAAAGGCTCCTCAAAGCCACCTAAAAAAGGGGTCCCAAACTTGGCCCCTTTTAAGACTGGTGGACTTCAACTCCCAGAATTCTCCAGACTGGAGAAGTCCACAAACCTTAAAGGGGCCAAGTTCGGAGACCTCTGACCTAACACAAGGATCCCTGAGCTGTATGAACACCACCAGAGGTAGCTTCTCTCTGAGCATGGAGGCTCCATTCTTGGGGGGCTAATGACCCCCAAAGGCTTTCAAACAGCAGGAAAAGCCCCAGGAGGGAGGGAGGGGGACCCCCTGCCCCACTTGGCCACCCCACAGCCTCCCCTTTTGTCTGAAGCAGCAGAAGAACCGAATCGGAAGGGGCCTCGGAGGTCTTCTAGTCCAACCCCGGCTCAGGCAGGAGAGACACCCCCACCCCCGCACGTCCTTTCAGAGAAATGAGCAGGCGAGGCGCCCGGTGGGCGGAGGAGGCGAAGGGAGCCCTTATTCCCCCTCCGCTCCCTGGCCGGGCCCTTCTCGGCCCCATCGCGGCGCTGCAGCGGGGCGGCGGCAGGCGAGCTCCGGGGCCAGGAGCAGCCTCGCCAGCGCGGCGGACGCACCTGGGAGCCGGCGCCGGTGCCGGTGTGGTTGGGGCAGCCGCCGCCGCCGCCGGCGGGCTCTGCTGCGGGGCGGGAGCCGTTCCCTCCGGCCAGCCGGTCCCAGAGCAGCTGCGTGCTGAGCGGCGCCTGCAGGGCCAGGGCCAGCGTGGCCAGCAGCAGCACCGGCTCCACGGCGCGCAGGCGGCGGCGGCGGCAGGAGGGCGGGCGGGGGCGCCCTGCGACGGGCAGCCCGCGGGGGTCTCCGCCGCCACCTCCTCGGCCATGGCGCCCAATGGGCGGAGGGAAGAGGCCGCTGGGCCGGGCTCAGGCGGGGCTCTGGGCGGAGCCTGGACGGGGGGGCGGCGGTCTCAGCTGCGGACTCCGCCCCGGGGCTGCCAGAGCGGCGCTGGGGGGACCGCCGGGGGTCTCCGACCTGGGCCAACCTGCTGGCTGGGGGCTTCTGGGAGTTGAAGTCCGCCAAGGCTCCCAGCTGCCGTGCTTGGAATGGAGGCGCCTGCCCTGCTCAGAGTTGGGGGGACCCCGAAGAAGGGGAAGCCCGAGATCCTCCAACGTTTCGGGTTAAGGAGCTGAAAGGGAAAGTGTTCGTGTAGACGAGCAAAGCTGCCAAGCGAGTGTCTGCCCGTTGGATCCGGATCCTGTGGTTTCCCGCCTCCTGGACCCCAGGCTGCAGGACTAAAAGGCTGTTTGGCAGCAGAAGACATGCTGACAGCGTTGGAAGGGACCTCGGAGGTCTTCTAGTCCAGCCCCCTGCTCAAGCAGGAGACCCTAGGCCATCTCAGACAAGTGCCCAAGGCCAGACACCCACCCTTACCACCACTTGAGACTGTCAAGAAGAGATTGGACTCCCACCTGTCAGAAGTGGGTCTCCTGCTTGGGCAGGGGGTTGGGCTAGATGACCTCCAAGGTCCCTTCCAACTCTGATGATCTGTGATCTGTTACCATTCCAGACAGGTGGCTGTCCAGTCTCTTCTTGAAAACCTCCCGTGATGGAGCCCCCGCAGCGTCTGGAGGCCGGCTGTTCTTCCATTCATCCACTGCCAGGAAGGGTTTCCTCCCTTCCAGGTTGAATCTGTCCTTGATTGGCTTCCATGCAGCGTTTCTAGTCCTGCCTTCAGGTGCTTTGGAGAATACAGTAGATGGAAAATATACCCCCCCACTCTTTGTGGCCTCCTTATCCCTTAGGTAAGAGAGTTGGGAGGGAGGGGTATCTCCCTCTGCGCCCCCCACAAGAGAGAGGGAGCGCAGGTTGGGTGCATTCCCACAAGGCGTCTGGTTGGCCACAGCTGCTGCTGGCACTCACTGCCCCAAGCAGACGCTAGAGTGCGTGCAAGGTGCGTGCAAGGTGTGTGCTCAGCCGCCCCCTTCTGCTCCCAGGCTCCACCAAGGAAGCACCGGGGTTTCTGGAGACAGCTGGAAGTCCAAGTCTCTCTTGGCCCCAAAGTCCTGGCCGCCTGCCATGGCCTGCCAAGGGGTGGACTGGCACAATGGCTCATTCCCCGCCCGAAATGGCTCCGCCTGGGGTCCTGCCTGGGGATGCATCTCTGAGGGGACGGGACGGCTTCCCTGCAGACATTGTGCAGCTCAAATGCTGGAGGTTTTCAAGAAAAGGTATTGATTTAAAGCCAGAAATATTTTGGTTAGGTATTTTGCCGGAAAAAAAATACAATAAAGGGAATGTATATTTAATTTTACATGTTTTGACAGCAGCGAGAATTGTATTTGCACAACGTTGGAAAAACGAGGGAACTCCAGGTGAAAATATAATGAAAAAAATATTAGAGTATGAGGAAATGGATAGGTCCACATTAAAGATAAAGGATAAAGAAGTCACAGAATATTTTTTAACCTGGGATTTGTTTTATCAATGGTTAGATTATAAAAGTAGAAGTTAGAAGTGGGAAGGATATTATTATGTATAAGTAAAAAATATAGTGATGATTTATATGTAAAATGACCCAGACAATACACTGTTTATTGTATACTTGTGCATGTTAAAGAACAATGTATAAATGTATTTTTTTTTTGAAAAAGAAAAGACTGTGAAACCAGTCTGGGGGTTGAAGCCCACAAGTCATAAAGTGGCCGAGGTTGGAGCCCCCTGAAGCCCTGGGCTACAAGGTCCTTTCCTGACAACCTGGAGGCCGCCAGACCTGGATTGGAGGTTGAAGCTGAACCAGGGCAAAGTGGAGTGACTGCTGACCCACTGCGAGCATTGCCTCTTGAGAAAGCAGCCGTCATGGGTTCAATGCCCTCCTGGATGCGATCCTCTCGCTCACGGGGAAACCGAAGGGCTCGAGTGCCAATTGTGGCCTTAACTGGGGCAGAGGGACGATGGCAGGCTTAGTCATGCCCTCGCCTTTACCCTAGACTAGACTCCTGTAAAATGTTCTACATGGAGCTGCCCTTGAAGACTACCACAATTATTGCAGAAACCAGCTCCCTGAACTTAAAACACCCCAATCCTACATGGGCGGCCTACAGGCCCACAATTCATAGTCCTGGTTTTGACTTCTAATAATCTACATTAAATAATTCCTCATTTCCGTGATGTGAGGAAATCCCCAGAAACTTGACTTGCTGGCCGGATCCGCCAGCTCTCGAGCCAGTTGGCTGTGGTTTCTGCCCAAGGAGCCCTGGCTGGCACCGGGCCTCAGTTGAGGCTGGACTCGGCCTCTCCCCCTCCCCTCACGTGGGCAATGAACCCAGCCGGTGCTGTTTACAACAGTAATTGTGGCTCGTAAAAACAAATTGTCTCTGGTTGCCGTTATCAGTTCTGAAGAAAAAGTGGAAGGCTGAGCGAAGGCTGGTTTCCTTGAGATGGTTGGCCCGGTGCCCGTCCTCAGACTCTGATGCCAGGTGCTGATGCCACAGGAAATGGGATGCAGCTTCCTGGTGGTGTGAAATCACAGCACAATCAGGAATCAGAAGGGACCTTGGAGGTCTTCTAGTCCAGCCCCCTGCTCAAAAGCAGGAGACTCTGCACCATTTCAGGTAAATGACTGTCTAGTCCAGGGGTGTCCAACCTTGGCAACTTTAAGCCTGGAGGACTTCAACTCCCAGAATTCCCCAGCCAGCTTTGCTGGCTGGGGAATTCTGGGAGTTGAAGTCCTCCAGGCTTAAAGTTGCCAAGGTTGGATACCCCTGGTCTAGTCTCTTCTAAAAACCTCCAGAATGGATTATATTGAGAAATAAAAGATTATTGACTTTGGAGGGACATTGTTTGTAACTGGGCTGGCATGCCTTCTTGTGGTTTGGGAAAAATAAAATACATGGTTACTTTCAGAGGCACTATATTAGGAGTGCATTATTGTTAGCGTGGGAGAAAATTAGAGAGCAGCACTATTTGAGGATACCAGTCTGGCTCTCGACAATGGAAGCACTGGTTCACCCAAATGTTCTTAACATAGAAAATATTGTTAGATACAAAGATATATAAAACGAGAAGGGGGAACTCAAAAATAAACAAGAATTGAGTGATCGGGGGATTGATTTGACACAGTATGCACAGCTGCAGCAGGGGTGGGATTCTATCGGTTCGCACCAGTTCTATAGAACCGGTTGTTAACATCACCGGTAGTTCTTAGAACCGGTAAAACTGGTTCTGGCTCGCCCCGCCCCTCTGCGCCGCTCCTACAGACCAAAAACTGGTTTTTTTTTACTGTGCGTGCGCAGCAATCCTTGCCTCATTCTCTCCCGCCCGCCCCGCCTCGCCTCTACTTATAGCGCATGTGCGCTACCTACAAAATTTTTCCCGCCTGGCACCATCGCTCACAACAGCAGCAGCAGCAGCACCAGCCAGCCAGCCGGCTAGCTAGCCAGCCAGCCATCGCTGCCTGCCTTCTGCCGCCCTGCTGGGGCAAGTCGCAACCCCCGCTGCCACTGCCGCTAACCGCCCTCGCCCGGCCGGCCTGCCTACCCCGGCCTCCGAAGACGCAGATCGATAAGAATGACCCTGTCACCTACCTGCTGCTGCCAGCCCCGGTCGAGTGCTGACTCCCGGGACGCCCACCGCCCTCGCCAACGCTCCCTGCCTCACCCACCGCCATCTTCCCTCAGCCTTCCTTGTTGCTGCCTTGCCTTCCCACCACCGATTGGTGAGTGAGGAGGCAAAGTAGCAAGCCCCGCCACCGCCGGTCCCCTACCTGCTCCTGCCGCCACCGCCGCCACCAGCCCCAGTCGAGTGCCGACTCCTGGGCTGGCTGTTCTCGCCACAGCAAGCTTGAGGACTGAGGAGGATCCCAGCGTAGCTGGCCAGCCAAGTTGCTGCCTCATTTTTGGAAGAACTGAATCATACATTGAAGGGAATCTTCCTGACTGCTCGTCACTGCAGCAGTACAATAATTTTAGGAAAAAATATGATGGACTGGACGTTTCCCAGAAAAAAAATAAGTTACAAGTATTGCAGAAGATTTGAAATTTCGAGCAAAGAAAAAAGTGTCCACGGAGCTAAGGAGTGGAAGAATTACCAAATTGAACCATCAGGAAGGAGTAAAGAAATCCAACAAGCTTCCCTCAGAAAGAAATTGAAGGAACATTTCTAAGGCTCACAACATCTGTACAGAGAAGTTGAAGCAATGTGAGCAGGATCTGATAAGCAAAGGACTGGAGAAGATGACTGAGAAATATCTGGGTAGTACATGTAGAGTGTTTACTACAGTGTATAGTCTGGCACAAACATGCAGACCATTTTCATATATAGAAGATCTGATTGAATTACAAATAACAAATGGATTAGATTTGGGAACAGGGTTGCATTCATGTAAAACTGCAATTGCAATAGTAGACTTCATTGCAAAAGACATCAGAAAACATTTATTTAGTAAAATTATTGAGAAAACTTGCGAAATCTGTTTGATAATTAATGAAGCCTCAACAATATCTTTCAAACCAGGTCTTAAACTGTACTTAAAAGTTGAGGGTCCAGCTTTCTCATCAACAATTTTCCTTGAACTAGTAGAATTAGATAAACAAGATGCAGAGATGATATGTTGTTCGGTTATAGAAAGTTTGAATAAAGTTGAGTTTAATAGAAACTATCTGGAGAAACATTTAATTGGATTTTGGTCTGATGGAGCCAGAGTTATGCTTGGGAGAAAATCTACGGTAAGCACTAGGATAGCCAAAGAGTTTCCAAAGATTATAATATGGCACTGTTTAAACCACCGTCTGCAACTTGTTTTAGATGATTCTATTAGGGAAATAAAGCAAATCAATCATTTTCAAATTTTTATTGATAAAATATATTCTATTTTCCATCAATTGAATAAGAACCTAATTTGAACTTAACAAAATATCCGAACAACTTGAGATTGAAATTATAAAAATTGGTAGTTTTGGGACCAAGATGAGCTGCCTGTAGTTTAAGATCAACCCTAGCTGTGTGGTGGGCTTATCCAGTGCTATATCAGTTTTTCTGTTCAAATCAAAAATACTCCGGTATGGCTGCCCGTCTTGAAAACTCATATTTTGTCATTGATTTGGCCTTGATGATTGATGTGCTAACTGAAATATCTCTCCTTTCTAATGCATTGCAAGCAAGAAACATAGACATTATAAAGGCTGAAAAACTTGTGATAAGATCAATTAGATAATTTGAAATGCTTATAGTGGAAAAGGGTGCATATGGAAATAAGGTTGATGAATTAATTACTTCAGAAACCTTTAAAAATATAAAGTTTATACAAAATCATCTATTTGTGGGACTTCCTCATGAAAAACTTATACAAAGCATTGTAACTAATTTGAAGAAAAGATTGATGGATTGCGAACATTTAAAAACAGGCTGCCAATTTAAACACATTGATCAATTAAAATTTTTAAATTATTTGGAGCCAGATTATTGGAACATTGAAGAAGTGGGGGTTCCATGGAGAGCAGCTGAAGGACAATTGGTTGCATTTGGTGAAATTTTCAATTATGAAATCAATATTAATGATTATCGTGATTTCATAGAAAATGTACTAAAAGATTCTAAAAATTAAAACTATTGCAGTCAGTTCAGCAGAGGCGGAAAGGGGCATCTCGCAGAGGAACATAATATGTTCAGAAGGCAGAAGTCGCCTTGCAGTTTCCAATATTACAAACCTCCTGACCATCAGTCTAATTGGCTTACCTGTGCAAGAATGGGACCCTGTTCCTATAGTAAAGACGTGGTTACGGGCACATCATCACACAGCTGATGATGCTTGTGTTAAACACAAGAAAACTGTAACTCGGGACGCTAATAGAAAAGCAATTTGGGAGTACTTTAAGTTTTTTTTTTTTTTGTAAAGTTTTATTATGTAATAGTTTTTGATTAATATTTTAAAATGTTGTAACAATATAGTTTTGTGTTCCTTTTTATTATTTAAACATTAAAGACATGACATAATAAACTACCTTTTGGTAGTTTTGGTATATCTTTTTTAATACTTAGTCATTAGGGCAAAGAAGTGATGTTGAGTTGGCCTCGCCCAGCCCTCTGCAGCCTTCCCCGTAGCTCCCCAAGCCTCGCCCTGCACTCCTCATAGCTCCTCGTAGCTGCCCGGGACTCGCCCAGCCCTCCTCGTAGCTCCTTATAGCTGCCCAAGCCGCCCCTTGCCCTCCTTGTAGCTCTTCGCAGTTGACCGAGCCTCGCCCAGCCCTCCTCATAGCTCCTCGTAGCTGCCCAAGCCTCGCCTTGCCCTCTCCAGGGTTCCCCAGGCCTTGGAAACTGGTAAAAAACACTTGCTAAGCAACTGGCCACTAAGCGAGGACCTGGCCATTAAGCGAGGACCACTTAAATTTGTGTTGCTATCCACATGGCTATGCCCACCCCAGTCACATGACCACATAGCCACGCCCACCCCAACCACATGATCCCCCTAGCCACGCCCAGTCAGCAAGCCACTCCCACCTGTCACATGACCACCAAGCCACACTCACAAATTAGGCCACGGCCACAGAACTGGTTGTTAAGAAATTTGAATCCCACCCCTGAACTGCAGATACATTCTAGATATGAGAAAGATGCAAAACTATATGGGTTTTTTTTATAAAAGTTTTTTATTTTTATCACAACAACAAAAACAAACATAAAATCTTCTTTCTGTTCCACAGTGTGTCAGTTGAGTATATACCTGTATTTCTTTGTGCACAAAATAATATCATACATATTTAACTTGTATATATTTATAATTGTTCTTATCAATATTTTATATTACATATGTTACTTATTCTATTATCCTTAACTTTTAAGTCCTTAACTTTCAATAATATATTTCAAGTTCATTTTCTTACTCTATCTAACTCATCTATTTATCAGTAACAATTTGTTATACTATACTTATATAATTCAGTTCTTTACTCTTCTACCCAACCATTCATAAAATAGATTCCAAATTTTATAATAGTCTTTTTCTTCTTGTTCTCTAATCGCCATTGTTAATCTACTCATTTCTGCACGTTCCATTATTTTCTTAATTATTTCCTCTTCTGTCGGGATTTTTTCATTTCTCCAATTTTGTGCAAATACAATCCTAGCTGCTGTTAAAATATTAACAATCAAATACTTTATTTCTTTATTATAACCCTGAGGCAAAATTCCCAATAAAAATGTCTCTGGTTTTAAGTCTATAGGTTGTTTTATCATCTTCTCCAGCCACATGTGTATTTTAGCTGAATACTTTTTAGTCTCTGTGCATGTCCACCACGTGTGGTAACATGATCCTGGTAACTTCTGGCATTTTCAACACTTCGCTGACTTATCTTCAAACATCTTAGCAATTCTCATTGGGGATAGATGCCACCTGTAAAACATCTTATACAAATTCTCTTTATAGGCCATTGACATAGTTAATTTATAATTTCTAGACCCTAATATCTGCCATTTATCAAGATCTATTCCATATCCAAAATTTTTCCCCCACACAATCATTGTTTCTTTTACTTGTTCATCCTCTAACTTTACTCCTAATAGATAACCATATCAAAACTATATGGTTTTTATACAGAATTACTGAATTAGATAAAATATTAACAGCGGTGGAAGAAAAATTGATTAAAAACGTATAGTTATTTACTATACATCAGATTGGAAGAAGAACAAGTAAAGGAAACTGATAGCATGGAGAAAACATTTTGGTTACACAATTGAATTAGATAAATGGCAAAAATTGTGGGACAGGAATTACAAATTAACAATATCAACTGCATATAAAGAAAATTTATATAAGATGTTTTATAGATGGCACCTTGCGCCAGCGTGTTTGGCAAGGATGTTTAAAGATAAATCGGCTAAATGTTGGAAGTGCCACCAGATATATTATCATATATACCAATATGATAGACCAATACTCGAATAATACTAGAATAATAATAATAATAATAATACTAGAATAATACTAGACCAATACTCGAATACAGTTCATCAGTCTGGAACCCTCATTACGTATCTGATATTAGCACAATTGAGAAAGTCCAGAAATATTTCACAAGAAGAGTTCTCCACTCTTCTACTCGTTGTAGAATACCTTATGCCACCAGACTTGAAATTTCTAGAACTAGAAAACCTTGAACTACGCCGTCTTCGGTCGGACTTAAGCATGGTATATAAAATCATACATTGCAATGTCCTACCTGTCAATGAATACTTCAGCTTCAACCATAACAACACAAGAGCACACAATAGATACAAACTCAAAGTAAACCGCACCAAACTTGATTGCAGGAAATACGACTTCAGCAATAGAGTGGTCAATGTCTGGAATACTCTACCCGACTCTATAGTCTCTTCCCCAAACCCCAAAAACTTTAACCTTAGACTGTCTACTATTGACCTCACCCCTTTCCTAAGAGGTCTGTAGGGGGCGTGCATAAGCGCACCATCGTGCCTACCGTCCCTGTCCTATTGTTTCTCTTATTCTTTTATTTTTCTTATATGTACCCATTTCATGTATTCACAACTATGTATACACTTATACTTATTATCTTGTAAACAATTGGCAAATAAAATAAAATAAAATAAAATAAAAATAAATAAATGTGGTGGACCTGTTCAAAAGCAAAAAAAAAAGTGGACCAAAATACAAACAGGTTTGGTTTAGGAATGAGAGCTGCCCCCTTAAGGGAATGCTTCATGGGAAATGTAGTTCATGTCACGTGGTCACATCCGCACTCCTGATTGGCCATTGGGTTAATCTCTGGTTGGGCAGGGGGAGAGTTTCGTCAGTCTTATCTGGACCCCAGCGTGGGGGGAGTTTCCTTTTGCTCTCAAGCCGTGGTGGGATAAAGACCACGTCTCCTTTCACACCATTAAAGGCAAATATTGGACGTTGGATGAATCTCTGCATAAACTGGGAGTTGTGGTACGAGGATACCTAATGAACAATACAGGGACTTGTGTGGAAGCCTTTGTGGTTCTGGAAGCATTCAGGAGCCTGGGGCAGGAAAGTGAAAAGACGAGTCCGATTTCCTCTTAAATCCATGAAAAGGAGCTTGATTCTGGCTTCCTCTTACCCAAGAATAAAGCTGAGTGGAATCCTTCTCTCTCTCTCTTCAACCCCTGAATCCTTTCTTTCTTTCTCTCTCTCTCTGAGCAAGAAAGTTATAAAGCCCATTTGAATTACCGGGAGGGGCCAGAAAACCCCCCATTTGCAAGAGGCAAGCAAGAAAGATAGTGGCATATCCTCTCCGTCTCTCTCTGCATCTGTTTGTGTGCTGGTTCTGTGACTGTGTTTGCAAACAAGAGGCTGATTCGAGTAAGGAAGCTGTATTATCTCCTGGCTCTTGAGTTACTAAAACGAAGAGTCGGTTCCTCTTTATTCATCTGGAAGAAGGAATCCGGCCCATGGAGGAAGCAGGCAACAAAAGGGGGCCCACCCTCGCCTTGAGTTTTATGGCAGAGATCTCCATGGAAACGAGTCGTAAAGGCCTTTAGCCACGGTTGCATGTAAAAACCAGCCCCCCCTAAAGAGGAATCCACATCTGTGAGGCTGCAGCAACTCAGTGCTCAGAAGGAAGGAAACCAAACCCAGCCTGTTGTTTTAACTTTGTTTGCAGACTCTGGAGAGGCATTCCCCTTTGCTGGAATTCACAGGCAATCTCAAGTCTAAGGATGCCAGCCTATATTCCTCCACAAGGGGAAATCGCCTGACCACAGTTTGCTCTAAACTTTAGTTTAAATCGCAGCATCCTTTGGTGACTACTCTTCAAAGCATAATTGCCTGCGATCAAGCTACCTGTTGCAGCACCCTCTGGGGGCTGATTAGCAAACTACAAGCCTGTATATCTTTTCTAGCGCTTGCAACGCACCCTAGTGGCCCAACAAGTGTATTTCATCAGCATCTTCTACAGCAGGGGTGTCCAACCTTGGCAACTTTAAGACTTGTGGACTTCAACTCCCAGAATTCCTGGCTGAGGAATTCTGGGAGTTGAAGTCCACAAGTCTTAAAGTTGCCAAGGTTGGACACCCCTGTTCTACAGCTTGCAACGCACCCTAGTGGCTAAAAGGTGAATTTCACTGAAAACTGCTAAATTTTCCAAAAATTCACCTTTTGCCAATTTAAAGCGTGGCATCTTCTTCAGCCATGGTAGATGCCTCTGCAGATGTCTCCAACATGCCAGAAGTGTCGAACCCTCCACCCAACCTTGACACAACGACAGAACTCTGTGTCCAAAGCCCAGAATCAGATGTCCGAAATCCGGAAGGGACAAGGGCACCTCAGAAATCCTGTGCCTTGAGGCAGCAAAGAAAGCCTACTGAGGCCATGCAGTCGCACCTGAAGGATGAGGGGGCCACGTGCTCTCAACGCCATGAAGATTTAGGGGGGCGGTTGCTGCCCCTCTACGACACGTCTGAAGAGAAGCTCCCCCTCGAGCGCATTCACTCGCTGGAGGATGAGATGGAGGGGCCTTTTGGACAATGCAAAAGGAGGAAAAGCTGCCTCGTCTCCATCCAGTCGACGCTGGGAGAATCGAGCCTCCAAGAACACACTCAATGCCTACTGGCGTCAAACAAAGAGTGCGAGGAGTGCTGTCCTAGTGGCAGAGATGCTCTCCGCACTGTGGTCCAGGAGGAGGACACAGCAAGGGAGAAGGCCACGCCCGAAGAGACCCATCGTTCAAATTTGGTACACCAAAATGAACATGGTCGGCCTGCCCAGCAGCGAGAAGCACAACTGTTGTATGGGAACACAACCTCCTCAGGAAGTACTTCGAAGAAGACTATGAGCCGCCTCTGACATACGACCCTGACCGTGTTGACGAGGATCCAAGGGGAGACCCCGATTGTGCCCATAACGATGCCAAACACCTCACCGTACCAACGCACCCTGCCGACAATCCCTAGGCAGCCGCAGTAGATGATCCAACATCCAGGACAGAGTGGGCACTAGAAAGGGGAAAGCTGGACTTGGCAGATAGTGGCATGTATACATTTTCTGACAAGCCAGGCAAAGAATATCAACTACGGAAGCATATCTTCACAAGCAAACTTCAGGCCGCAAGGCTGCAGCCAGCCAAAGTGCTCGTCCATTTGATAGCATGGCTGGGACCACAGTCTGCAGAAGTAGTAACGGACACCTACTCAAGCCGATTAGGAGACCCAGGCACCACTTTTGAGTTAGCCTGGGAGACACTCGACAAGGAGTACGGTAGACTCGTTCTTGGATCCTGTCCACAAGTTCCCTGACATCCGTCTCAGCGAACCTCGCCAGCTAAGGGGATTCTCTTCCATCCTTCACCTGCTGCGGGCAGCACAAGAGGATCCCAACTTGCTGGGACTTTCTTGTCTTAACACGTTCACAATGCAAAGCACAATTGTTCAAAAACTACCACCGCCACTAACTGAACAATGGATCGACTTATCCGAGGCCTTCAGGACCAAAGACCGAAGCAAAGAACCCCACTTTGCCTTTCTCGAAGAATTTGTGGCCCACCAAGTGAAGTTGTACAACAAACCTCAAAACCTCACCGTAAGAGAAAACTGGATGCCAAGTGACCAAAAAGGCCAACCGCAACTCTACGCCGTCCAAGGGTCTGGGGCAAACTGCAAAGGAAGAAACCCTCACGTCCATATGCATAAAAGGGAGGTGGCTTCCTTGCCCACGAAGAATAAAGTTAAGCAACTGTCAAAGAAAACTCAGCGCAAACTTCTGAAAGCAAAGAAAGATCCAGTTTGTCCATTCCACAAGTCCTCGCACAGGCTGAAC
Organism: Notechis scutatus; assembly: GCF_049901735.1. NCBI lineage: Eukaryota > Metazoa > Chordata > Lepidosauria > Squamata > Elapidae > Notechis > Notechis scutatus. The sequence goes on from NC_142009.1 coordinate 1,529,366, forward strand.
AGGTGCAGAGAGTTCGGAAAGGAAGGCCTTGATTGGGGGGGTACAACGCCTGCTACAAGTGTTGCGAGTCTATGGAGCACATGGCCAAAGACTGCATAGCTGAGGTGCGATGCTGCCTATGCAAAAGCCACAAGCACCCAGGCGCCCTGCATCCAGACTCTGAGCCGCCGCAGCACACAGGCCCCAGCCCTCCCTCGACCAAGGAGCCACAACGGGCTACCAAAGCGCACCTGGGGGTGGCAGCGCGTGTCGACGGCAGGGCAGAATGTGGCCACTCCCCTCCCCATCGCTCGTGGAATCAGATCTATTTAGCCAACATCTACCCCGATGGACGCCCAGAGGAAGCTGCGAAGATGTGTGTCATGGTGCCTAATCAGAGCGATCGCTCGCTGGCCAGGTCCACATTCTTCGACCTCTTTGATGTCCAAAAGGAAGAAGTGAACTTCACGATATCAACGTGCACCGGATCACGAAGCCCAGTGGGGAGGAAAGCTACTGGACTCTGTATAGAGTCATTAGATGGGACCTCCCGGTTCTCACCGCCGCCCCTATTAGAATGGGATGGGATACCAGACGACCGCAGCAGGATTGCCATACCAGAGGTAGCAAGCAACATGCCTCACCTGAAGCACCTGGCTCATCCCTTTCCCGCTCTAGATCTGGAAGCAGAGATTCTCCTCTGGCTGGGAATAGGTGCCCCTGACGCTTCAGCTGGCGTTGAAGTAGTCAGAGGCCCAAGAGGCTCCCCACTTGCCCTCCGAACAGACCTGGGACGGGCAATCGTAGGCATAGTCTGTGGCGATCCGCTGCAGACCCTGACCCAGGTGGATGCCTTCGTGATATCCATTCAAGAATGGCAGAGCGTCCCACCTGACACCAGGCCAAGGACGCGCCTCGCTTTCGACAACGCCTTCAACAATCCGCCCCGTCTTAGGAGCGACAGTGTTCCAGACCAGCAAAGAAGACAACGACTTGGCCCTGTCGGTAGAGGATTCCTGGGGCTCATGAACTGAACCTCAAAGAAGGGAACCTGGTCTTGTTAAAGGAGAAGGATGCGCGTTGGAACTCGTGGCCCGTGGGACTCGTGCACCAGGTCTGACCCAGCTCTGGTGGACTAGTCCACCAAGTCAAGGTCCAGATCCTGAGGCCACAAGACTCTTGCCATGACTCTTGCAGACTTTCACTAAGAAATGCTACCCCAGATCGGTCACCGACCTGGTGTTGCTGCAGAGAAAGGCTGAACTTGAAGATTGAACCTCTAGTTTTGCACACTTTGCGTCTACCTCATTGTTGCGTTGTTTGATGTTATGTTACTGTTTATTTTAGTTAATAGTTAGTTGATAGTGGAGTTTATAATTCCAGGCGGGGAGTGTAGTGTGCTGGTTAGACAGTACATAGTTGGTTTAGGAATGAGAGCTGCCCCCTTAAGGGAATGCTTCATGGGAAATGTAGTTCATGTCACATGGTCACATCCGCACTCCTGATTGGCCATTGGGTTAATCTCTGGTTGGGCAGGGGGAGAGTTTCGGCATTCTTGTCTGGACCCCAGCATGGGGGGAGTTTCCTTTTGCTCTCAAGCCATGGTGGGATAAAGACCGTCTCCTTTCACATTATTATATTATATATTATATCATATTAAAGGCAAATATTGGACGTTGGATGAATCTCTGCATAAACTGGGAGTTGTGATATGAAGATACCTAATGAACAATACAGGGACTTGTGTGGAAGCCTTTGTGGTGTTTACAAAGCTGTTCTGGAAGCATTCAGGAGCCTGGGGCAGGAAAAACGTATTGATTTAAAAGCAGAAATATTTATTTACTGGGGATCCTACTCTAAGAATATAGTAAGGAAAATGCATATTTAGCTATTCATATATTGACTGCAGCCAGAACTGTAAATTTGCACAAAATTGGAAGAGTGAAGAAATACCTACAGATGAGAATGTGATTAGGAAAATACTAGAAGGTGCAGAAATGAATAGATTAACATTGGTAATTAAAGAGAAAGAGCAAACCTAATATTATATGGTATGGGACCTATTCTATATGGTTAAATAATAAAAATTGAAGTTAGAAATAGGGAAACAAAATAAAGATGATGTGATAAAAGAGATAAGCTAATCTGATGACTAATACATTGAATACTACTATTTTAGTATTGGATAATCAATTAGTATAATGAATAGATGGACATTATTATGTTAAATATTGCAGAATCAATATGTAATGGAGAATGCTGTAATTTTGATTATTGATTAACAAAGATGTTTGTACCCAGACAACACACCGTTTAACTGAAGATGGAATGATTGTATTTTTTTTTAAATGTCAAAAAAAATATGGAAAAAAAAAAACCTCCGGTGATGGAGCACCCACAACTTCTGGTGGCCAGTGGTTCCACTGGTTAATTGTTCTGTCAGAAGTTTATCCCCAATTTCAAGTTGTTTCTCTCCTTGATTAATTTCCATCCATTGTCCTGCCCTCTGGTGCTCTGGAGAATAGCTTGAGCCCCAAATCTTCTTTGGGGCAGCCCCTCAACTACTGGAAGGCTGCTCTCCCGTCTCCCCTCGTCCTTCTTTCCTCTAGACTGGCCAAACCCAAATCCTGCAGCTGTTCTTCAGCCTCCAGGCCTTTACTCCTGTTAGTTGCTCTTCTCCGCACTTTTTCCAAAGTCTCAACATCCTTTTTTTGTAATGCAGGGACCAAAACCAGATGCAGAATATTCCAGCTGTGGCCTTACTGAGCCTTTTAAAAGTGGCACTAACAACTTCGTGTGATTTTGATTCTGTGCCCCTGTTTATACAGCCCAGGATCGTATTCGCTTCTTTGGCTGCTGCCGCACACAGCTGCCTCGGGTTTAGGCGATTGTCCACTGGGACTGCAAGGCCCGGAGCCAGGTATCTACCTATTCTATTCTTACACCTGGTCGTAAGTGGAGGACTCCCTCTGGACTAGGAAGCGGAAGCCGCACCCGGGAAGCAAACGGCGTTTAGAGATGCCGAGAGCAGCCAAACCTTCCTGTCGCCACCCCAATTAAAGTGACTCGTTACGGGGGGGGGCTGTCTCCCAGCACCCCCAGAGGGTTTGGGAAGGCTGGGTGAAGGACAGCCTTCCTTGGGACCCCCCAGCAGAGGTGGGGTTCAGCCGGTTCCGACCAGTTCTGGAGAACCGTTAGCGGAATTTTTGAGTAGTTGGGAGAACCGGCCAATCCCACCTCTGACTGCCCCCCCCAATCTCTTCTCCGCCTCCCATCGAGTCCCAGCTGATCGGCTGGGTCTCCTTTGGCTGCCCTGCCCAGGAGAACGGAGCTGGAAAGCAGGCTAGTGGGGTGGGGAGGGAAGAGGGATTTTGCAATATACCCTTCCCCTGCCACACCCACCAAGCCACCCCCACAGAACTGGTACTACATTTTTTGGAATCCCACCACTGCCCCCAGGCCAGCCTGGACTCAGCCCTGCCCCCCTCGAGGAGGATGCCAGATGCTTCTGGAGGGCCCAGCAGAGCCCGAAGCGGCTCCTTCCCGGCTTCTCCTGCCAGCTGGACTTCTGACCGCCCCCGCCCGACAAAGTCCATCCATGCTCCTTCCTCTTTAGCTGCCAGCGATAAGGGGCTCCGAGCCAGGCCTGCCTTTCCCAAGAGGCCATTCCGGGCCGAAAGCTCTCCGCCCTGAGGGCACCATTGGACTCTCACTCCCCCATGACAGAAGGCGCTCCTGGCCGTGGCCCATGGGCAGGAGAATCCCTGGGACAACACACAAGGAACATCCAGTTCTCCCAACCCTGCCCTGCCCTGCCCTGCCCTGCCCACAAGGGGAGGCCACCTGGCTACCCTCGCTGGGGGTGGGGGACGGAGGGAGGCCCACAGGATACCTGGGGTCCACCTGGGGTTATGGGGCCCTCGGTGGAAGAGGATCAGCAGGCAAGGGGGAGGGGAGGGGAGGGGGCACCTTTGGGCCGAACCTCCTGGAGAAGAAATTATCTGGGGGCAGAAGGAAAGCAGATGATCCAGCTGAGTAGAAGCCATCTTCCTTGGGGCTCTCTGAGCTGGGTGGCTTTCTTGCAGACGTTTCATTACCACACTGGGTAACATCATCAGTGCTAGAAGGGAGGAGGAGGAGGAGGAGGACTGTGGGGTCCTTGGTGCTCTCTGAGCTGGGTGGTTTCCTCGTAAACTAGGTCACATCATCCATGATGCAGCTCCGGAAAGGAGGGATTGGCACCCTGGGAAATCCGCAGCTGGCCTTCTTTGGAAGGTGCCCCCTCCCCCTGCTTCCCCCCCCCCCAGCTCCTTCCTCTCTGCTCCTGGCCTGCCTCTCCCCCCTTTGCCCCCTCCCCTGAGCATGGCCAGTTGCCAATTCATTTTATTGTGTCTTTTAGTGCCCAATTTCCCTTTCTATATCTTTGCGTTTTCTTGGTGCTGTTGCTTAAGTGACAGGCTGGCTCCTTGACAAGGTATTACCAAGGTGTGGTGGGAAACATGCCAACACCATAAATCATGCTAGTCTATGGGCCATAAAAGGCGGAGCTTTAATAGCTTCTCAGGAGAATGAATTAAAAAGTGCAATCAGGGTTGGCTAATAAGACGATTGCTAAATGGATTCACTTGGGCTTGGATGACCCCAAAAAGGCCCAGAGATGGAGGGGGGGTCCCACCTGGAGGGCCATCGGGCTGTGGGGGTGGCAATTCTCTGATCACAGCTGGAAGGGTCGGCTGATACTTCGGAGCAGGAGTGGACAACCTTAAGACCGGTGGACTTCAGCTCTATCATTGTCCATTTCACTCATCTTTAAATAAATTTGCATTTCATATTTCAGTTCATTAATTCAATATCAATATCATTTCATCCACACGTAGGTTTTCAATTCGTTATCCCCTATTATTTCCATTTTCAGCTTACCACCAATTTGTTTTTACATTATTATTATCCTTAATTTTCTCTAAGCCGATATATAATAAACAATCTAAAAAGAGTAAGAGTAAAATAAAGTCAATATATTTAGGATCCACGTGGTATTTTTCATTCCCCTACTTTAATCATAATAAAATACTCTCATTGTACACTTCTTTTTTTTAAAACAAACTTTATTGATTACAAAACCATAATATCAAACAAACACAACACACAGAAGAAGAAGAAAAAAGAAATAGAAAAAAAGAAAATGATTAAAAACTAACAATTCTACTATTGACAGTCTATGGTTCCTTGTTTGTTATCAATATTGGTGATACATTTACAAATATATCTTATTGCGAATATATAATTACTACCTCTTTTACATTTTACGTTGTTTACTGATATATTTTCTATTTTTGTTCTATCCAGTCATACCAGCATTCCCAGCTTCTATAATATTCTGATGTTTCTTTGTCCTTAAGTGCTAAGGTTAACTTGTCCATCTCTGCACAGGCGGTTATCTTCTGTATAACCATCTCCTCTGTTGGGATATCTGCTTGTTTCCAACACTGTGCAAAGGTTATTCTGGCTGCAGTAAGAATATGCAGTATTATATATTTGACATTTTTAGGAATTTGTCTATTAAATATCCCCAATAGGAAGAATTCTGGTTTTAATTCAATTTGCTCCACCGTTATTTCCTCTAACCATTTTTTTATTCTGTGCCAGTATCTTTGGGCTTCAGTGCAGGACCACCACGTGTGAAAGAACGTTCCCTGTTTCTTTTTACATTTCCAGCAATTCGGATTCATGTTAGGAGACATTTTCACTATTCTCGAGGGTGAAAGATGCCATATATAAAACATTTTATAGGCATTTTCTTTATACGCTGCTGATCTTGTAATTTTATTATTCCTTGTCCAAACCTTTTCCCATTCTAATAATGTAATGCTACGTCCTATGTTTCTGCTCCAAGCCATCATGTTGCCTTTGACTACTTCCTCTTCTAATTCTATCTCTAATAAATAATTATAAAATTTAGTTATTTTTTTATCTGGACCTAATAAAATTTTATCTAATTGTTGTGCCTTAGTATAAATTCCAAAAATTTTCTTGTCCTGGCTATATCTGTTTTGAATTTGCAAGTAAGCCCACCGGTCTACTTGTAGCCCCTGTTCTTGGAGATCTTGCCATGATTTTAAAGTTCCTTGCGCATCAAGAAGGTCTTTGTATTTTATCATTTTATTAAGATCTAGATTATTTGGATGTATCATCACCTCCATCATTGAGATCCAGATTGGTATTTTTAAATAATGTTTTTTTTAATTTTGTTCCAATTAGCCAATAAGGAATCTCTAATTATATGTCTGTAGAAATACTTCTGCTTAATTTTCCCAATGTCCCATAAAAATGCATGCCATCCCCTCTGTAAATCATGGCCTTCTAAAAATAAGATCCTTTTATTTACCCACTCTTTCAACCAGAATAAGGAGGCTGCACTATAGTATAATTCCCAATTTGGAAGTGCCATATGTCCCCTGCTCTTCAAATCTTGCATTGCCTTTAGGTTTATCCTCGGTTTTTTCCCTTGCCAGATAAATTTGGTAATTATCTTGTTAAGTTCCACAAAGTAATTTTTATGTATTTTTATTGTTTGGAATGAGTAAATAAATTTGGTCAGAATATTCATTTTTATAGTGGCAATCCTCCCTAATAAGGAAATTTGCAATTTAACCCATATCTCTAAATCTTTTTTATCTTGCTGTAATAATTTATTATAATTATTTTCCATTAGAGTTTTGCATTGAGCCATCAACCAAATTCCTAAGTGTTTAACTTTTTTTACTATTTGTAATCCCATTATCCTTTCCAATTTTAGTTTTTGTTTTTCTGTTAAATTTTTAGTTATTAATTTCATTTTTCCCCTATTAATTTTAAGTCCTACAACTTCCCCAAATTGATCTAACTCTTTCAGTAATTCTTTACCTGTTTCAATTGGTTCCTCTATGAAAAATACCATATCATCCGCAAATGACTGGAGTTTATATTCTTTTTTTTTAATTTTTAGTCCTTTTATTCCTAGATTCTGTCTAATTCGTGTAAGCAATGTTTCCAAAGATAATATGAAGAGCAGGGGGGATAATGCCTGACTCCTTTCTCTATTTTTATTGAGCACGTGTACTCCCCATTAATTATAATATTCGCCTTTTGTGAATCATAAATTGTAGTCACGATGTTTTTAAATTTAGTGCCTAGATTCATATTGTAAATTTGTTGAATTAGGAATTGCCAATTTAGATTGTCAAAGGCCTTCTGTGCATCCAAGAATACAAGGGCTATTTTTTTTCTGGATGGGCTTCGTAGTATTCCAAAACATTTAATACTATCCTTAAATTATTCCTAATTTGTCTATTAGGAAGAAATCCGTTTGGATCTTTATGTATTTATTCATTCAATATTTTTTTCAATCTATTTGCTATAATTGTAGTAAATATTTTATAATCAATATTTAATAGGGAAATTGGTCTATAATTTTGTATATGTCGTAAATCGGAATCTTCTTTCGGAATCAACGATATCAACGTCTCCTTCCAGGTCCTGGGGTTTTATTGTTCTTTTGGTTTTCTATTGCTGCTTTTAACTCGGGCCACGTAATATCTCTCCTTTATCTCCTCCTCGATTATTTTATCTTTAGTAGTACCCAAATAGTTTCTTATCATATCCTCGTTTACCTCCTTCTTTTTATAAAGATCTTCAAAAAAATTACATGCAATTTCTTTTTTCTGTTCTATTCCTTGTTGGGCATCCCCGTTTTCATCTATTAGTTGGTAGATCAATCTTTTTTGTTTTTCTTTTTTAAGTTTATAGGCCAACCACCTTCCTGGTTTATTGGTCTGTTCAAAGAATATCTGTCTAGCTGTATTCAGCTTTGAAACCATTCTTTCTTGTTCGATTAAATTTAATTTATGTTTAGTTGTTATCATCTGATTTTTCAATTTACAATTTTTGGGGGGTGTTTTGCAGATGAATTTCTAATTCTTTGATTCTTTGTTCTAATTTATTTTGTTGGGCATATTTTTCTTTATTTCTTTTAGCAGTGTATGATATCGTTATGCCTCTTATTACTGCCTTCATTGTATCCCAAATATTCTGTTTTGTAGTTGCCTCATTATTATTTTCTTTTAAAAAATAGTCTAATTCCTCATCAAGTTTATTCATAAATTCTTTCTCTTTAATCAAATGTGTATTTAAGGTCCACCTTTTCCTTGGTTTCTTCCTGCCTTTCCACACTATCTGAATCAGGTTGTGATCTGCCCATTCGTTTGGTAAAATTTAAATCTCTTTTAATTCATTTACTAATTCACCATTCATCCACACCATATCGATTCGTGTCCATGATTGGTGAGGGTTGGAGTAAAATCTAAATTGCTTTTTCTCAGGGTTTAATTTCCTCCACATGTCTATCAAATTTAGTTCAATCATCATTTCTTCACATGTTTTTGGTAGTTCTCTTTTTTTCTTCTCCCCCCCCCCCCACTACTATGATCTTTCTGGTGGTCCACAATAGCATTGAAATCCCGCAAGATACAAATATTCCTTTTATCTAATTCCACTAATTTCCCATGTAATTGTTTAAAAAAATTCCTTTTGGTTATCGTTAGGGGCATTAGATTACCACTAGTAGAATTGGAATTGATTTGATCCAAATTTGTAACACCAGAATTCTTCCATTGGGGTCTATCCAAATTAGCTCTGCTTTCATGTCGTCCTTCGCATATACTGCTACCCCTTTCTTTTTCCTAAAATCTGCTGGCGACGTATACAAATTCCCTAGCTTGGAGCATTCTAAATATTTTTCTTCTTCCTTCCTTATATGAGTTTCCTGTAAACATATTATATCTGCATTTTGTTTAATTAATTTGGTCAATATTCTTTTCCTTTTTATCCTAGAGTTTAGGCCATTTATGTTAATTGATAGTATTTTCTTTTCTTCATCCATCACCTAATTGACTCTTGCTTTTTGTCTTGTAGTTACTCCTGTCTCTCTTTGTGGCTGATTGTGCATCTTTGGTTCTTCTCTCTCTTGATGTTGTTTAATTTTCGAATTCCTACAATTCCCATCTCTATTTTTTTGGTAGTCTTGGTCATCTTGCGAATTCATTTCTAACTCGTCTCTACTACTTGATTCTTCATGGCCTATCAATCGTTCTTAGAATTCTTGGGCTTTTTCCATGGAGTCTACTTTAATTTTTCTTTCTTCCCAAGTGATTAGCATTCCCTCTGGGATTAGCCATCTAAATATGATATCTTCTTGGTTTAATTGGTTCACCAAGAATTTATAATCTCGCCTCTGCTCTCTCACTCTTCTTGGGATTTGTTTAAGCACCAAAACTTCTTTCCCTTTGTATGTAATTGTTTCTTCTCTAGAAATTTTGTATATAATATCTCGAACTTTCCTTCTGGCAAATCTCACATGGACCTCTTTTGGATGTTTATGTCGTCTTGCGTAATTTGTGCTCACTCTGTATACTTCGTCTAACTCTTTCAGAATATCGTCCTTATCTTTTCCCAATAGGTCTGCTAATATTCCTGCCATCACTTGTTCCAAATCCTCTTCTTTAGATTCCGTTATATTTTGGAATCTTAGATACGCTGCGGCCTTATCCATTTCCAAATATACTAAGGAGTCATCCATTTCTTTACTCACATTTCTTAATTGCTCACCAACCATTTCCAGCTTCTTTTCCGTTTGTTCCGTTCTTTTCTCAACCTCCTTTATTGTTGATTCATTCCTTTCTAGTGCTTGCTGTATTGTTTCAATTTTTTGATCCAACTTTAGGATGTCTAGTTTCATTTCTGCCTTTAAGTTTCCCATCTCTTCTTTTAGTTCATTTGTGTCAGCTCTTGATTCGATATGATTTTTTACCACTATTTTCTGAAGCTTCAGCATAGACTCTTGTAAAGTAAGAAGGGTCGATTGAATGTTGGCATTCGTGATGATAGGTTGTTTTTCTCCAGGTAGAGTTTCTTCAATTGTCTTTTGTGCCATCACTGAGGTTGATGGAATTGAAGTTGATTGTATTGAAGAGGTCTTCTTTCCAGTTTTAAGCGTTGTATTAGTGACGGAGGTCATTTCTTGTAAAATTTGCTTTTGTTTTTGTATTATATTAAATATGTTGTCCCAAATTAACATTCACTATTAAGAAGTATCAATTATAAATGGCCACTATGCTAATTAATATGATACATTACAGGATTAACCTCTCTTATCAATATATATATATTTTCCAGAATACTTTTACAGCTAATTTCTAAATCAAATATCTGGATTTGTAAATCTTAATAATATATCAAATTCCTCTATTTAAATTTATATTGACCTGTATATCTATAAATGCTATAGAATCCCAAATCTCAAAATAGTGTTATGAAATAATATTTCAAATACTTACAAATCTAAATAAAGATATATCAACCTTACTGTACAATAATTAATTAGTTAATCTATAATAACCACAATTAATCACAATTAATTATTTAATTCAATCTAATTAACGCCTATAATCAAATATCTATACCTAAATAATTAATTATCACCTCCCTTTTTTTGTGTGTGTTATAACCAAATATAAACTACAATATTACTAATGTATCAATTAAATATATATAAATTACATTTACCACATTCAAAAATCAGTTAAGTTGGTGTCAAGAAATAATTGTTGCAATCCACAAATTTAAAAGCTTAAAGTGTCTTAATATAATTGTTCAGTTCTTCGAGATTCCTTCACCGAGCGCACCGGAAGCACAGAGTTGCTGAATAATGTCTCTGATTTCACTGTCTTACCACACTTTCTGCTGTAGTCGTTTCTCCTTTCGTTTGAAAGTTTAACAACTCAATTTTTAGATTCAAATAGTCTCTTTCTTTAATAAATCTTCTCCACTTACTACAGCTCCAGTCCAATAATCCAAAAAGGAGACCAGTAAATTATTCAGTTTCGTTCGTGGAATATTTAAAGTTGTAATTTAATTCCTTACTTCAAGTCTCCCCCCATCTCAAGTTCATCCTTCCAATTTTCCCCAAAGTCCACAGTTCAAATCCTTCAAAGTTCCCTTAAATTATTATTCTTTCTTTCTTCTTTTTTTTCCCTCTCCCCCAATTATTATCAGTCTCTAAGATCCCTCCGATTCTCTTATCTTCTCTGTCCGATCGCTCGCGTCCTTACCCTCTTCCATCTCACGAGCCCTTTCGCTTTTGCCGCCACTCGTATCTGCTTTGGCCGCTGTTTTCGGGCTTCGCTCCGACTAAGATACTCCAATATTCAACACTCAATCAGGATCGCAAATTTTTTCACTCGCACTCTTCGTTCACCACAGTCTGTCACTCACTCGCTTCCTCTTGTATGCAACGATCAAGGCTTTAGGACCGCCATTGCTGACAGTCTCTTGTTGTCGGTCTCCACAGGGTTTCTCTACATCGAATCGCCTTTTCCACACCACGACTTGAGTCTCCCCACACTGGCACACTTCTCTACAAGATGCATGCACCCCTAAGGGTCACTCCAACAGCAAGAGGAGATAGCATGAAACCCAGAGTGAGCTTCAGCACCTCCGTTCGCCCATATCTCGTCACCGGAAGTCTCTCATCTTTTCTCATTGTACACTTCTAATATCCATTAAATAATCAACTGTATATTTTAAAATGTATATATTTTAAAGTATCCCCCCAGTAAATTGCTAAAATAACTTCTTAATATGTCTCATTTTATCTTCACTTTACTTATAATCATTAATAATCATATTTTTTCTTCCTTTCTCCTTTGCCAAAGTTTATCTATATATTTAAATTTTTCCATTCCCCTGTTTTTGATCCTCCAAAGAAAGAGTTTATAACAACAGCCCAGATAAATATGAAGAACAAGGACCATTGCCAAAGGATATAAAAGGATTTAAAAGAGAGACATTGACACCAGAGACAACAAATAAAAGAGATTCGCGGGTACTTACATGTATGGCTTTGTTCGGGTATTTTCCCACATCATTATAGTTGTGCTTTTAAAGTTTATTTATTTATTTTATTTATTTATTTGATTTGCCAATTGTTTACAAGATAATAAGTATAAGCGTATACATAGTTGTGAATACATGAAATGGGTACATATAAGAAAAATAAAAGAATAAGAGAAACAATAGGACAGGGATAATAAGTTGTAGCAACGTTTCGGCAGAATCTCATCTGCCATCATCAGGCTTCTGTATTGTGTTCGTCTGGTGAAGCCTGATGATGGCAGATGAGATTCTGCCAGGCAACGTTTCGATGAAGTCTCATTCATCATCTTCAGGCTTGTGTCTTCCGCTCTGTGCTTCTCAGAGTAATGTGAGCTTGCAGCTGCTTCTTCCTTTTAACTGCTAGTGGGGGTGTGACTTGATTGGGTGGGGGCTTGGCTGTGCTCTGATTGGGTGGGGGTGTGTTCTCATTGGTTGGGGGGTTGGCTGTGTTCTGATTGGTTGGGGGGTTGGCTGTGTTCTGATTGGCTGGAGGTGTGTTCTGTTCAGGTGGGGGCTTGGTTGTGCTGGCTGAGGAATTCTGGGAGCTGAAGTCCCCAAGTCTTAAAGGGGCCAAGATGGGAGAGCCCTGCTCCAAAGCACCTAAAGGCAGGACAAGAAGCAGCTTTTAATTTTGAACAGTCACTAAATGGATAGCCGTAAATCGAGGACTAACTGTATTTGGATAAGATTCAGGCTTTCAATGACTTTCAGGTGTGATTCCCATCTTTTGAGTCCTTCGTCTCGGAAGAGCCTTGTGTTAAGTATGGTCGGTGGGTCCCATAGAGAGGCGAGGCTCGAGTAGTGAACAACAGCTCTTTATTTAGCAACAGATTCTGAGACAAGAGAAACCCCAGCCGCGGCTGCTCTTTTTATAGAGTTAGCCGCAGCTAGGCAGCCAATGACAGGTTTTTGAGCTTGCCGCGCTTGGTTTTACCCAATCGCGGCAAACTCTATACGAACCAATCCAAAGTGTTTACGGCGACCAATCACGGCCCGGCTTAACCGGACCAATAGGAATGCAGGTCTTCGAACCTGCTAGTATGGAACATCTTGAGGCCAGGAGAAAACCCTGAGCCCCCCCCCAGAGACTCCTTCCAGGCTGACCCAGGGGATCCCCTGTCGGGTATGGCTGCAGAGCCATCCCCCACTGCTCCCTTTTAGCGACCCCTCCCTGCCGCCCGTGTGCAAAGCCTCCACCACATTTCCCTGCACTTCTCATCTAGGCACCTTGTCAAAAAAAAAAAATAGCAGAAAATGTCATCCGGCCCAACCAGTTTTTAGCAAGGCATTGAATGCGGGTTTCTAGCAATTAGCTTGCTCCTTTCTCGGTGCTGGCTAACCGACTCCTGGAAGGCCTTTCCGGGCGTTTTCCCAGGTGAGGCCCAGCTCACCACTCACACAACGCAGAAAGACTTCCTAGTTTCAAAATGTCCTGTGAGCAAAGCACCCGGAAGTCAAGTGGGTAAACGATATGAAAAGAAGGACCAGGGGAGACAGGATGGCAGCCTTCCAGTATTTGAGGGGCTGCCCCAGAGAGGAGGAGGAGGGGGCCAAGCTGTTTCCTAAAGCACTCGAAGGCCAGGCAAGGCCTAATAATGGGTGGAAACTGATCCAGGAGAGATTCAGCCTGGAAATAAGGAGGAATTTACTGACAGGGAAAACAATCAACCAACGGAACAGAAGTTGCCTTCGGAAGTTGTGCAAATCAGCAGCCAAGGCAGCCCCCACAACAGAGCAAAATCTAGACTTGGACAAAGCCATGCAGCCCGCGGCCCTTTGAGCCACCGGAAGCTTCCTGGCTGAATCCTGCCATCCTGCTCCTTGATCCAAATAATGGCTTCGCTATCTGCGTAGGCCCTTTGGGGGGAATCTATGGCATCCCTCCTTTGAGGCATCTCCAAAGAAGGTGACCCTCGGCCGCAGTGCTGACCAAGAGCATCTCCAGTCCTTCTCCAGCCCCTCTCCTCCACCCTCAGGGAGCCGAGCTGGAGCTGGCTGTGCCCGGGTGGGGGTGGGGTGGGGGGTGTCCTATGACTCTCCCCTCCTGGCTGGGGAAGAAAACTTGTTCTTGCATGGGCAGCCTCTCAGCTGGCACCCAGGCTAGGGTAGAACATAGAACTCAGAATCCTAGGGCTGGAAGGGACCTTGGAGGTCTTCTAGTCCAACCCCCTGCTCAAACAGGAGACCCTAGACCAGGGATCCCCAAACTTGGCAACTTTAAGACTTGTGGACTTCTGGAGGCTTCGATCCGTGCTCGCCGCTGGAGCGCCCGGAGCCGGCCGGTTTCGGGGCTAAGCCACCCCGTAGATGTGGTGAAGAAGGGGGAGACTGCCTACAGGGTCGAGGAGAGCCGCATCTCTCCTCCCCAGCTGGCCATTACTCCCTTTCCCGAAGGCGGTTGCAGTGGTGGTCAGAAATGGCCACCACAAAGAAGAACTCGACTGGAAAAGAATGTGCAGGAGGAAGATAAGAAGAGAAAGTTTTGGTTGATCGGATCAAACAGCAAAAACAACAAATAAGGGACCCTGGAATTTAAACTATTAAAAAATAATAATAACACTGTTCCCAAAGAAGTTTTCTAAGCAGCGAAGGAGAGAGAAAAGGGAAAGGATTTTTTTCCCCTCCTCTTCCTATACTGACAGCTAAGAGACTTAAGCAAGGAATTGGGAAAAAAATCCACTTTGACATCAATAGGCATTTAATGCTGAAAATAAAAAGTCAAAGGGATAATAAAGATTTCTGGATAATTAAAAGCTTTTGAAAACAGGAAAGGAGAGAAAAAGAATAAAAGGGCAGGATCTGGAAGGGAGGAGACTGCCTGGAATTAAAAAGAACTTACAGTAAAATCTCAACAAGACTTTCAAAAGATACATCTTAATTGAAACATCGCTACAAAATAGTAAAACCCTAGGAAGAGAAAGTGAAAAAAGAAATAAGAAGATATAACTCGGGACTATCTGGATTGCTTGATGATTTCTGGATTCTTGGTTATTGTTTTGAATGACTAAAATCAATCGGGTGGTTGTTTAAAGCTGTTTAAAGTGGCCCCACTTTTAGAAGAATTGAAAATGGAACTTAAAAAGTACAAAGAAGATGCACAAGAAGGGAGAGGTTCTTTTGGCTTCGTATTTCAGTTCTTGGAAATGGAGATTTGGAATTATGAGAAACAATAAGAAATGCCTGCAGAACAAGAAGATTGCGACAAAGAAGAAGCCATCTTTAATGAACAAGTAATCTTAGATTGGGGAAAAAAAGGAAAGGGGGGAAAGAGAATGGAAAGTTTAAGATTGGGAAAAACAACTCCAAAAAATAAATAAAAAAATAGAGTGAAAAATAAGTATAAAATCGGAAAGCAACAGAAGAGGGAAATGCAGAAGAGAGAATTAGAAGTAGAGAGACAAGGGGGTAAAAAGGGGAGGGAGAAGATGAGAGGGAAGAAAGAAAGGAAAAGAAGTTATAAAGCAGGGATCCCCAACCTTTTCGACGCCGCGGCCCGGTTCCAGCGTCAGCTGGGCGCCGCCCGGTTCCGGCGTCAGCTGGGCGCCGCCATCTTTTTGACGAAAAATCACTTCCGGTGACGTCACGAAGTGATTTTTCGTCAAAAAGAGGGCGCTAGCGCTCTGGTGAGCTTTTTCGGGTAGAAATGGCTTTCTACCCGGAAAAGCTCACCGAAGCGCTGGCGCCGCCATCTTTTTGACGAAAAATTGCTTTTTTTACCAAAAAAGATGGCGGCGCCCAGCAACCAGCGGCCCGGTAAGGCTTGTTCCGCGGCCCGGTACCGGTCCGCGGACCGGTGGTTGGGGACCCCTGTTATAAAGGACAGAAGCAAAATATAGAGAAACAGGGCCTATTTAGAGATAATGAGTGAAAACTTAATGGAAAAAGGGATTCTGCAAAGGTACATAAGATAGTATGGTTATATTAGAAACAGAAATAGTTTTAGAAAATAGGAAACAATGTATGATTAAAATGTCTGATAAAATAGCTATCGTAATTCAGTGGAATGCTTGTCAATAAATAAATGTAACAAAAGGTATATTTAATGATTTATAAAACATATGTGAAGAGAAATAAGGGAAAAAATAATTATGGAGATTATATGTGTTTTTAAGGAAGTATGATATTTAATTCAAAAGAAGTGTTAAAGATGTTAATATTTTAATAATTATTAATGATAGAACTGAACTGGAATGGAATGAGGGTTTATAATTACATATATTTACAATCTTTCTTTTTCTTTTTTAAAGAATATAGTGTGTATTATAAGAATGTGCCAAGCAGAATTCGATTGGAAGTTATGTATTATGTGTTATATTGAATGTCATAACCTTAAGGTATATATTGAAGTTTAAATAAGAGTTGAATGGATGTAATTAAAAGATATAAAGGTGTCATACTCCAATTAGTAACTACAGGAGAAAATTTGTTTAACGAGAAAAAATAATATGAAATTGAAACAGAACAGACAAAAGTATAAATATAATGATTTGAACTGAGATGAGATAATCAAAATAAAATTGAGAAAATTAAAAGAGGGGAAAAACTATATAGAAAGTGTAAAATAGTATAAGATATGGAATAGAACGCAAAAAGGAGCATGAAATTGAGTTTTGTGTCTGTATAAAAAAATTCAACCCGGGACCATGCTATTTTCAAAAAAGATGTTTTACTTGTATTTTGTGTGTGTGAAAACCCAAATAAAACGTTATTAAGACTTGTAGACTTCTACTCCCAGCTATGCTGCCAAGTTTGGAGACCCCTGCCCTAGACCATTCAAGTGGCTGTTCAGTCTCTTCTTAAAAGCCTCCCGTGATGAAACACCCACAACTTCTGGTGGCAGGCTGTTCCACTGGTTAATTGTCCCCCCTGTTAGGAAGTTCCTCCTTAATTCCAGGTTGAATCTCTCCTTGGTCAGTTTCCATCCATTATTCCTTGTCTGGCCTTTGGGAGCTTTGGAGGAGAGGTGGAACCCCCCCTCCTCTCTGGGGCAGCCCCTCAAATATTGGAAGGCTGCCATCCCATCCCCCGGGTCCTTCTCTTTGTTAGACTAGGCGGGGCAGAGATGGGGCACAGGGGGCGGCTCCCCTGGAAGCAAAGCCTTTTCCTGCCAATTCTGGCCGTTTCAGGGTTTGCCGCGATGTGTCCTTCCCAGCCGGTGAAGAGCCTTTTCCCACCTGGCTGCTCCAGGACCTGAATATTCCTGCCAAGAAGAAGACAGAAGGGCGACTTCACCGCGTTTTATGGTTCAATATTGGAAGGGCGGATTTCTTGTTTATGCCTTTATGGCCTTCAGTAATGGGTGAGCTTTGCACATTCCCCTAACGAGCAGCAGCAGCAGCCAAGACCCGGGATCCCTGACCAAGATGCAAGGATCCCCTGGGTGGGATCTGGTCTCGTCTCCCCCTCCCCTCCCCCCACAAAGCCACAAAGCCAGGATTAGAGTTGGGTCTTCTGCACCAGGGCCTGGCCCACCTCTTCCAGGAACAAGGCTGCTATTAAAGGCCCAGGAACTTCCCACAGGGGGGTTGGCAGGTTGTGCATGTGTGTCTGTGTGTGTGTGTGTGAGGAAGGGAGGGTTGCAGGTGATCCTTACTCTGACTTCCAAGAACAAGGAGGAGCAAGGAACGCAGAGTTTCAACATTCCTGACAAGGACAGTTTGCTCTTCCTTTCTCAGCTGTTCTCCTGGGCAATGAATTATACCACCCTGCCCTTCTGCTGGCACAGCCGGCGGCATCACCTCCCTCTTTCTCTGCCCTCTTAGCTGTCCCACAACTCACTGGCCTGCGGAGTGTTGCCCATTGGTGTAAACAGGGACAAGCAGAAGTTTCCTTTTAACAGAATAACGGAGTTGGAAGGGACCTTGGAGGTCCTCTAGTCCAGGAGTCTCCAACCTTTTGGACCTCAGGGACCACCAAACTCATCATTTTAAATCCCACGGACCAGAGA
Source organism: Notechis scutatus (assembly GCF_049901735.1). Lineage (NCBI taxonomy): Eukaryota > Metazoa > Chordata > Lepidosauria > Squamata > Elapidae > Notechis > Notechis scutatus. The sequence goes on from NC_142009.1 coordinate 1,547,259, forward strand.
CCCTGGGAAAATCCCCCCAAAAAAGTCTGCAGGAAAATTCTCCACCCTGTTTTCCTACCGATTGATCGCTCTATTTGGGATCGCAGGATTCCAGCTCCTTTCTCAGGGGGTGGGGGAGGGAGAGAGACTTTTGGCTTCATGCAAGGAAAGCAGCAGAAGCCGCAGAAGTCTTTCTTTCTCTCCCCCAAACTCCGCCAATAATGAGCCTTTGCCAGCGCAGCCTCTTGGAGCAGGAGGCCTTGCAGGGTCCCAAAGACTCATTTCTGGCGGAGTTTGGGGGAGAGAGAGAAGGACTTTGGCCGCTTTCCTTGCGTGCAGCCAAAAGCAGAAGAAGAAAGAAGCAGAAAGGAGCAGCCCAATGGCCAGGCCAGGCGCGTGGGGCAAGTTCCCCCCCTCCGCCCTTTCCCCCCTTCCCTCACTACCTCGTGTTGTCCGCAACGCAAGTGTTGCAAGCCTTGTGTTCCCGCACAGCCTGGATCAATTGCTTTGGGGGGGACATTTCTCTGCGGACCAGCAAAATTTTCTCTTGGACCACCAATGGTCTCTGGCCCACTGGTTGGTGACCACTGTTCTAGTCCAAGCCCTTAAACCATTTCAGACCTAGGGCTGTCCAGCCTCTTCTTAAAAGCCTCCAGTGACGGAACCCCCACAATTTCCAGAGGCAAGCAGTTCCATTGGTCAGTCGTTCTCACAGTCAGGAAATTTCTCCTTGGTTCATCCCTTCTTTCTTGTCCTGCCTTCGGAGAATAGGTGGGAAACCCCCCCCCCCTTCTCTGTGGGAACAGAATGGGGTGACTCACTGGCCACAGCCAATTCGCCATGGCTAACTCACCCTAACGATTTTCTTTCATGGTCCAAAACAATTTTAAAAATTATTTTAATTGTTGTCATTCACATTTTATTTTGCCCCTCCTTTTGCATCTTTTCTGTCACTATTCTGTTTTTCATTTCTTTGAGATTCAGCAACTTTTGTCCCGTGGCCACTTGGCCCGCGTGGGGCTGCCCTTGGGGAGCTGGCCGCGGCCAATTCTTTCATCTTCAGCCGATCCCACACACAAATAAACCCCCCATCGACGACGGCGACGACGCCTTGACGCTTTTCCGCGGGAGAAACCACCTCCGTCAGGACGGGACTTCGCGAGGCGCGAAGGGCTCACTTCCCCAGATTGCATCTCCACGGCTGCAGCCGAGAGCAGCGGTGCGTCAAGACAAGAGAGCCGGCTCGCGTGTCGGGACCCACGTCTAAAGAAGAGACCCTGTCCCGGGTTCACCCGAGTTCGCTGGAAGAGGCTGCAAGGGGGGTGGGTGGGTGGGGGATGCAACCTGGTGAGCCAGAGAGGTTGGCTCCTGAGTCATTTGAATGCCAGGGAGGAGGGGAGGAAGCAGCGAGCGAGCGGGGAGGTACCCGGGATTAACACCGCAGCTGCCAGACACCGGAGCGACTTCCTTCTGGGCCGAGAGGTTTCAAAAGACGCGTCCCGTCTCCTTTAACCCCTCCCCGCCTTGGGCTCCTGCCTCACCTAGTTATGGAAAGAGGAGCAACTGCAGAGCCGAGCCAAGGGGCCAAGGTCAGCCCCGCGCGCACCAGCGCCTTTATATAACCCGGGGAAGCGCCTGGCTTTCCTCTGGCACCCGGGCTGGCTGGCTGGCTGGGCAACCTCTCCATCATGTGGCGGGCGATTCTGGCATACAGGAACTACCTCATCGGCGTCCTGACGCCCCTGGTCTTCCTCCCTCTGCCCCTGGTCCTCCCTTACAAGGTAGGTGGCTTCCTCCCTTCCAAAGAGTTAAAAGGCTTTATTTTATTTTATTTTATTTGAAACGACAATCTTCTTTCGTGCGTCCGGGTTTTCTTGGAGCAGAAAAGTGCAACATGGTTTTGGGGGTTGTTTTTATGGGCAGGGGGGTCTCCCAAGTGCAACGGAAGAGGAGTGAAAGGACAGGCGGATCAATGAGCCGCAGTTTCCTCGAGGTTTCTAGTTTTATGTTTGTTTGTTTAATTTAGTTATTCCGTTTATATCCGCCCAGCACCCCAGTGTAAACCAGGCTGCTTCTGTCGCGCTGTCCGAGGCCGTAGAGGCAAGCTGGTTGACACGGGTGTTGGAAAGTGGCTTTTGAAGGCAGATTTTGGGTTCATTGTTCGCTATTCTTTAAACCGCAATCAAGGCGACAATTTGGGAACTTTCTGGGCATCTGGTGGCGGTGCCCGCGAAAGAGAACCCGGTGCCAGCCAGAACAAACACGACCCATAAACGCGGCGAAGTTTGCCAAAACACGGAGACCGAACGTGCGTTCGAGCCGCCTCGACCCCGGGCGCCAATGTTTACGTTTCAGTTCCCCGCCAGTAGATAGTCGGCAGGTGCCGTCCCCTCCAAACGTTGCAGGGAGTAGTAATTGTCGTCGGAATCAATAACTTCGGAGACACAAATCGCGTCGTGAGAACAAGCACCGCAAAACCACAGAGAGACAAAACCAGAAGACTAAACCCGAAGGTAAATACATTTTCAAAAGAAGATAATCCGTGGTGCTGCAGAAAAAACAAACTGGCAAGCCGAGCCAGGCGGCAAGGCGAAGGGATCCGCAGGGCTGGAGCCGCTGCCGAAAAGGCCCTGCGCTCCTGGCTCCAGGTGGACTTCGGGGGGTCCCCGACTGGCAAAGCAACGGAGGCAGGGAGGATCCTGAGGTTGGCAGCGGCTGCTGGCTGACGGGGGACCCCTGGACCGTTGCAGCTGTTTCAATTCCATCAAGAGAAGCTTTGCAGCTCAGGGTTGAATTGGTGGGGCTTACTTGCAGATTAAGAGTTGGAAGGGACCTTGCAGGTCATCTAGTCCAACCCCCCACCCACCCAAGCAGGAGACCCTACACCATTTCTGACAGATGGGAGTCCAGTTTCTTCTTGAAAGCTTCCAGGGATGAAGCTCCCACAACTTCTGAAGGCAACTTCTGTTCCATCGGTGGATTGTTCTCCCTGTCAGAAAGTTTCTCCAAGTTGAATCTCTCCTTGATCACTTTCCATCCATTATTCCTTGTCTGGCCGACAGTCATTTTAGAAAATAGCTTGACCCCTTCCTCCTCCTCTCTGGGGCAGCCCCTCCAATATTGGACGTCTGCTCTCCTCTCTCCCCTGGTCTTTCTCTTCCCTAGACTAGCCAGGCCCCGTTCCTGCAACCGTCCGTCTTACGTTTGAGCCTCCAGTCCCGTCATCATCCTGGTTGCTCTTCTCTGCACCCTCTGAGCTTGGTGGGTTTCATTACCCAACATTATCCGGGCTAGTAAGGAATCGTGAATTGAGGGCAATCTCCTCTTCTAGCACTGATAACGTTCCCTAGCTGGATAATGAAACGTCTGCAAGAAAATAACCAAGCTCAAGCAGTATCAAGGAGCGCCCCCCAGTCTGACAAGAGGGAAGGGCACCTGCAGCAGAACAAGGTGTGACCCAGATGGTGTGTATCTCCCTAAAGCAGGGGTCTCCAACCTTGGCAACTTTAAGCCTGGAGGACTTCAACTCCCAGAATTCCCCAGCCAGCTTTGCTGGCTGGGGAATTCTGGGAGTTGAAGTCCTCCAGGCTTAAAGTTGCCAAGGTTGGACACCCCTGCCCTAAAGCTCCACTTTTAAGCCTCACTTTGTGACTGCTGGAGGAGAATGACACACACTTTCCTTGGGGGGTGGGGGGAGGCGCTGACCTGTCTTTAAAGCTGCCCAGGTACGAATTGCTTATCCTTGGTGACTCCTCCTCCACACACAGGCTCCTCGGTGACTTTTGCAAACCCCGTTTCTCTATGTGCTCCTTGGTGTAAATATGTAGTTGCAGAGGTCTCCAAACTTGGCCACTTTAAGACTTACGGACTTCAACTCCCAGAATCCCAAACTGGCTGGAGAATTCTGGGAGTGGAGGCCCACAAGTCTTAAAGGGGCCAAGTTTGGGGACCCCTGATTGAGTGTTTAAAAGCAGCTTCCAGGGTTTTCTGCCTTGAAGTGGGGCTGAGGGGCCAGGTGCGCCTGGTGTGGCAAGGCAAGGAGCAGAACGTGGAGCATGTCCACCAGGTGGGAATTCAGCACCCATAATCCCCAGCTGGCAAGCTTGGGAACTACAGTTCAGAATCTGGGAAGGGGGCAGGCCCAATAAGTGGGTTTTAATTCATAGATATGTCAACATATTGGCATTATTACTTGCCATTTTTCTGCTTTTCTGTGAAATCTAATGTTTTCTTCTTCTTCCTTTTCCTCTCTCCTCCTCTTTCTTCTTCTTCCCTTCCTTCCACATCTTCATTTTCCTCCTCTTCCTCTTTTGATGGTTTCATTTTTGCCAGACATCTCCTTAAAGGAGAAACGTATAAATAAAATACAAAATCAAAAGCCCACTCCAAGAAAAGGCACAGCCAACATTTTTAAAACCGTGATGAACTTGGAGCATAGAGAGTTATTGCAGAACCAGAGGGGATTCTAATCTAACCCCTGCATAGAACGATCTCTGCTGCGTGTTGATTACAGGTTAGAGGATATTTAGAAATGATATTTATATATTGATTGACATGGAGATATATTGACTTGGAAGATTGCTTTCCTTTCAACCAGGAGTACAGATAATCCTGATTTCCTGTTACCACTAACTCTTCAGAAGGCGAAGATTGGAGGGGAATGGACTTTACACAGGGCATCTAGTAATGGGGGTGGACGTCAATTCCACACTGCTGTCCACCCTCTTTAAAGTTGCCAACAGAATCCTTGCTTGGTGACTCCCCAGTTTTAAACATCTCCAGCTAAGGAGAGTCCCTCAGGACTCTGGCACCCACGTCCACTAGTGAAAGTGGGTGTTTGGACATCAACCCCTGTTTGAAGATTTCTTCTGGGTGTCCATTTCCTGCTCATTTAACCCCAGAGCTTCAGGTCTGACCTTCTGGGGCAATTGGGCCTCTACCTTCTAGTCCAGTGGTCACCAACTGGTAGTCTTTGGACCACGGGTGGTCCGTGAGAAAAATTTGGTGGTCTGCAGAAAAATTATTATATCGCAGTAAATACTATCTTTTTTTTTTTAAAAAAAATGCATATTAGTGGTCTGCAGGATTTAAAAGTATAAATTTGGTGGTCCCTGAGGTCCAAAAGATTGGCGACCCCATCTTCTTCTGGACTAGATGACCTCCAAGGTCCCTTCCCACTTGTCTTTTATTCTCTTATTCTATGTTGTGCCGTTATTTGTTGTATTCTGTGCTATTCTGTTGCTCTGTTTTTGTTTTATTCCGTTGCTCTGGTTTTGTCTCCTTTCATTGCAAAAGTTCAGTCAATCACAGCGGTTCTTAAGTTGGTAAAGCGGTCGTTAAGTGAATCTGGCTTTCCCATTGACTTTGCTTGTCAGAGGCGGATCACATTCTGATTTCCGGTACTGTCATAAATATGAAGCCGTTGCCAAGTATTTGAACTTTGATCATGTGACCATGGGGAGGCTGCCAATGTCTTGAGTGTGAAAAATAGTCGTAAGTCCCTTTTTTCAGTGCCGCTGCAACTTCAAAAGTTCACTCAACCAAGTGTTGTAAGTCCAAGGACTCTCTGCGCTTTTATCTTAATGAGACCCGTTCTCTCTGTGGCTTGCCTTTTAACTGACTTTTATAGTCAATTAAATCTGAAATAGATTCAGGAATTTGTTTTCTGAAGATCACTAAGCCCTCAAATCCTCCCCTGAGGTGCTTGAAGACTTGCCAAAGAGCCTCTTGCATCTTCCCATCGAAGGGAAGAGGTTTCATTTTCATAAACACCCAAGAAATTTCCCCTAACAAACCTCGACCGGCCGCCTGTGTCATTCACACCTGACAGCGATTGTTTACCGCTGGGATGAGACAACACCAGGAAACCATTGGGCCATTCCAGGCACGACAAGGAAGGCAAAGAAGGCAAATGGCCTGGGTGAATCAGTGTTATGGAATCATTGGTTGGAAGAGGCACCTTGGAGGTCCTCTAGTCCAGCCCTTTGCCCAGAGCAGGGATCTGCAGCCCAGCCCAGACTCGTGACTTCAGGAGGGAGGCTGGCCCGCAGCTTCATTGTTCCCACAGTCAGGGAATCCCACCTTGATTCAAGCCTGGTGCTTCTTTTTTCTGCCCATGGAGAGGTCCTGTGGGGTCTCTAACCTTGAATTCTGGGGGGTCGAAGTCCTCCAGGCTTAAAGGGGCCAAGTTGGAGACCCTGGAGAATCCAGGCACACTCTCTGCTCTGGAGAGCCAGAAAAAGGAGAAACTTCTCAACAGGGAGGACAATTAACCAGTGGAACTGCTTGCCACCAGACGTTGTGGGGGCTCCGTCCCTGGAGGCTCTTCAGAGGAGACTGGACCGTCGCTTGTCTGGAACGCTAGAGGGGTTGGACTAGAAGACCTCCGAGGCCCCTTCCAGCTCTGTTGCTCTGTATTCTGCTATTCAGTCGCCTCCTGCATTTTGCACAGGTTGGCTCATTGCCCCTTTCCGGGCACTCCAGAAATAATTAACTGCAGAGCAGGAGCCAAGAACCTTTCAGCCTGGCTTCCCATGCAAACACGCTTCTTACATAAACTGCTACATCCATGAAGGATCTGTGGATCGGTCGGCCGCCGTTTAAGCGCCACCCGGTGTCAGGCGCAAATCACCAGGTGCCTCGGTGGAGCTCCAAGCAGGGCAGAGCGTAGTTTTGCCACTTGTACACAACACTCTAGTCCAGGGGCCTCCAACCTGGGCCCCTTGAAGACTGGTGGACTTCAACTCCCAGAAGTCCTCAGCCGGCTTTGCTCAGAATTCCCCAGCTTTGGTTCACAGCTTTGCTGGCTGAGGAATTCTGGGGGTTGAAGTCCACCAGTCTTCAAGGGGCCAAGGTTGGAGGCCCCTGCTCTCGTTAACTACAGGCGGTTAACTACAGGGTGCTGCACCCGTCCTAAGTCCATGCCAGTTGCCAAGCCTCTGAATTTTGATCAAGTGATCCTGGGGAATGCTGTAACGCAGAGGTCTTCAACCTTGCACTTGAAGACTTGTGGACTTCAACTCCCAGAATTCCTCAGCCAGCTTTGCTGGCTGAGGAATTCTGGGAGTTGAAGTCCACAAGTCTTCAAGTTGCCAAGGTTGGAGACCCCTGCTGTAACGGACATAAAAGAGTGAAAACCAGTCTTAAGTCCCCCCTTTTTTTCAGGGTGTGTGTAACTTTGGATGGTCACTAAATGAATGTTGATAAGTTGAGGACTACCTGCAATGACCAAAGCCGGATTGGTGCTGAATCGGGGCCCATGGCATCCCAAGGGGGCTGAGTTTGGCTCCCTGGTGGCCACTCCATTGACTCCAAGCTGATGACACGCTTAACCCCGCCTTGCTCTGCTGCTTTGCCCAGTTCTGCCCCTCAGCCCCTCCGGACCGATCAGGAGAACGGAGGAACAGAACCGCAGAGTTGGAAGAGACCATGGAGGTCATCTAATCCAGCCCCCCTGCCCAGGCAGGAGACCCCCGTACCATTTCAGACAAGTGGGTGCCTGCAGTTTCGACTGCGGTGGCTCCCCTAATCACGCTGGCAAGGAAGGTCGTGAGAACGGGGACCAAGGCTTGCTTAACGATTGCCTTGCTCTGCCCCTCCGTCCCCCTCCCACAATCCTTGTCCTCCTGGGAGAAGCCGGTCTGGCCCAGAGCGGAAACCAGGACTTCCAGCTCCTGGTGCTGGGGACCCCTGCAGGCCTTCCAAGAAGCAAAGTCCGGGGGTGGCGGGAGGAGATTAGGCTGCCTCCAGCCCTGCTTTGCGGCTGTCAATCTTTAAGCCAGGCTGGGCGGGGGGAGGGGGGGTTGCCCTGTCAGATCCAGCAGGAACCCCAGGCTGGCAGGAGGAGGAGGAGGAGGAGGAGAGCCAGGAGGGGCAAAGTGCAGGCCTTGGCCGAGTTCAGGCTCTTTCTTTCTTTCTTTCTTTCTTTCTTTCTTTCTTTCTTTCTTTCTTTCTTTCTTTCTTTCTTTCTTTCTTTCTTCCTTCCTTCCTTCCTTCCTTCCTTCCTTCCTTCCTTCCTTCCTTCCTTCCTTTCTTTCTTTCTTTCTTTCTTCCTTCCTTCCTTCTTTCTTCCTTCCTTCCTTCTTCCTTCTTTCTTCCTTCTTCCTTCCTTCCTTCCTTCCTTCCTTCCTTCCTTCCTTTCTTTCTTTCTTTCTTTCTTCTTTCCTCCTCCTTCTTTCTTCTCTTTCTCCTCTCCTCCTCCCTCCTCCTCCTCCTCCTTCCTCCTCTCCTCCTCTCCTCCTCCTCCTCCTCCCTGGCTCAGGGATTCTTTGACTTGAAGTCCACACAATGTCGTAATGTTGCCCTAGCCCCCCCCACCCCTGACCTAGCAGACTGCGGGGCCTCCTTCCGATGCTAAATTTGTCTGAACAGGAAGTTTTCCTTTGTCCCGGGACTCGAAGACCTTTTATAAACCTCAAACAACTCCTACTAATCCCTGCACATATTTGCAAATATCCTAAAAGCATCCGTGGAACACAAACGATGCTTGTATGCACATGGGGAGCTGCTGCACCCGAGACAAATTCCTTGTGTGTCCAATCAGGCTTGGCCAATAAAGAATTCTCTTCTGTCCGGCCTCTTTCTTTCCCTAGTGTGTGTGACTTGTCAGTGTGTGAGAGAGAGAGAGAAAGGGGGTGGGGGTGGGGGAGAGAGAGAGAGAGAGAGAGATAAAGGGCTGAAGGGCCAGGAACAAAGGCTTCCAAAATGCAACCTCTCCCTGATTGCTGCCCCTCTCAATAACAGATCAATACCCATCAGATCAGGGCTACCTAGACAGCCAATTATTGGAGTTTCTCCTTTCTTTCTTTCTTTCTTTCTTTCTTTCTTTCTTTCTTTCTTTCTCTTCTTTCTTTCTATTTCTTTCTATTTCTTTCTTTCTTTCTTTCTTTCTTTCTTTCTTTCTTTCTTTCTTTCTTTCTTTCTTTCTTTCTTTCTTTCTTTCTTTCTTTCTTTCTTTCTTTCTTTCTTTCTTTCTTTCTTTCTTTCTTTCTTTCTTCCTTTCCTTCCTTTCCTTCCTTTCCTTTCCTTTCCTTTCTTCTTTCTTTCCCACACTTTAATTCAGTTCCTGATCTTTCTTGATCCATGTGCAAATGTTCAAAATGTTTGCATGGAAAGGTGCATAGGCTTCTCACAGATTTCTTGTAATGATATGTAAATGATATGTGGCTTTGCGGCTTCATTCATGCATTTTGAAACAAGCCTGATGGATTTATTTATTTTTAAATTTCCCTGGAGGAGGAAATGGAGGGATACTTACTCGACCTTCTACAGGTGAAGAATCAACATGCAGGTAGTCCTTGACTTACAGCCATTCATTTAGTGACTGGAGTTACACTGGTACTGAAAAAGAGGGACTTATGACCCTTTTGCACACTTAGTGACCGTTGCAGCATCCCCAGGGTCACCTGATCAAAATCCAGGCGCTCAGCAACTGACTCGTCTTTATGACAGCCGCAGAGTCCTGGGGGGGTTATGCGATCCCCTTTTGCGACCTTCTAGCAAGCAAAAATCAGATTCACTTAACAACCACGTGGCCCACTTAACAACTGCAGTGATTCACTTAACAACAGTGGCAAGAAAGGTCGTAAAATGGGGGCAAGACTCACTTAACAACTGTCTCGCTTGCCAACAGAAATGCTGGGCTCAATTGTGGTCATAAATCCAGGACTGCCTATGTAGCCGAATTCAGGTTCATGTCTTATTGATAGATTTATTATTTGTTATACAGATTTGCAGAGCCAGCCAACTCAGAGGTGACTCCGGGCAGCTGAGCCAAATTTTAAAAAACCCACCATATCATAAAAACCCGTAACTGTGGCTCCCTCCCTCCCTCCCTCCCTCCCTTCTCCTGTGGGCCAGGGGACACTGCCCTGGGGGAGAGGCGGTCCTTCACACAGGCCCTGTCCCCGTGGATTAGGTGGGGGGGGGGAGGCAAAGCAGCTGCAGGCAAAGGAACCCCTGCGTCCTGGGACACCTTTCTCCAAACCTGTTCAAGGCTCCGTTTCCAGCCAGGAGGCGGAAGGAGGAAGCCTGGCCAGGAGACGCTTTGCCTGCCCTCCTCCCTCCCGCTGGGACAGGCCCTCCCGAGGCAGTCACGGGGCAGAGCTGCGGTTACCTGCCTAATTACAGGCCTGGGTTGCCCAAGTTGCCAAGGTGGAAGCAGCAGCCCAGGTGCTCCACCAGAACAAACACACCCAAGGTCTGAGCATCGGTTCTTTGCATGCAGGGAAGCGGGTGCTTTTGAAACCAGAGCAATTGCGTGCAGGCACACACAAGCCCGCACAGGTGCGGCCTTGCTCGGAGTCAGGAGGAGCAGAGGATTACCACGAAGAGAATCTGGCCGGTGGACTCCGCCGATTGTCTCTCTCCAAAGCTCTCCAACCTGGGCCAGTTTACGACTTGTGGACTTCAACTCCCAGAATTCCTGAGCTGACATGACTGGAGGAAGAGGGATTCTGGGAGTGCCTTAAAGCGGTCAAGTTTGGAGAGCCCTGCTCCGTCCTGGGGGCTGCTTAGGGCTGGGTCAGAAGGCCAAGGGGGCAGCCCAGGCGACCTTCTTCAACCATCCCCCGTGGACAGCACCCTGGGCTGCTGCTTCTACCGTACCTGCAGCTCTGGGGTTCCCCACCCGTGAAACTCAGAACAGAATAACAGAGTGGGAAGGGACCTTGGAGGTCTTCTAGTCCAGCCCCCTGCTCAAGCAGGAGACCCTAGACCATTTCAGACAAAGGGTTGCCCAGCCTCTTCTTAAAACCCTCCAGTGATGAAGCCACCCACAACTTCTAGAGCAGGGGTGTCCAACCTTGGCAACTTTAAGAGTTGTGGACTTCAACTCCCAGAGTTTCTCAGCCATCTGAGGAACTCTGGGAGTTGAAGTCCACAAGTCTTAAAGTTGCCAAGGTTGGACACCCCTGTTCTAGAGGATGGAACGTCTGTTCCATTGCTCCGTTGTCTTCACTGTCAGGAAATGTCTTCCTATTTTTATTTCTCCTTGCTGAGTTTCCCCTCCGTTGCTTCTTCTCCTGCCTTCAGGGGCTCTTTGGAGAATAGGCTGACCCCCCCCCACTTCTCTGGGGCAGCCCCTCAGATCCTGGAACGATGCTATCGTGTCACCCACCGTAGATCTTCTTTGCATCAGGCTGGGCACGCCCGTTTCCTGCAATTGTGCATCCCATGTTTCGCCCTCCAGCCCCTCCGTCTCCTTTGTGGCTCTTCTCTGCACTCTTCCCAGAACCTCAACCGCTCTTTTGTATCGGGGCGAGCCAAACTGGACGCTAGGCCTGGTCCAAGGGCCATTCTGGCTCGGACCAGGGGCTGTTCTGAGCACCCCGCTTTGCCCAGAGGGGCAACCAAGGCTGCTGCTGCTGCCGCCCAAGGAGGGTCAGTCGGCCTAGGAAGACCAAGGGGTCCTCCTGGGAGGGAGCAATAGCAACGGCCCTTAGACTTTATATCCCGCTTCACAGAGCTTTCCAGCCCTCTCTAAGCGGTTTACAGAGTCAGCCTGTTGTCCCCAACAATTTTTGGCTCCTCCTTTGACCCACCTCGGAAGGACGGAAGGCTGGGTCAACCTGGAGCCTGGTGGGACTCGAACTGCCAAATTGCAGGCAGCCGGCAGTCAGCAGAAGCAGCCGGCAGTACTGCACTCTGACCACTGCACCACCGAGGCTCGTCAAGATGATGATGACCTTGGCTTCAGGGAGGGTGCGGCCGGTGGGCACCTCCTCCTCCTGGGTCTCTTGGGTGATGTAACTTCCTTGCAAAATGTGGGTTTTCCTGGCACCCTCCCATCAAGGACCTGGCCTGGTTCCGTCCCGCTTCGCTTCCTGAGATCACGCAAGGCGCTGCTGCCCAGCTTGGTCTTCTGGGAACGGTCCCAGCGGGAAGGCCCGGAGCCGAGTTTCACCAGCATGGGAATTCCCAGCTCTTCCCGTCTCAACCCTCCAAGTTCTTGCAACGGCCTTGCTCTCTGGGGAGTTGCTGGGGTTGACGCCCTCAACTGGGGCAGCCCAGGTGATGCAACCCTCCCTGCGTCTTCCTGGTTTCTCAACGCTGGGAGTTGGGCCCACCAAACATCTGAAGGGCATCCGTTTGGGGTTGGGTGCTGTTAAGTTCGGAGGTTCGGGCTCATAAAGACGAGAGACTTCACTTCAGTACCAACAGCTCTTTATTTATCGGCAGGAACAAGTCAAGTCAATAGCAGCCGCGGCGGCTCTTTTATAGAGCTTGCCGCGGCTTGGCGGCCAATGACGCTGCTTCAAGTCTCCCGCGCTTGGTTTCAACCAATCGCGGCAGATTCTTAGCGAGCCAATTATAACTGCCCAGGCTGTCCAATCAGGTAGCGGTTGAAACAGACCAATGGGAATGCAGGTTTTCAAGTCTGCGAGTATGGAACAGGTGCCTCTTCAGTCCGTGTTTCTCAGCCGTGGCAACTGAAGAGGGGAGGGCTTCCACTCCCAGAATCCCCCAGCCAGCCAGCATGTCTTAAGATGGGTGGAGTTCAACCCGCTGCCTGGGGAACTCTGGGAGTTGAAGTCCATAGAGGTCAAAGTTGCTGCCCTTAAGAAATACTTAACACCCAGGAGGAGCGGAATGAACGAGCAGCGCAGGAGCTCCGTCTCCAGCCCAGAAATGTGATTAAGCGGCAGAAGCGGCCTTGGTGGGCAGCAGCCGAGTCTCATCAGGTGCCCGGCAGGGGCTGCACTCATACGGCACAAGTGAAATCCCAATTTCCTGTTACAGTTTGTGGCTCTTTTGGTGTTTGCAAAAAGTCTGGTGCTGCCTCCCCCCACCCCTTACAGATTGTGTTGAAAGAGCTGGAGAGCAGGGGCCCTCCCAGGATGGCAGCCCTGCCCACTTGCTGCGCTCAGGGCCCAAACCTTCTCCTTGACCAGCTTCTCCTCTTCTTCCCCCAGGAAGCCCAATGCGGCTACACCATCATCGTGATGGCCATCTTCTGGTGCACGGAAGCCCTGCCCCTGGCGGTGACCGCTCTCTTCCCCGTCCTCTTCTTCCCCCTCATGGGCATCATGGACTCCTCCACGGTACGCCAAGCAGGGGAGTCGGGAGGGCCCAGCTGGGCAGGGAAGAGGGAAGGGTGCTGGGTTCGAGAGCATCTTCCAATATTTGTGGGGCTGTGGGGGAGAAGATGGCGTCCACCTGTTCCCCAAAGCACATGACGGACAAGAAGCAACGGATGGAAAGCGATCAAGGAGAGAAGCAACTTGGAACTAGGGCGAAATGTCCTGGCAGGAAGGACAATTAGCCAGGGGAACTGCTTGCCACCAGGAGCTGTGCGTGCTCCATCACGGGAGGTTTTCAAGAAGAGACCGGGCGGCCATTTCTCAGGGATGGTAACAGATCACAGATACTCAGAGTTGGAAGGGACCTTGCAGGTCATCTAGCCCAACCCCCTGCCCAAGCAGGAGACCCTACACCATTTCCGACAGGTGGGAGTCCAATCTCTTCTTGAAAGTCTCAAGTGATGGTACAGGACAAGGGTGTCTAATCTTGGGAACTTTAAGTTTTGTGGGATTCAATTCCCAGAATGGGTTTTATCGATGGGTAGAGATAAGAGGTAGAAATTAGATGAAGAAAGAGTTTATGTTTAAATTAAACATGGTTTATAACTATAAGTATGCTAATATAACCAGTAGGATTACAAATAAGCTAAGATTATTATAAATATGGTTAGAATCATTTTGTTGTACTATTACTTTTGTTATCAGTATATGTATGTATGTATGTATGTATGTATGTATGTATGTATGTATGTATGTATGTATGGCATTCAGCTTTGTTCGGGTATTTTCCCACGTCATTGTAGTTGTGCTTTTAAAGTTGTAGCAACGTTTCGGCAGAATCTCATCTGCCATCATCAGGCTTCTGTATTGTGTCCGTCTGTGAGTCAGACTTTTACAGTTGTGTAAAACTGTAAAAGTCTGACTCACAGACGGACACAATACAGCCTGGACAATACACTGTATTCAAAATATTTGTATATAAATTAAAAAAAAAAAACCTTGACCTAAAAGATTTCCTGCTGGAGCAGAGGGCTGGACTAGAAGATCTCCGAGGCCCCTTCAAACTCCCTCATCCTGTTGTCTTGCTCGCCTGCAGGTGTGCATGGAATACCTGAAGGACACCAACATGCTCTTCATCGGGGGCCTCCTGGTGGCCATCGCGGTTGAGCACTGGAACCTCCACCGGCGCATCGCCCTGCAGGTCCTCCTCATCATCGGCGTCCGGCCGGCCTTGTAAGTGCTTCAGGAGAGGGCCCAGGCCTGGGGCCTTCCCCTCCTCCCCTTGGGCCCCTTGGGGACGCTTGGGGGAGGGCTCTGGTGGGTGGGCTTCCTGCCTGCTGGACCTTAGAGTTGTCCCAGAGAAGGCCTGCACACCCCCGAGGTGTCCTCGGGGTCACCTGCATCCCTGCCCAGTGGGGCAATCAGTCAGAACAGAGCTGGAAGGGACCCCGGAGGTCTTCTAGTCCAGCCCCCTGCTCAAGGAGGGGACCCTCTACTAGGGGTGTCCGACATTAGAACTTGAAAGCTAGTGGGCTGAAAGTCCCAGAATTCTGAGAGTTGAAATCCACAAGTCTTAAAAGTTCTAAACTATTGACAAAGTCTGCACTGCTATCACTATTAACCTTCTCATCCCTCCTTATCGCCCATCCCCTCCCACTTGGGACTGTAGGACTGTAACTTGGTTGCTTGTATCCTTACGATTTATACGGACTGTATCTTGGTATGCTTTGATGGCTTATTGTACCCTGTGACTGTCATTAAGCGTTGAACCTGATGATTCTTGACTCTTGACGAATGTTTTTCTTTTGTGTACACTGAGGGCATTTGCACCAAGACAAATTCCTTGTGTGCCCAATCACACTTGGCCAATAATTCTTTCTTTCTTCCTTCTTTCCTCTCTTTCTTTCCGTCTTTTTCTTTCTTTCCTTCCTTCCCTCCCTTCTCCCTTCTCCCTCCCTCCCCCTCCCTCCCTTTCCTTTCTTTCTTTCTTTCTTTCTTTCTTTCTTTCCTTCTTTCTTTCTTTCTTCCTCCCTTTCTTTCCTTTCTTTCTTTCTTTCTTTCTTTCTTTCTTTCTTTCTTTCTTTCTTTCTTTCTTTCTTTCTTTCTTTCTTTCTTTCTTTCTTTCCTTTCCTTTCCTTTCTTTTCTTTCTTTCCTTCCTTCCTTTCTCCTTTCCCTTTCTTTCTTTCTTTCTTTCTTTCTTTCTTTCTCTTTTCTTTCTTTCTTTCTTTCTTTTCTTTCTTTCTTTCTTTCTTTCTTTCTTCCTTTTCCTTCCTTCCTTCCTTCCTTCCTCCTTCCTCCCCTCCCCTCTTCCTCCTTCCTTTTCTTTTTCTTCCTTCTCCTCCCTTCTTCTTTCTTTCTTCCTCCCTCCTTTCCTTCCTATCTATCTATCTATCTATCTATCTATCTATCTATCTATCTATCTATCTATCTATCTATTCATCTATCTATCCACCATCATCTATCTATCTATCTATCTATCTATCTATCTATCTATCTATCTATCTATCTAATTATTAAGTGTTGTACCAGAAGTTTCTTGACGAAAGTATCTTTTCTTTTATGGACACTGAGAGCATTTGCACCAAGACAAATTCCTTGTGCGTCCAATCACACTTGGCCAATAAAAGAATTCAATTCAGTTCAGTTCTAATGTTGGAGACCCTTACCTCTCCCATTCTGCACAAGTGGCAGTCCAGCCTCTTCTTCAAAGCCTCCAGCGTTGGAGCAGCCACAACTTCTAGTGGCCAGCTGTTCCACTGTTTGATCTTCCTTCCTGTCGGGAAGTTTCTCCATAGTTCCAAGTTGCTCCTCTCCTTGAGGAGTTTCCATCCGTTGGACGTCTACGGAGATCCTCAGTCCTCCAGGTCATGGATGTCCCAAAGGTGGTTCTGCAAGAGGTTCTCCAGAAGGTCCAGTTGCCTCCTGCAAAAGCCCCTTTGGGATTTCCACCCGTCGCTTCTTGTCCTGCCTTCAGGGGCTCATTGGAGAATAGGGGGAGCCCCTCTTCTTTGGGGCAGCCCCCCAAATATTGGAATGTTGCTGTCAGGTTCGTCCCCTGGTCCTTCTTTGCAGTAAACCAGTCCAGGGGTCTCCCACCGTGGCCACTTTAAGACTGGTGGACTTCAATTCTCAGAGTCCCTCTGGGAGTTGAGGTCCCCAAGTGTGAAAGTGGCCAAGGTGGGAGACCCCTGGACTAGACATCCCCAGTTCCTGCAACGGTTCATCGTATGTTTTTGCCTCCAGTCCCCTAATTCTCCATGCCAATTCACCATTAGTTGTCAGTCCTGACCCTTGGTGTGGGGCCAGGAAGTGCCCTGGGCTGTTCACCCAAGCAGCGTGTTAAGGTAATGAAGATTTAACAGCTGACCAGCTGCTGGAAGGCTGTAAGCCATGGTGACGAACTGAGGATGAGTCAGCAGGGTACTGCCGCTTTAAGAAGCTGTCTATATAAGGGAGGCCATGTGAGGGTCTCTCTCTCTCTCTCTCTCTCTCTCTCTCCTCGTGTTCTACCTCCATTGTAGTTCTCCATGTAAAGTTGGAGATTGATTGCTTGCCTGGTATTTGCCTAACATGTGTGTGTCTGTATATAGCTGTCTTGTATATAAACCATTGTTAAAAGACGAAGCCTCTGTGTGTTGTGTTGTGCTCCTGGGTTGTGTCTCACCTGGGCAGACTCTCCCTCCTCTCCCTCCTCCAGGCTCCTGATGGGCTTCATGGGTGTCACGGCCTTCCTCTCCATGTGGATCAGCAACACGGCCACCACAGCCATGATGGTGCCCATCGCCCAGGCCGTCCTGCAGCAGCTGCAGAAGTCGGAGCTGGAGCAGACCGCTGCGGAGCAGGGGGCCACCCAGAATGGGACCATCAACCGGGCCTTTGAGATGCAGGAGGCCCCCCCGCAGCAAGGTAGGCCTCCCGCTGGCACTCCAGGCTTCCTCCCGGCTTGCAGGGGATCCCAGAGGAACGCCGGGCCAAGACGGGCAGGTCTTGGTTTGGCTGAGGCCTCCTGACACTTAGATTAACAGAGTTGGAAGGGGCCTTGGAGGTCATCTAGTCCAACCCCCTGTCCAAGCAGGAGACCCTACACCATTTCTGACTGAGGGTAGTCCAGTCTCTTCTTGAAAGCCTCCAGGGATGAAGCTCCCACAACTTCTGAAGGCAACTTCTGTTCCATCAGTTGATTGCTCTCACTGATGGAAAATTCCTCCTTATTTCCAGGTTGAATCTCTCCTTGATCAGTTTCCACCCATTGTTCTTTGTCTGGCCTTTGGGTGCCTTGGAGAATAGCTTGACCCCCTTCCTCCTCTCTGAGGCAGCCCCTCAAATATTGGAAGACCGCTATCCTGTCTCCCCTGGTCCTTCTCTTCCCTGGACTAGCCAGGCCTGGTTCCTGCAACCGTTCTTTGTTTTAGCCTCCAATCCCCTCATCCTCCTGGTTGCTCTTCTCTGCCCTTTTTTTCTAGAGTCTCAAAATATTTTTTATAGTGTGGTGGCCAAAACTGGACGCAGGACTCCAGGTGTGGTCTTACTAAGGGTAGACAGACAGACAGACAGACATGTTATAGATCAGAGGTGGGATTCAGCAGGTTCTGACCAGTTCTGGAGAACCGGTAGTGGAAATTTTGAGTAGTTCAAAGAACTGGCAAATACCACCTCTAACTGGAGATTCTGCAGTATCGTTTCCCTAAAGATAGATAGAGACAGACAGAGAAGAGAGAGAGAGAGAGACAGACAGACAGAGAGAGAGAGAGAGAGAGAGAGAGAGAGAGACTACACTAGACTAGCCAGGCCCAGTTCCTGCAACCGTCCATCGTTTGTTTGAGTCTCCAGTCCGCTAATCATCCTGGTTGCTCTTCTCTGCACTCTTTCTAGAGTCTCAGCATCTTTTTTATAACATGGTGACCAAAACTGGATGCAGGACTTCTAGGTGTGGCCTTACTCAGGCTTTATAGAGTGGTATTAGTACCTCCCTTGATCTCGATTGTCTCCCTCTGTTAATTCCTCATCCAGCCCCTGGATCACAGGGGTGGTCTGCCTCCCACTTGCCCGCTGCCCTCCCGCCCGGCTTGCTGACCCCCACCCCTCTTATGACCCTCCAGCCCAGGTGCAGGTGGTGGTGAAGGAGAAGCTGCCGGAGGAGGCTGAGCAGAAGCTGGACGAAGAGCTGCAGCAGCTGCAGCAGAAGCACCAGACCTTGTGCAAAGGGATGAGCCTGGCCGTCTGCTACGCTGCCAGCATCGGTGGCATCGCCACCCTGACGGGCACCACCCCCCAACCTGGTCATGAAGGGGCAGATGGACGAGTGAGTCTTCCCGGCAGCCCTGCATGGCCAAGCGTCCCTCTCTCGCTCCGGGCATGGCCCCCTCCCCGGGTTTCTGTCCCAGAGGATTAAGGGGTGGGGGGTCCAGAAGGGTCTCCCTCCTACTTTCCCCATGGCTCCTTCCCATGTTCCAGACCAGGAGTCCCCAACCTTGGGCACTTTAAGACTTCCTCCCTCCCCTCCCTCTTGCTCCTTCCTTCCTTCCTTCCTTCCTTCCTTCCTTCCTTCCTTCTCCTTCTTTCCTTCCCTCCTCCCTCTTGCTCCTTCCTTCCTTCCTTTCCTTCCTTCCTTCCTTCTCCTTCTTTCCTTCCCTCCCTCCCTCTTGCTCCTTCCTTCCTTCCTTCCTTCCTTCCTTCCTTCCTTCCTTCCTTCCTTCCTTCCTTCCTTCTTCCTTCCTTCCTTCCTTCCTTCCACAGATTAACAGAGTTGAACTTGTAAATCATCTAGTCCAACCTTCCTTGTAGGTCATCTAGTCAAATCTTTCCTTCCTTCCTTCCTTCCTTCCTTCCTTCCTTCCTTCCTTCCTTCCTTCCTTCCTTCCTTCCTTCCTTCCTTCCTTCCTTCCTTCCTTCCTTCCTTCTTTCCTTCCTTCTCCTTCTTTCCTTCCCTCCCTCCCTCTTGCTCCTTCCTTCCTTCCTTCCTTCCTTCCTTCCTTCCTTCCTTCCTTCCTTCCTTCCTTCCTTCCTTCCTTCCTTCCTTCCTTCCTTCCTTCCTTCCACAGATTAACAGAGTTGGAACTTGTAAATCATCTAGTCCAACCTTCCCTTGTAGGTCATCTAGTCAAATCTTTCCTTCCTTCCTTCCTTCCTTCCTTCCTTCCTTCCTTCCTTCCTTCCTTCCTTCCTTCCTTCCTTCCTTCCTTCCTTCCTTCCTTCCTTCCTTCTTTCCTTCCTTCTCCTTCTTTCCTTCCTCCCTCCCCTTGCTCCTTCCTTCCTTCCTTCCTTCCACTGATTAACAGAGTTGGAACTTGTAGATCATCTAGTCCAACCTTCCCTTGTAGGTCATCTAGTCAAATCTTTCCTTCCTTCCCTCCCTCCCTCCCGCTTGCTCCTTCTTTCCTTCCTCCCCTCCCATTTGCTCCTTCCTCCTTCTCTTCCTTCCCTCCCTCGCTTCTTCCTCCCTCCCTCCCCGAATCATAGAATCCTAGGGTTGAAAGGGGCCTTGGAGGTCTTCTAGTCCAACCCCTTGCTCAAGAAGGAGGCTTTATCCCATTTCAGACCAATTCAGCCACAACTTCTGGAGGAAGGCCCCCCATCTGCCGATTAATTCTTCTTATTGCTAGGAAATTTCTCCCACATTCTAGGTTGCTCCTCTCAGTTCTGCCCCCAAAGGAAGAGGGTCGGCTGAGGATGTCACGTTTCCTGGCGCTGCCCTTGTGCCCCCTGCAGACCAGCCCTCCTTACCCTTGCCCACTTTAAGGCGGGTGGGCTTCAGCGGCCAGAATCCCCTGCCCCCAGCAGGCCACCTGAGGCTGGGAAAGGCGGCTGCCCTGGGCGGGTTCTGGAGGGAAGGGGCTGTGAAGAGAGGGGGGGGGGGCTTCCAGAGGGCCCAATGACGGGGGGCTGTCTCTCCTCACCAGGCTCTTCTGCCGCAACGACAACGTGGTGAATTTTGCCTCCTGGTTCACCTTCGCCTTCCCCGCCATGCTGGTGCTGCTGGTCCTCTCCTGGCTGTGGCTGCTGGTGATGTTCCTGGGCTTGGAGTGAGTCTAGGGCCTCCATCCGGCCTTGGGGAGGAAGCGGGGGGGGGGGCTCACGGAAGAGGCCACTGGGTTCCCCCCTTAATTGGGTTGTGGGGGGCTTGGCCTCCAACCAAGGGGTGCTGGGCAGAGATATTTGGTCACCAGAGACCCTGAGCAGACAGAGTGAGAAGGCAGCTCAGTCTGCCCAGAGCAGGGGTCTCCAACCTTGGCCACTTTAAGCCTGGCGGACTTCAACTCCCAGAATTCCCCCGCCAGCTTTGCCGAGTTGAAGTCCTGCAGGCTGAAAGTGGCCAAGGCTGGAGACCCCTGGTCCAGAGAGACCTCCTGCCAGGTTGACCCTTCCAGGGCAAGGTGCTGGGGAGGGGGGTGGAGAATCCTCTCTGCTGGCTGCCCCCCCATCCTTTCCCCTCTGACCTCACAGCTTCAAGAAGAATTTCGGCTGCGGCACCAGCGAGGCGGAGAAGCGGAAATCCGAGCAGGCCTACAGCATCATCAAGAGCGAGTACCGGGCGTTGGGCAGGATGAAGTTCTCCGAGGCGGCTGTCCTCATCCTCTTCATCGCCCTGGTGGTCCTTTGGTTCACACGGGAGCCTGGCTTCATGCCTGGATGGGCCAACGCACTCTTCAGCCAGAGGGCAAAGAGGTGAGGAGGAGGGTGCAGGTCTTGGAGCTCTGGATAAGCTGCCTTTGGGTCAGTGATGCAACCGGTTCGCCCTGGTTCGCCTGAACTGGTTGCCAAAAATGCTACTGACGATCAGCTGATTGGCTCGGCAGAGCCTCAGCGGGTGTTTGGAAAGCTGCGTGCACACCCAGGAAGTGCACAATCACCCAACTGGTTAGGGAAACTGGTAGAATCCCACCACTGCTGGTGGTCTTGCCCAGAGACCCAAAAATATTGGCTAAAAATAAAAAAATGGTTGCAAGAGATTACTAAAACACAAATAGAAGCAGAACCGGAATTATTTTTATTGGGGATATTTAAGAAAAAATATGGGAGAAATATAAAAGATATAATATTACATATTCTGACGGCAGCTAGAATTGCTTTGGCCCAATGCTGGAAACACCCATCTATAGCTTCCGATTAATTGGTTATTGAAAAAATAATGACGTGCTGAGATGGACAAACTAAAGTTGATGTTAAAAGAGAAAGAGGAGACTGAATACTATAACATTTGGGAACGATGGTATGACCGGATCGAACAAACATAGTTAAAAGGTTGATGAATTAAGGATAAACAATACATAAGTTAAATGTTTATAGTGGCATAAATTGTATATATTTGTAAACAACACACAAAATAGCAGTATAAGAAAATTGCCACAGTTTGTTGAATTAATTGTTGAATTTAAGAGATTTTTACTTTTTACTTGTTTTATTTATTTTTGTTTTTTTTGAAAGCTATAAAAGATCAATAAAGTCTATTTAAAAAAAAAATCCCACCACTGCTTTAGGTCCTCCCCTTGCTTCCCCCCCTACCCGAGCTGGGTTTTTTTTTATAAATATTTTTTTATTTTGACAACAAACAGACAAAACACAAATACAAAACATCTAATAAAACCATCTTTCCATTGTACATTGTGTCGGTTGGTACATATCTCTTGTCCACAATATTAATATTAGTCTTTCCCTTCTAAACTAAAGTTCATATGATGTAAATCAGCTATCCATATTATATTGTTATCACACCATTATTAGTCTTTGATTGTAAGTTCATATTATCCTTTCCAAGCAAATCTCTATTTTTACAATGTCTGCTTCATAATATCCTCCATTTCACAGTAATGAAGCATAACGGAGCTGTGTTTGAGGCAGCCAAAGACCCCTCCCCTTTCAGGCCTCTCCCTCCAACCCGGTCTCAGCCGGGGGGGCTGAGTGACACTGGACTCTGTCTTACAGCCACATCACGGACGCCACCGTGGTCATCCTCATCTCCCTCCTGATGTTCTTAATCCCCTCCGAATTGCCCAGGTGTTCTTCCGGGGCCCAGCAGGAAGGTAAGCAGAGAGGGTCAGGCTGGCAGAGGGAGCAGCCTGGGGGGGGGCCCTCCTGGCAGACCCCTCCTGGGAAGGTTCAAGCGAGGGGTCCGGAGTGCCTCCACTCTGCTGGCAGCTCACTCAGGAGCCCCGAGATCAGAAGGGATCGGGTGGAACCACCTCTTCCTCCTTCCACCTCTGCCCCGATTCTTTTCCGGCCGTGGAGGAGCGTTTCAGGGGTCCAGATTCACTGACCTTGGAGCCAAGGAGGGAGGATTGGGGGTCTCTCCTGCCTTCCCCAGCTGCCCATCTAAAACTTGCCCTAACCAAAAATAAATTGGGGTGACAGAGAGAGGAGAAAACTTCAACAAGGCCATTTGGAGTTTAGGTTTAGGATGATCCCAGGAAGAAGCCACGTGGGGGTCTCCAACCTGGGGCCCCTTTCAGACTGGGGGACTTCAACTCCAGACTCCCCCAGCCACTTTTGCTGTCTGAGGAATCCTGGGAGGTGAAGCCCACCAGGCATAAAGTGGCCCGGGGTGGAGACCCCTGATATCCCCCCCCCCATCCAAAAGAACGAAGAAAAGATGAGGCCACTTCTGGTCAAATCAACCCAGTTTTCTGCCCCTTAGGAAATTGGGAGGCGAAGGGGGGGGACTAGTTTCACCTTGAGAGGAAGACCCTCCCCCTCAAGTTAACAAAGCACCACCAGGTGGGGGGCGTGTCAAGGGGAAACTGGTTTCAAGGAGGTGGGGCGAATGGCCGGAGCCGAGGTGCTTCCTCCCCGCTTCTCTTGCAGGCAGCCCGGGGCAGATCCGCGCGCCCCCCGCCCTCCTGGACTGGACCACCGTCAACCGGCAAATGCCCTGGAACATCGTCATCCTCCTGGGCGGGGGCTTCGCCTTGGCCAAAGGCAGCGAGGTGAGGGCTGCCCCGCCACGGGTTGGGGGGAGCGCTCCCTCCCCTCCGATCGCCGCCGCGGGCCGCCTGCTGGCCATCCGGAGGAGCCCTTTCCCGCCACCAGGGGGCGCCCCCCATCCCCGCAGGGGGCGAGGGTCGGGGTCCCCGCGCGTGGGAAAGTCCGGGCTGCCCGGGGGTGGCATCAGCGGGAGCGGGGGGGGGGCGCTGGCACCGCCTCTGCCCGGAGCGCCTGGCAAGCGCGCAGGGGCGCCTCTGGGGCCCGTTTTGGAGGGGCAGCGCTGGAGGGGGGGACCAACTTCACGGGCTTTTTCCGCTCCTCCGGGGGCTCTTCAGGTCTCCGGCCTGTCCACCTGGCTGGGGAACAAGCTGACGCCGCTGCAGAACATCCCGCACCCGGCCATCACCTTCCTGCTCTGCCTGCTGGTGGCCGTCTTCACCGAGTGCACCAGCAACGTGGCCACCACCACCCTCTTCCTGCCCATCCTGGCATCCATGGTGAGAGCGGGGAGGGGCTGGCACGACCCCCCCTCGCTTGGCCAGAGCCTCCCCGGCTGCCCCCAAGGATTCCCAGGGAGGGAGGGAAGATGAGGGGAACGGAGGAAGGAGGTCACCTGAAAAGAGAGCTCTTCACACTTGGGGACTTGAAGGCTTCAACTCCCAGTGGGGACCCCTGGATTAAAAGGAGGGGGAAGAAGGGAGGGAAGGGAAAAGAAAGGAAAAAGGAAAGGGAGATTAGGAGAAAGGAAGGCTGTCATATGAGGAGAAGGGGGAGGAAGGTGAGGAGAATGTAGGAAGGATGTGAGCATTTGGGAAGGAGGGAGGAAGGAAGGGAAAGGAAAGAGGGAGGGAGAGAAAGAAGGAGAGGGAGGGAGGCTTCCAGGCCGCTCAGGCACCCCCTCCCGCCGTGCTGAGCCCCCTCTGCCCCCCCGCAGGCCCAGGCCATTGAGATGAACCCCCTCTACGTGATGCTGCCCTGCACCCTTGCCGCCTCTCTGGCCTTCATGCTGCCGGTGGCAACGCCGCCCAACGCCATCGTCTTCTCCTACGGCAACCTCCGCGTCATCGACATGGTGAGCCCCGTCCCTTTGTGGGTGGGGGTAGTGAAATTGGGGTTCTTTCCTGGCCCGGCAGAAACAGAGCCCATCGCCCACCCTCAGCAAGGCCCACTTAGCCGGGCTTGGAAGCCAGAAACCTTCCCGGTGCCGCTTCCTCGTCCACGGCCGCAACAGCGCGGAGCCTCCAGTGACAGGCAGCTTCTCTCTGAATGTCAGGCGCCGAAGGGACTTTTCCTGCCCTGCTTGTGGGCTGGAGGAGCTGCCTCCTTTCCATCACCAAACAGCCCCGGGGTAGACCGCCCTTGGATAGGGAGGCTCTACGGGCCCTTCGCTGCCAGGTTCTGAAGCGGCTGGGTTTTTTGGCTTTTGTTTTTGCCCTCCCAGGTCAAAGCCGGGTTTATGCTGAACCTCCTGGGCGTGCTGACCATCATGCTGGCCATAAACACCTGGGGTGGGCCCATGTTCAACCTGCACCAGTTTCCAGCCTGGGCCCACGTCAACGCCACCCAATGCTGACGGGTGGGAAAGAGGGTGACCCGAACTCAGAGCAGCTTGCCCGGCCCTGAGCTGGTTTCTGGGGCATCCGGTGGCCTCGCTCTGGGGGGCACAACGTAGCTCAGACCGGACCGGCCCTTGAGGATGGCCATGGGTCCTCTGGGCGCCTGCCGTGTTGCCAGCCAGCGAGACTTGATTTTCTGCCTAAGCGGCGCTGGAGGCGGCCTGGCACAAGGCTTGGGGGCTGCCACTATGCCCACCACGGGTGGAGCAGCTGCCTCTGTGCCCGCCCCAGACATGCTCCTGCTGGCCGTGCCCCCAACCTCTGGATGCAGCTGCCTGCCCAGCACCCGGCCTGGCGCTTCCCTCTCAGCTGGCCTGCAGAATCTCCCGCCAGGGCCGGCCCCTGGGCTCCCCCCGGACACAAGGAGACCGGAAGTCGGTCAAATAAACCGGTTTTCAGCCACTCCTCCTTCCTGGGTGCTTTGTGGGCATTTTGGGGGCGTTGAAAACACAGGCAGGTCCTCGGCTTAACGACCACAGTGTCCATTGCCAAGCCAGGCCTTTGCTCAGTGCACTCCGCCCCCTTTTCACAACCTTCCTGGCCACCGTTGTTAAGTGAGTCCCTGCAGTTGTTCGGTTAGGAACTCCGTTGTTAAGCAAATCCAGCTTCCCCCGTTGAGTTTGCTTGCCAGAAGGTCGCAAAAAGGGGATCGCATGACCCCAAGGAACTGCGACCGTCGTAAATCTGAGTCAGTTGACAACTGTGTGAAATTCGATTGTGTGACCACAGGATCAAAAGTGTGAACAATGGCCCTAAATCCCTTTCCTCAGTTGTAACTTTGAATGGTCACTAAATGAACCGTTGCAAGTCGAGGACTACGGTAGCCCAGGAGGACACAACGGGCCCTTTCCTTCCCTCTGCTCCGACGGAGGTTGGGGACACGTGCTGGGGAAGGAAATCGCCCCTATTCAGGGAAGAGAATTGCTCTTTGCACCCCCAGATCCCTGCTGATCCCCCCTTCCCCAATGGGGGGCAAAGGGAGTCTTGCTGGCTTCGCTTAGACATGGGGGGGCTGTTCTGCACCCTGGCCCCCCCCATCTGTCACTAGAGCAAACTTGGCCACTTTAAAACTTGTGGACTTCAACTCCCAGAATTCTCAGCTGGAGAATGCTGGGAGTTGAAGTCCACCAGTCTTAAAGTGGCCAAGTTTGGGGACAACCCCCCCCCACCCCTGGCTCTGCACCCCAACTCTGCTGGGCTTGCAGTCCTTCCCACTTTTCTGGTGGAGCTCAGCGAGCGCAAAGTCACCCCGGCAAATAATCCACGGGTAGCCCGACTCTGTGTGATTCATTTAGCCCAGAGGGGGCCGCTTTTAAGACCGCTGGACTCCAACTCCCAGCATTCCCCTGGCTGAGGAATTCTGGGAACTGAAGTCCACGAGCCCAAAGATGCACCCTGCTGATGTCACCGGCTTAGTTGTAGCCCAGAAATAGGCTAAAGCTGGGATCCCCAAACTGGGCCACTTTAAAACTGGTGGGACTTCCAATATTACAAAAGTTGGGAATGTTGGTCCGATTGGATGGAACAAAGATAGATAATATAATAGTAAACAGTGGTGGGGGTTCAAGGATTTTTACTACTGGTTCTGTGGGCGTGGCTTGGTGGGCGTGGCAGGGGAAGGAAACTGTAAAATCTCCAGGCAGAGGTGGGATTGGCCGGTTCTCCGAACTACTCTAAATTTCTGCTTCCGGTTCTCCAGAACTGGTCAGAACCTGCTGAATGCCACCTCTGATAGTAAACATTATTAAACTGTAAAGGAGATTAACCTATATCGGTAGTAACTATTTACTCGCATTAAGATTTAATTGTAAATATGACACCAATAACATAAGGAACCACAAGCTGTCGATAATGGAATTGCCCTTTATTCGTTTGTTTTTGTTTTGTTTTGTTTTTCTATGTTGTGTATGTGTTTGTTCATTTATTTTAATTGTACATTCAATAAAGTTTGCTTTCAAAGACTGGTGGACTTCCAACTCCTGGCACAGGATCTCCTGCTTGAGCAGGGGGTTGGACTAGTTGACCTCCAAGATCCCCATGCTATGCTGGCTGGAGAATTCTGGGAGTGGAAGCCCACCAGTCTTGAAGTGGTCCAGTTTGGGGACCCCTGTGCCAAACCCAACTGAACAGCCGCACAGCCAGCGAACATGGATTCCTTCGGCTGGATCGTGCATCCCAATCCCCCCGGGCAGGTCCAGGCAGCCCTTGTGCGGCATGGGGAGGGGGGAGGGGCTCCCCCCAGGGCACCTTCGGACGCCCTGCTGCCCGTTAGAAGA
This sequence comes from Notechis scutatus, assembly GCF_049901735.1. Taxonomy (NCBI): domain Eukaryota; kingdom Metazoa; phylum Chordata; class Lepidosauria; order Squamata; family Elapidae; genus Notechis; species Notechis scutatus. Next base: position 1,574,068 of record NC_142009.1, read on the forward strand.
TCCCAAAAGGTTTGGGGGTGCAGGATGAGCCCCAGCATTCAGTTCCTCCAAAGGCCTTCAAAGAACAGAACCCTAGGGGACCTTGAAGGGCATCTAGTCCAGCCCCCTGCCCAAGAAGGAGACTTTATATCTTCCCAGGCAAATGACTGCCTAATCTTTTAAAAACCTCCAGGGATGGAACCCTCACAACCCTCCACTGATTAATTTTTAACTATTCATCAAGCAAGCAATTAATTGTTCTCATGGCCAGAAAATCACTCCTTAGTTCCAGGTTGGATTTATTTCTTCTACCCATTGCCTTTCCTTCCTTCCTTCCTTCCTTCCTTCCTTCCTTCCTTCCTTCCTTCCTTCCTTCCTTCCCTCCTTCCTTCCCTTCCTCTTTCCTCCCTCCCTCCTTCCACTCTCCTTTCCCCTCCCTCCCTCCCTCCCTAAGTCATAGAATCCTAGGGCTGGGACCTTGGAGGTCATCCAGTCCAACCCCCTGCTCAAGGCAGAAGCTCTCCTACCATCCCGGTTAAATGGTCGTCAAGGCTGTTTTAGGAAACGTCAGAGTGATTTCATGATGCTGGGATGGTGAACATGGAAAACTGGGCCTCTCCCTCTGCCAAACCCACTTTCCCCAGGAGGGGGAGCTGCAGAGTTCCCAGGCACCCCATACACAGAACCTACTACGGGTCTGTCGCCCCAACCAGCCCCTCCTTTTCCCCTTGTAAAACAGCAGGATTGGGGGGGGGGGGGTTTAAGTCCATCCCTATTTGGTTCCTCCCCCCCAGTCGTCCTTTCTCCAGGCTGACCAAAAACGCTGAACAAACTGCGGTTCCTGGATTTCACAATTCTCACACCAAGGAAGCGGCGCATCCGTGTCATCACACACACCAGAATAAGAGAGCTGGAAGCAGCAGGTGGCGAATTCAGCCGGTTCTGACCAGTTCTGGAGAACCGGAAGCGGAAATTTTGAGTAGTTTGGAGAACCGGCCAATCCCACCTTTGACTGGAGATTTTACAGTATCCTGCCCCTGCCACGCCCACAGAACCAGTAGTAAAAAAAAATATTGAATCCCATCACTGGTTGGAAGGGACCTTGGAGGTCTTCTAGTCCAATCCCCTGCTTAGGCAGGAAACCCTACACCACTTCAGACAAATGGTGATCCAATCTCTCCTTAAAAACTTCCAGGGTTGGAGCATTTACAACTTCTGGAGCTCAGTGGTTCCACTGGTTGATGGTTCTCCCTGTCAGAAAGTTTCTCCTTATTTCCAGGCTGAATCTCTCCTGGATCAGTTTCCACCCATTATTCCTTGTCTGGCCTTTGGGGGCTTTAGAGAATAGCTTGACCCCCTTCCTCCTCTCTGGGGCAACCCCTCAAATATTGGAAGGCTGCTCTCCTGTCTCCCCTGGTCCTTCTCCTCCCTAGACCAGCCAGGCCCAGTTCCTGCAACCGTTCATTGCATGTTTCAGCCTCCAGTCCCCTCATCCTCCTGGTTGCTCTTCTCTGCACTTTTTCTAGAGCCTCAACATCTGTTTTTCATATCATGGCAGCCCAAACTGGATGCAGGATTCCAGGTGAGGCCTTACCACGGCCTTGCAAAGTGGTATCAACCTTTCACCTGATCTCGATTCTCTTGATGCCACCGAGGGTTGCATTGGCCTTCTTGGCTGCGGCTGCACATGGCTGGCTCCTGTTTAGGGGATCGTCCCCTCGGACTCACAGTTACCCATGAGACCCCGAGACCGAAAGTAGAGTTGGGGCCCAAATTGGCTCTCCGGGAAACCTCTCTCTTTGAGGAAGAAGAGACCAACACGCTTAGTGGCGGCCATTGGGGGGACCCCAAAAGGCTGCGGGGGACGTACATGTTTCCTTCGTCCTGGAAATGCCACCCGACTTCCTCTTCCTCTCCACAACAGGGCAGACCAACGCAGGGCATCTTCCCTCCCTGGGTGGTGCTGGGCACGGAGGGGGCTTCGCTCCTCTGCAGGCAGGAAAGGCAGTCCTTGACTTACAACCATTCATTTAGCGACTGAGCTTAACGATGACGCTGAAGAAACTCACTTATGGCCGGTTTTCACACTTGCGACCATTGGCAGCCGCCCCTGTGGGTCACATGATGGAAATTCAGCTGCTTGGCAACTGGCACGGACTTATGACGGTTTACAGCATCCCCTTTTCCAAGGACAAGCAAAGTCAATGGGGGTGGGGGGGGAGGATTCACTTAATGACCACATGGTTTGCTTAACAACTGCAGCAAGAAAGATTGCAAGAAAAGTGAAGGAAGTCCTCAGCAGAATTGTCAGTGGGGGCACAACTCACCTTAACAACGGCCTGGCCTGGCAATGGAGTCCCTTGTGGTCATAAGCCGAGGACCAGCTGTCCCACTTCAGGGAAGGGAAGCGGTCAGGAGGAAGGAAGGCTCCCCCTGCCGAGAGGCGACGGAGGAGGCCGGAGCCCCTTTGGAGCAGCCTCTGCCAGGCCACGGACGGCAGAGGAGTTGCAGGGGTCTCTCGCCCCCAGCCCCCCACTGCAACAGCCCTGGGCTGCCAGGCCCGATGAGACTTGCAGAGGATTCCAGAAGGTTCCTCGGCCGCAGCACGACTTGCCGTGGGTCACCCAGAGCAGCCTCGGCTTGTGTCTCATCTTCTGGGGCTGAGGACTCCCCCACCCCACCCCCATGCAGAAGACAGGCCCCCATCAATCATTTCTCTCCGGGGAGCAGCTCCCACCCTCCACCCCCCCATCCCAGTCTGGCCCCCTCTCCTCACACCTGGCGCTTCCCTTCCTTTATTTATGGGACTGCGCTCTAATGAAGTTGTTAAATTGGTCCGTATTGCAAAGGGGGCACCAACAGACCGGTGACAACACGTTAGAGCAGGGGTGTCCAACCTTGGCAACTTTAAGACTTGTGGACTTCAACTCCCAGAATTCCTCAGCCAGCTGGCTGAGGAATTCTGGGAATTGAAGTCCACAAGTCTTAAAGTTGCCAAGGTTGGTCACCCCTGCGTTAGAGCCATCAAACTATTAGTTAACATTAGCCAGGAGTGGTAGAGGTGCTTTGGATAATGAGTTGGGTGCATTATAAACTAAATAGATAGTAGATGATATATTTATATATAGATAGATAGACACACAGACAGATGATATAGAATAGAAATAGAACAGAATAATAACTTGATTGTCACTTTGAATGTACAGTAATTGGCATATATTAAAATGAAATTTCATTGCATGCAGCTCTCAAAGGGTCGCCACTTCCAATATACCCTACCTAAACATGACTAAATAAATAAACATGCATATACCCACATATATGACAAGTAACACAGTCTACTTCGGACGTATACATGCACATGGCGAGAAAAATTAATCTTGCGAGTTTCCCAGGCCGATGGACTTGGGAACGAAGCTGTTGCAGAATCTGGAAATCCTGCTAGAAACACTTGGGGAAACCTCCTCCCAGAGGGAGCAGCAGAAAATAGGTCATGAAGGGTGTGTGGGGTCTCTCTCACAAGGCTTGAGCTCTCAGCACAGAGCGCTTATAAGCAGCATCCTGAAGGGAGCTTCCTATGATCTTCTTGGCTGTAATTACCACTCTCTGTAGGGACTTTCTATCTGAGGCACTGCTGCCACCAAGCCAAACAGTGATAGATGATAGATAGGTGATAGATAGGTAGATGTAGATGGATGGATGGATGGATGGATGGATGGATGGATAGATGTAGGTAGATAGATAGAAAGTACACTGATCAAAAAAAATAAAGGGAACACTTAAACAACACAATGTAACTCCAAGTCAATCACGCTTCTGTGAAATCAAACTGTCCACTTATGTAGCAACACTGATTGACAATCCATTTCACATGCTGTTGTGCAAATGGAATAGACAACAGGTGGAAAGCAGAGGCTGTTAGCAAGACATCCCCAATAAAGGAGTGGTTCTGCGGGTGGTGACCACAGTCCACTTCTCAGTTCCTATGCTTTCTGGCTGATGGTTTGGTCACTTTTGAATGCTGGCTGTGCTTTCACTCTAGTGGTAGCATGAGACGGAGTCTACAACCCACACAAGTGGCTCAGGTAGTGCAGCTCATCCAGGATGGCACATCAATGCGAGCTGTGGCAAGAAGGTTTGCTGTGGCTGCCAGCGTAGTGTCCAGAGCATGGAGGCACTACCAGGAGACAGGCCAGTACATCAGGAGACGTGGAGGAGGCCGTAGGAGGGCAACAACCCAGCATCAGGACCGCTACCTCCGCCTTTGTGCAAGGAGGGACAGGAGGAGCACTGCCAGAGCCCTGCAAAATGACCTCTACAAATGTGCATGTGGCTGCTCAAACGGTCAGAAACAGACTCCATGAGGGTGGTATGAGGGCCCGACGTCCACAGGTGGGGGTTGGGCTTACAGCCCAACACCGTGCAGGACGTTTGGCATTTGCCAGAGAACAGCAAGATTGGCAAATTCGCCACTGGCGCCCTGTGCTCTTCACAGATGAAAGCAGGTTCACACTGAGCACATGTGACAGACATGACAGGGTCTGGAGACGCCGTGGAGAACGTTCTGCTGCCTGCAACATCCTCCAGCATGACCAGTTTGGTAGTGGGTCAGTACTGGTGTGGGGTGGCATTTCTTTAGGGGGCCGCACTGCCCTCCATGTGCTCACCAGAGGTAGCCTGACTGCCATTAGGTACCGAGATGAGATCCTCCGACCCCTTGTGAGACCATATGCTGGTGCGGTTGGCCCTGGGTTCCTCCTAATGCACGACAATGCTAGACCTCATGTGGCTGAAGAAAGAAAAAGAAAGATAAATAGATAAATGGGGATGGTAGATACCAGAGAGAGACAGAGACCCAGGAATAACCACTAAGGATCAACCCTAACCAAGACCCCTCAAATACAAAGTTTGTGCTTTAGGAAGAAGGGAGTCGAACCTCCTTCCCTCCTTCTCCCCACCAGTTGATCTCAATCCTTTAATCCAGGGATCTCCAAACTAGGCAACCTAAAACCTGTGCATTTCCACTCCCATCTATGCTGGTTGGGGAATTTTGGGAGTTGAAGTCCACAAACCTTCAAGTTGGCAAGGTTGGACACACACACACACACACACACACACACACACTTATTTCATTGAATCAAGGGAGCTCCTCCCCCCGACTCACATTTATTTTACTGAATAAATGTGTGAGTTTTAAAAGGGCCTCGGATTCCTGGTGGCTTTTTGCCACCATAATAAATTAACCCAGTTTTCCTACCACACGGTTTTATTCAGGGTCCCAGAAACATTTCCCTACGTTTCTTTTGAAAATACGAGCCATCTGACCAGCCAAGTTTCTTTCTTTATAAAATTATGAGCAGTTTGACACCCACCACGCAGGGACCCCGCTGGCATCCACAACTGGGCACAACTGCCAGAGGATGCAAAACTTTGCAACCAGATTATTTTCTTTCCTCTCCGTCTCTTTCCCCCCCCCAAAAAAAAAACAGACCATAGAGCTGCTGAGGTCATAAAAGTTCCCAATGGACTCGGTCTGCTCGTTTCAATTTCTATTCCTCCCTTTATTAGCTTTATAAACAAGTCAAGGTGGCAAACATAAGCAGCGCTTCTTCCTCCTCCTCTTTTCCCCACAACAACAACAACAACCCTGTGAGGTGGGCTGGGCTGAGAGAGAGAGAGAGGGAGACGGACTGGCCCAAAGTCACCCAGTGGGCTTTTTTTTGCTTAAGGTGCAACTAGAACTCAGCCTCTCCTGTTTCTCATAGCTAAGGAAGGACTAGAACCCTCAGCCTCCTGGTTTCTAGCCTTCATCACTAGGCCAAACTGGGTCTAATGTTGGGTTTGCCTGTGCAAAAAGCCCCTTCCCGTCTTCCGTTGCAAGGCTGGGAGGGGCCCTTGGTCCTGCAGTGGGTCCTCCCAGTCCCCATCAGCCCTGGGGACAGTGGGAGGGACTGGCAAGGGCCTCTCAAGCCCCCGGCCCCACCCTGTCAGAGGGGGGCTTCCCCCCCTGGGCTGAAGACAAGAAGGACCCTGGAGCTTCCCCTGAACTGCTCTGGGCCGGACCCAGAGGTGGGATTCAGCCGGTTCTGGAGAACCCATAGTGGAAATTTGGGGTAGTTCGGAGAACCGGCCAATCCCACCTCTGACTGCCCCCACCCCAATCTCTTCTCCGCCTCCCATCGAGTCCCAGCTGATCGTCTGGGTCTCCTTTGGCTGCCCTTCCCAGGAGAACGGAGCTGGAAAGCAGGTTAGTGGGGTGGGGAGGGGAGGGGGATTTGGCAGTAGATCCTTCCCCTGCCACGCCCACCAAGCCACGCCCACAGAACCGGTAGTCATTTTTTAAAAATCCCACCACTGGTCGGAACCCCTCCCCTTCATGCTGCATCCCCCCTGCTCTTCGTTAGCGTGGGAATCTGGGGGGGTCCCCAGCAGCCCCGAGAAAGGCCAGCACGGCTGGGAAGGAAGGTGGAGTCCCTCCGCTCTGCCTTTTTTTCGCCCTGGCCTTCCTGGGTTTTGTCCTTGAAAACGCTTCCCTTTCTGAAGAACGGAGGAAGCTTCTTGGCCGAGGAGGGAAAGGTCTTCAGGGAAAAGTCCAAGAAAGCCCCCCGGTTGCCTCTTCCCTCGCTCGGCAAAGACCCTCCCTCCGCTCAGGGGGGGGCAGCGGCTGCGGGAGGGGGAGCCCCCTTTGCCCCGCGATGGGCGAGCGGCAGCACCGGGGCCAAGGAGGCGGGCAGGCCCAGCGGGCGCTCCCAGGCAGCGCCGGGCCCCGTTTGGCTGCGGGAGGGGGAGGCCTCTGAGCGGCACTTTGCGGTGGAGAAATTCACCTGTTGCACCAGAAAAGGCAGCCGGGGAAGGGCCGGGCAGCAGGGCTGGGCTCCTCCCGGCAGGCATTTAATCACAATAATTACAAAGGCAAGAAAGTGTTTACTGAGAAAGCAACAAATTCCCGGCTCTTCGGATGTCGTCGCGCTGCTGGCCCAGACAGCCGCCCGCCCGCCCGCATGGGGGTCCTTTGAGGGCTTCAGCTCTAGGGCTCGGCTCTCTAGAGGGAGGGGGGTCTGCTTGCAACTCCCGTGCACTCAGAAGCCCCCTTCCCAGGAAGGGATGGAGGGAGGGGAGGGAGGGATGAGAGAAGGAAGGAAGGAAGGAAGAAGGAAGGAAAGGAAGAAGGGAAGAATGGTGGAAGGAAGGAAGGAGGGAGGCAGGGATGAGAAGGAAGGAAGGGAAAGGGGCAAAGAGGAGATGGATGGATGGATGGATGGATGGAAGGAAGGAAGGAAGGAAGGAAGGTAGAAAGGAATGAAGGAAGGAAAAAAGGAAGAATGGTGGAAGGAAGGAAGGAAGGAAGGAAAGAAAGAAGGAAGAATGGTGGAAGGAAGGAAGGATGGAGGGATGAGAAGGAAGGAAGGGAAAGGGGCAAAGAGGAGATGGATGGATGGAAGGAAGGAAGGAAGGAAGGAAGTAGAAAGGAATGAAGGAAAGAAAAAGGAAGAATGGTGGAAGGAAGGAAGGAGGGAGGCAGGGATGAGAAGGAAGGAAAGGAAAGGGGCAAAGAGGAGATGGATGGATGGATGGATGGATGGATGGAAGGAAGGAAGGAAGGAAGGAAGGAAGGAAGGAAGGAAGGAAGAAAGAATGGTGGAAGGAAGGAAGGAAGGAAGGAAAGAAAGAAGGAAGAATGGTGGAAGGAAGGAAGGATGGAGGGATGAGAAGGAAGGAAGGGAAAGGGGCAAAGAGGAGATGGATGGATGGAAAGAAGGAAGGAAGTAGAAAGGAATGAAGGAAAGAAAAGAAGAATGGTGGAAGGAAGGAAGGAGGGAGGGATGAGAAGGAAGGAAGGGAAAGGGGCAAAGAGATGGATGGATGGAAGGAAGGAAGGAAGGAAAGAAAGAAAAAGAAAGAAGGAAGAATGGTGGAAGGAAGGAAGGAAGGAGGGAGGGATGAGAAGGAAGGAAGGGAAAGGGGCAAAGAGGAGATGGATGGAAAGAAGGAAGGAGAAGGGGAAAAGAAGGGAGGGAAGGAGAGAAAGAGGAGAAGGGAGGGAGGACTCCCCCTGGGCCCTGATGCACAGGGCGAGGCTGAAAGGACCCGAGTGACTGGCTGACTCCGGAGTGCCCTGCCCTTGGTGCTTCCGGTCCGCCCTCCTTCTCCCCTCCCTCAGGCAAAGCCTCTGAAGGATTAATTTTCATTCATTAAGGAGAGCCGGATTTCTCAGGAGGGGGGGAGGGGGGGAGGGAGGAGGGGTGGGGTCGCCTCTCCTTTTCTTGGGCTGATTCCACCGGCAGAGCCGCCCACGGAAAACTCCCTCTGTGCAGCAGGCAGGATGGCGGTCGAGGAGGGGGCTCCCATTCAACCCAAAGGCCCCGGAGGAGGAGATGCCCTCGCCCGGGAAGGAAAGCCCCCTACTCTGCGGGTCCCATGTATTCATCACGGAGGGGGAGGTAGACTGCCCTGGCAGCTGGAGGTTCCACACCTCCCGTTCACCACTTAGAGCAGGGGTGTCCCACCTTGGCCCCTTGAAGACTGGTGGACTTCCAACTCCCAGAATTCCTCAGCCATTTTTGCTATCCGAGGAATTCTGGGAATTGAAGTCCACCAGTCTTAAGGGGGCCAAGGTGGGAGACCCCTGATTCTTAGAAGAAAGACATCAACCAAAGGGAGGCTCCCAACTTGTGGGAATGCGGCATCCAGAGTCTTTGCAGGGTCTGATGAGGGGCCACGGCTCGCCCCAGCTCCAAGCAGGCAAGCATCCTTGTCTGGCCCCACAAGCCAGCATTGTCCAGGATCAACAATCATAGTGTCAAGACAACTTTTCACGAACGACAACTGGCAGGCGAGGTAGAAGCAGAAATGATTTGGGGGGGGGCATGACTGCCCCGTGACCCTCCCCCCACCCTATTTGCCTCCACCCCAGGCATCTCCTTCAATGCTGGAAAGAAATGTGGGGGGGCATCCAGCTGGGGCACCCCTCCGTCCCTCCCCCCAGCTCCAACCACTTTGGGGGTCTTATTGTCAGCTGCAGCCTTTTCCGGCTCCACAGTCGCCTTCCTGAAAGGGAGCCATTGGGCTGCAGAAAGTGGAACTCACCGCCACAGGATCGAGCAATGCTGCTGCCTTTCCAGCTCATAAAGACTTCTGGAAGTGGCCTAAGAGGGCATCTAGTCCAGCCCTCTTCCTGGCCGATGCCAGTTGGGCAGCCTCTAGCAAAAGGCAGAAAATCTGCCCGTTGGTCACTCAGAGATGCCGAGGATCGAGCGGAAGGGAAGAGAATCCCACCCAAGACTGATGCACCAGTGAAAGGAGTTCACCAAGGAGAGTTCGCCCCGTCCCCTCTCTCCCCTGCACAAGAGAGGGGACCACAAGGGCATCAGGAGGGTCCTCCTGCCCAGCTAGACCCCTTCCTCTGGGGGGACCTTGGAAGCATTTGATCTCCGTGCCCCCCTCCCCAAATGTCAGGGTTCCCACCTGGGCAAGGACTGGCCAGATAGTCCTAGCCGATGGGGACTGCAGCCGAGGAATCAAAAGGCGCTGGCTCCTGGGGAGGAAAGCTATGGCAAAGCTAGGTAGCCTACTCAGAAGCAGAGACGTCCCCCTGCCAATCAAAGTGCGTAGAGCCAACTCTATGGTTTTCCCACTTGCAATGCATGGCCGTGAAAGTGGGACCCACAAGGAAGGCTGAGCACCAAAAAATGGAGGCCTTTGAACTCTGGGGCTGGAGGAGAATCGGCTCCTGCGCGTGTCCCTTGGCCTGCAAGGCCATCCAACCGGTCCGTCCTAGAGGAGATCCACCCTGACTGCCCCTTAGAAGGGCAGATCCTGAAGAGGACATTCAAAGACTTTGGCCACCTCATGAGAAGGAAGAAGGACTCGCTGGAGAAGAGCCGAATGCTGGGAACGATGGAGGGTGAGAAGAGAAGAAGAAGAAGGGGACGACGGCAGAGAAGGAGGCGGCTGGATGGAGTCCCTGAAGCAGCCGGCCTGAGCTTGAAGGGACTCCAGGGGACAGTAGAGGACAGGAAGGCCTGGAGGAACGTGGTCCATGGGGTCACGATGGGTCGGACACGACTTCACAATGAACAGCAACAAGGTGTCCTTAGTGGAGCATAATTTAAGTATAAGCCAGCCGTGTGGTACAGCAGCCAAGAAAGCCAACAGAATCCTAGGCTGCATAAACGGGGGGGACAGAATCAAGATCAGGTGAAGTCTTAAGACTGCTTTACAAGGCCTTGGTAAGGCCACACCTGGAATTTGGCATCCAGCTTTGGTTGCCATGTTGCAAAAAAGAGGTTGAGACTCTGGAAAGAAGGCAGAGAAGAGCAACCAAGAGGATTCTAGGAGACTGGAGGCCAAGACATACGAGGGACGGTTGCAGGAATCTCTAATTTATTAAAAAGAAGGGCCGGGGGTGACATGATGGCATCTTCCAGTATTTGAGGGGCTGCCCCAAAGAAGAGGGAGTCCAGCTATTCTCCAAAGCACCTGAAGGAAGAAGATGAAGTAACAGATGGAAACTAATCAAGGAGAGAAGCAACCAAGAACTAAGGAGAAGTTTACTGACAGCGAGAACAGTTAACCAGTGGAACGACTTGCCACCAGAAGTTGTGGGAGACTGGACAGCCAACTGTCTGGAATGGTGCAGTGTATCCTGCCTGAGCAGGTGGTTGGACTAGAAGACCTCCAAGGTCCCTCTGTGTCTCTGTTATTCTGAGCTGGGGGCCCCCTGAGAGGCCGGGTGCCCTGGGAACCACAACCACGGCTGCCTCTGGTGGCCCACCTGGCTTCAAAACACAGGCGGTGACCAGGCTATGCCCGAAAGTCAAAGGCACCAGCAGGTGGGAGTCTCTACGACCCCCCCCCCAGGGCCCCAGCCCCCCTTGAGGTCCATGGACTCTTACCTGGCACCAGTGACCCTTGTCCATGAGTAGTTCAGGTTGCTGTGTATAAATAACACGGAATAAACTTGTATAGGAGTTCCCTTCTTACAACAATTCATTCAGCACTGAACAAAAGGGACTTATGACCAGGTTTCACTCTTATGACCGTTGCAGCCGCCCTGTGATCAAATTCAGACGCTCGGCAACTGACTCGTACTTACGATGGCCACAGGGTCCTGCGGGGGGGGAGGGGTCATGCCATCCCCTTTTGCGATCTCCTGACAAGCAAAGTCAACGAGGAAGCCAGGTTCACTTAACAACCGTGTGACTCGCTTAGCAACTGCAGGGATTCACTTAACAACTGCAACAAAAAAGGATTGTAACCTGGGTGGGAAAATTCACTTAGCCACTATCTCGCTCAGCAATGGGAATTTTGGGCTCCGTTGTGGTCGTAAGTCAAGGATCAGCTGGGGTCCTCTTGAACTCTGCCCTGGCTCCTGATTTCTTGCATGTGACACGATAACAGATAACAGATAACAGATCATCAGAGTTGGAAGGGATCTTGTAGGTCATCTAGTCCAACCCCCATCCAAGCAGGAGATCCTACACCATTTCTGACCGATGGCAGTCCAGTCTCTTCTTGAAAGCCTCCAGGGATGAAGCTCCCACAACTTCCAAAGGCAACTTCTGTTCCGTTGGTTGTCCTCCCTGTCAGAAAATTCCTCCTTATTTCCAGGTTGAATCTCTCCCTGATCAGTTTCCATCCATTATTATTCCTTGTCTGGCCTTCGGGTGCCTTGGAGAATAGCTTGACCCCCCTCCTCCTCTCTATGGCAGCCCCTCAAATATTGGAAGGCTGCTCTCCTGCCTCCCCTGGTCCTTCTCTTCCCCAGACTAGCCAGGCCCAGTTCCTGCAACTGTTCTTCGTATGTTTTGGTCTCCAGCCCCCAAATCATCCTGGTTGCTCTTCCCTGTACTTTTTCTAAAGTCTCAACATCTTTTTTATAGTGTGGTGACCAAAACTGGATGCAGGACTCTAGGTGTGGCCTTACTCAGGCTTTATAGAGTGGTACCTCCCTTGATCTCGATTGTATCCCTCTGTTAATACAATTTAGGATTGCATTAGCTTTTTTGGCGGCGGCTGCACACGGCTGGCTCCTATTTCACTGGTTGTCCACTGAGACTCCAAGATCCCTCTCACAATTACTGCCCTGGTGATTTGTTTTCATCAAGATCAGACAGGTGTTCTCTTACTGTTTTTTCTTGCTTATTTTAACTTTTATTTCTGGTCTGTCTTTTACAGTTATGTTTTTGGTGGGTTGAGCTATAGTTTCTTTTTGCGTGAAGACGGATGCAAAGAATGAGTTATGCAGTTCTGCTTTCTCTCTGTTGCCTGTTGCTTCCCTGCCATCTTCTCTCTTTAGTGGACCAACTGTTTCCTTGATTTTTTTTCTTGTGATTTATATGTTGGAAGAAACTTTTTTTATTATCTTTGACTTTTGTTGCAAGTCTTTGTTCATTCTGAGCCTTTGCTATCCTGACTTTATCTTTGCAGATTCTGGCTACCTGCTGATATTCTGCCTTAGTTGTACGTCCTTCTTTCCATTTTTTGTACTTGTCCTTTTTTTCTTTCAATTTTCCAGAGAGATCTTTGTGCAGCCATGCTGGTTTCTTCTTGGATTTCTTTTTCTTTTTTAATTTTTATTGGTTTTTAAGACGAACATAGACAAACAAAACATAAAAACATCAAGCCATCTTCCATATATATACACATACAGTGTGCCAGTTGGTTTACAAATTGTTTTGTGCTTCCATTTCATAGTCTTCAATTACAATTACATTGTATATAATCTCGTATTTTCAATCATTAAATACATTAATGTCATTGTTAATCGATCATTTGACTATACTTTTATTCATTCATGTTTCACGAAATAATCATATTTTACTTAATTTGTTTTATGACAGTTCATATTATCATCTCAAATCTATCCTACAATCATTTTGTAGATATAATAAGAAAAGAATACATCTTTATATATTTATTATTTTCTAAGAATCTACATATTTCATTACCATGTTTTATTGTCTAACCATTGGTAGAATAGATCCCAAATTTTATAAAATTCTTTATCTGATTTCAAATGTCAATCTACTCATTTCAGCACATTCCAATATTTTCTTAATGATTTCCTCCTGTGATGGTATTTTCTCATTTTTCCAGTTTTTAGCAAATACAATCCTAGCCGCTGTTAATACATTTACAATCAGGTATTTCAAGTCTTTACTATATATTTCAGGTAAAATTCCCAATAAAAATATCTCTGGTTTCAAACCTATATGTTTTTTTGTCATTTTTTCCAACCATGTGTGGATTTTAGTCCAATATTTTTTAGCATCCACACATGTCCACCACATATGGTAATATGAGCCAGGTGTCTGATGACATTTCCAACATTTTTCAGATTTGTTCTTGAACATTCTTGCTATTCTTGTCGGGGGGGAAAATGCCACCTGTAAAACATCTTATACAAATTTTCTTTATATGCTGTTGACATTGTCATTTTATAATTTTGAGACCACAATTTTTGCCATTTCTCTAGATCAATCCCATATCCAAAATTCTTCCCCCAAGCGATCATAGTTTCTTTAACTTGTTCTTCTTCTAGTTTAATTTCTAATAAATATCCATACAATTTTTAAATCACCTTTTAATCAGTACCTGTCAAAATCTTATCTAAGTCAGTCAGTTTATCGTAGAAACCTTCTGTTTTAGAATCTTTATCATGCCTTGAATGTATTTGCGCATATGAAAACCAATTCATCTTTATACCTTGTTCCTTTAGTTTTTGTATAGATTTAAGTTCACCCTTTTCATTCAATATTTCACCATATCTAACTGTTTGTTCCTTTTTATATATTACAGGATAAGAAAATGCTTCAATAGTCGATAGCCAGACTGGAATTTTCAAATAACATTGTCTTTTAGTCTTCTCCCAATTCTCTCCTTGGATTTCTTGTTTTTCTTTCTCAGTGGTATTGTGCTGGTCTGGGCTTCTATGATCATACTTTTTAGAGTTTCCCAATATTCCCCTTTAGGATTTTCATCCATGGAATCTTCTTAAAAACCTCCATTGATATGAAGCATCCACAACTTCTGGTGGCAAGCTGTTCCATTGGTGAATTTTCCTCCCTGTTGGAAAATTTGTCCTTAGTTCCAGGTTGCTCCTCTCCTTGATGAGAGTTACTTCTTGTCCTGCCTTTGGGTGCTTTGGAGAAGAGGTGGACCCCCCCCTCCTCTTTGTGGCAGCCCCTCAAGTATTGGAAGGCTGCTATCCCATCACCTGGGTCCTTCTCTTTGTTAGACTAGGCAGGGCAGAGACGAGGCACAGGGGGCGGCTCCCCTGGAAGCAAACCCTTTTCCTGCCAATTCGGGCCGGTGCTCCAGCCCCATTTTCTGGGGTCTTTCGGCCATTTTTTTTCCTGACCTGCTTTTCTGCTTAACCAAGAACGTGGAGCCCCCCCCCCTCTCCCCCCAGACAGGGAAAGTCCTTGCCCCATAACAGGAAGGGATGGAATTTCTGATTCCCATTCCACTCAGGGCTGCGTCTACCTAAGCCGTCCTCCTGGCCCATCCCTGCCTCCCACCCTTCTTTCCGCCCTGAACGTTCTCCTCCGAGGCTCTTCACCGAAATAATCAGATCCAGTCTAACTTAGTAAGCTTGCGTTTATTTATTTTTTCTGCCAACTTGTGTCTTTCTTTTCGGCACTTAATTCCACCACAACTGCCTTTGTGTCTGTGCCAACAAGCTGGTATACTTGGTTTTCATCCTGTTAATTTCTACCTGGCCTCCTGGGTACCAACCAATCCCTCTGATGTGGAGACAGGGCAGGTAAATCAAGGAGCTGGGAGGGGGGAGGAGGAAGAGGAAGAGGCAGACAACCAGAGGCTGAGGGCAGCTCTGGGGCTCCGGTTGCCAATCCTGCCAGGAAGGTGCCAATGTTCAACCACACAGAAATTCCCATGGGGAAAGCCTTCTTGGCAGCTAGGCCAGCCCTGAATCTCCCCCATCAACCAGCTAAATAGGAGCCAGCCGTGTGCGGCAGCAGCCGCCAAAAAAGCCAATGCAATCCTAAACTGCATCAACAGAGGGATACAATCAAGATCAAGGGAGGGACTAATCCCACTCTATAAAGCTTTAGTAAAGCCACACCTAGAGAACTGCATCCAGTTTTGGTCACCACACTATAAAAAAAGATGTTGAGACTCTAGAAAAAGTACAGAGAAGAGCAACCAGGATGATGAGGGGACTGGAGACTAAAACATATGAAGAATGGTTGCAGGAACTGGGCTTGGCTAGTCTAGGGAAGAGAAGGACCAGGGGAGACAGGAGAGCATCTTCCAATATTTGAGGGAGGGGCTGCCCCAGAGAGGAGGAAGGGGGGTCAAGCTATTCTCCAAGGCCAGATAAGGAATAATGGGTGGAAACTGACCCAGGAGAGATTCAACCTGGAAATAAGGAGGAATTTCCTTGACAGTGAAAACGATCAACCGATGGAACCGAAGTTGCCTTTGGAAGTTGTGGGAGCTTCATCCCTGGAGGCTTCCAAGACTAAGACTGGACTGCCATCGGTCAGAAATGGTGTAGAAGGGTCTCCTGTTTGGGTGAGGAGTTGGACTAGATGACCTCCAAGGCCCCTTCCAACTCTGTGAATCTTATCTACCTGGACAAAGCACTGGGTTTGATCTGATCTCCTCCCTCTGCTCCTGTTCAGGGGCCCTTCATTTTCAAATGATTTTTTTTTCGAGTCACGTTCCTGCCCAGCCAGGCCTCCGAGGATCTTCTAATTGCAAAATGTCTTTTTTTTAATGTCTTAAATTATCAGTTGTAACAAACCTTGAGGACTAGAACCACGCTTTTGTAGAAGGTTAAAATTCCAAGCCCTGGAAGCATCAGCAGTGAGAAAACGCTGGCATCCTGGAGGGCCTGGCTGGGTTTAGCCTGAACCAGCAATTATGAACTTACACACACACACACAAAAAGACAGCAGCTCAGCTTTTTTGGGAAGCAGAAAATCACCTCCTGGTGCTTGCTTTTTTTCCTCCCTCCCAGACTGCCTTTCATCTTTCCTTACAATCCTGGGAGTTTCCGGAGGCCCCTTCCAAACCCCAAACTAGACTTTAGAGATGGGGTGAAAGTGGGGGTCCCCCTGCATGCAGAGAGGTGGGAGCCGCAGCCAGGAGACTTTTAGGCTAACGTATTTGGAAGGGACCCTGTAGGTCATCCAGTCCAACCCCCTGCCCAAGCAGGAGACCCTACACCATTGCTGACTTGGGGGGCCCTCCATGGCCAGGGCCCCACCTGACCCCTTTCCTGGCCAGGAGGCACCGAAGGTGGGAACCTACATCTTGGTCATCTTTTGGATGGTACTAATGACGGGGGTGGGGTGCTGCCCTTGGAGACTGTTTGGAAGCGGCAGCCTGCTTGTCCGCTGGTCGGGGTCTCTAACCTTGGCCGCTTTAAAACCGGTGGACTCCAACTCCCAGAGTTCCCCAGTCTTAAAGGGACCGAGGTGGGAGACCCCTGGTTGAGTGAAAGACCCCCTGCTCCGTGAAGCTGCCCAAGCTGCTGGTGGGCTTCAAGGACCCCCTGAGGGGTTGGGGAGGACCCCAAGGGCTTATCCTGCTAGGCCCCCTCCCCAGGTAGAATCTGCCTGTGAAGTTCAGCCCGGAAAAGATGCATGGGGGGGGTCCCAACCCAGGAGAGACCTGCACTTCAGCGATGACAGCTCAATGCCAGGCAGTTCCGCCTCCCCCGAAACAGGGGAGAAAGCCCCCCCCTCCCCTTCAAATTTTCGGAATTGGGGGCCATAGCCCTGTTTTGCAGGACTTTGGAGCCTTTGACTGGGGGGGGGGCGCAGGAGCCAAGGATCCCTCTGGGGGCTAGAATGCTCTTCTAAGCCCCCTCCAGCCTGGCAAGCCAGCGGGCACACAGGTTAGTCCTCGACTTATGACACTTCATTTAGCGACCATTCGAAGTTACAACAGCCCTGGATAAAAATGACTCAGGGCCGTTTTTCACACTTACGACCGTTGTCGCATCAGATGCTTGGCCACTGACTCACATTTATGACAGTCGCGTATGTCCTGGGGTCACGCGATTCCTCTTTGGCGACCTTCTGACAAGCCGAGTCAAGCCGGATTCACTTAAGAACCAGGCTGCTCATTCATCAACTGCAGCGATTCGCTTAAGAACGGTTGGAAGAAAGGTGATAGAATGCAGCGGAACTTGCTTACAGAGCTGTCAGTCTTGGAGAGCGGCCAAAATTTGGGGCTCAATTGTGGCCATAAGTTGAGGACTCCCTGTGCAAAGTGCTGAAAGAAATCAGGGGCTCCATCCAAGGCCGTTGGTCAGAAATGGTGTAGGGTCTACCACTTGGGGGGGGGAGTTGGACTAGATGACCTACAAGGTCCCTTCCAACTCTGATTATTTGTTAATCTCTTAATCTGTATTATTGAGGCCTGACCACCACCATCACCCCCTTTTTTTTTTTGGCTCCGACCAGGAAATCCAAATTCTGGCCAAATCCTCCCCGCCATCCCGGCGCCCCTCCGAGTTCCGCTGCTCCCAAGTCCCGGGGGTTGCGGCGACCGCTGCCGCTGCGCGCTGCCTCTTTCCCCTTCGCGGGCGCGGGATGGCCCGAGGCGCGGCGGAGCGGCGGAGCTCCTCATTAGGGCTGCCCTGCCCCGCCAGGTGCCTCCCCGCCTCCCGGAATGGGAAGCGCAGCCAGCGCCCGCACTGCGCCCGCACTGCGCGCCGCGCCGAGCCTCCGTCCGCTGCCCGGCCCCGCGCGGCCCCTCCGCACCGGGACCCCCGTCCTCCCGCGGCCACGGCAGGTAGGCGAGAAAGGGGCTCGCAGGGCAGGAGGAGGCGGGCGGCGGCGGGGGGGGGCAGCGCCTTTCCCCGACCGGGAGGCGGAGGGCGCAGCGCAGGAACTCCCGCGGGGAGCGGCCAGCCCTGAGCAGCAGCACCGCCGCTCTCCCGGGAAGGAACCGTCCCGCAGGCTGTGCGCGGTGCGTAGGCAGCCCGCAGGCAGGCAGGCAGGCAGAGGGCGGCGAGGTGGAAGCGGGAAGCGGAGTGCCCGGTTCCGCCAGCAGCGCAGGCGAAGGTCTTGCCGGCAGCGGGCTAAGGCGGGGGTCCGCCGGGAGCGGGGAAGCGGTTGCAGCCCCCGCCTTCCCTCCCTGGCCTTTGGCCCCCGACCGGCCCGAGGGAGCGGCGAGATGCGGGGCCACCTCTTGGGTTGCAGCGCGCCAGAAGCCCCCCCGTGCAGCCGCGGGAGTGGGGATCTTTCCGGAGGGGCCGCCCCGGAGACCCCTTCTCCTTTGAGCCGGCTTCGGCGGCGCTCGCGGCTGAAACGTCCCCGGCGGCAGCGCCTGGAGCGCGCCCGGGTTGGACTCTGCGCGCCGCGATTGGTCCGTTTCCGCGCTGCGCTGCCCGGCTTTCCGCGGAGATCTAGGCACGGGCTGGGCCGGGGGAGCCCCAAAGGGGTGTGTTGGGGTGTGTGTGTGTGTTGTGTCCGCAGCCTCCCCCTTTGCTGGGCTGCTTTGCTCGGAGTGGGGAGAGGGCAGACTTCCCCACTCGGAGCGCTGCGCGGCTCCTGTCCCAAACCAACGCAAAGCCGAGGAAATGGCCTGAACCAAGTTGGGCAGAAACGCTGATCGAGAAGGAAGCAAAAGCGGAAGGATTTGTGAAGCTGGCAGGCTGGACTGCAGTCGGTCAGAAATGGTGTAGTAGGTAGAATCTCCCGCTTGGGCAGAGGGTTGGACTAGATGACCTACAGGCTCCCTTCCCACTCTGTTCATCTGTTCAATCTGGTCAGGCCTGCAAGCCCCTTGTCCGGCCAGGCCAAACCGCCAGAGCTGGAGTCCTTAGGTGTGGCAGGGCCACACCTGTTTGGTCCTCTGGAGTGGGGGGGGGAGGGGAGCAGCCATGGGGTCAGCAGCAGAGAAGCCCACCTGTGCACAGTTCAGAGGGCCTGGGGGGGGGGCTGCATGCGTGCTTGGGTCTGGTCTACCTGGAGAAAGAGCAGCCAGTCCCTGGTCCCCCCAAGGGAACCCCGCCCCCCCTGCTTCCTCTCCCTGCTCCAAACTCTGGTCCGGTCAGTGAACGAAGGAGGGCCAGCAGTTTTATGGCGCTGTTTTGCTTCCAGGAGTCGTGGCTGCTCGAACACTGGAGGTCTCTAAGAAAGCGAGCAGACGGCCTTTTGTCTGGAGGGGTAGAGGGCGGTGCCCCCCTCCCCTCCCCCACCTTTTGGGCCCTGGGAGAAGGGCTTTCCCACCGACAGGAGGGCCCGTGGTTTTGCATGTTGCCTGCACCGCGTGGATGGGGCTTGTTTGCGTGGCCCGGTTGCCTGCTGGCATGCCGTGGACTACTAGGGGGTCCCCACCCCGGATGCAGGGTAAGCGTGCCCAACCTCGGGAACTGGAAGGCTGGTGGACTTCAACTCCCAGGAGTTGGAAGGAGGAACCTGTTCTCCCAGGAGCAGTGCCAGCCTTTCCTTCCAGGGCACAAGGCTCCCTTCGCTGCCCGTGAGAACCGGGGAGGTTCAGTTAGGCGGGCAGAGCTCGGCTGCCCCAGGAGATGCCAGGACTGGAGCTCCGGAGGCTGCCCACAGAGAACAGCCACCCCTGCCCCCCTCCCCACTTTAAAGCAGGGGCCTCCAACCTTAGCAACTTTAAGACTGGTGGACTTCAGGAGTTGAATTCCGAGAGTCTTAAAGTCTTAAAGGTTGGACACTGGGAGTCTCCTGCTCCAGCTGGGGACTGGACTAGAAGACCTTCCGAGGTCCCTTCCAACTCTGTTATTCTATTCTTTGGAACCCGGGCAGAGTCCATGTCAAGATATAAGAGGCTCCTTGGAGGGGAAAAGTTGAAAGTGGGTCACAACTTGTGAAAATGAAGTCAGCCGGAGCTGTAAACCAATCCCTTGCCTCAGGTCGCTGGCAAAATGCCCTGCCAGAATTCAAGGGCCGGAGCCTCCTTCGGAGGAGGGAAGCTGATAGGGGAGAAACCACGGCTGCACCCCTTCCTAGAGAGCCAGTCGCCTTCCTCCATGGGTTCCCCCCCCCGGGTTATTCCAGGTAGTCCTTGAATTGCACCCCAAATTCCTTTTCTTAAAAATAAATGTGATTAATTTTCTATTGATTACATTCCTTAGTGCTTCATAACCACTGTGTTGCCTGGATATTTGATTGGCTTAACCATAAAACTTCTGTTACTAAATGAGGCAGTTGTTAAGTGAGCTTTGCTCCATTTTATGACCTTTCTTGCCGCCATTGTTCAGTGAATCCCTGAACTTGTTCAGTTAGCCACACGGTTGCTAAGCGAATCCAACTCCCCCCTTGACTTGGTTCGTCCAAAGGTCGCAAAAGGGGACCAGGGGACCCCTGGGGTGCTGTGACCGTCATCAATCTGAGCAGGGGTGGGATTCAATCATTGGACCTCCGGTTCTCTGCCCTCCCGATTTCTCCCAACAGCAACCCCTTCACCAAACTCCTAAGAAGGCTAACAACCGGTTCTGGGGAACCGGTGAGAACCGGCTGGATCCCACCCCTGCATAGGAGTCGGTTGCCAAGGGAACTTTTGGATCACGGGGTTGCTGTCATGGTGGTTAGTGTGGGGGAAATGGTCACGTCCCTCTTTTCAGTGCCGCGGGGATTTGGAATCGTCCCTAAATGAACGGCTGTATGTCCAGGACCAACCTGTAGCGTGACAGCTTCCTCTGACCCATCCCACAGCTGCTGCCCTCTCAAAGGGTTCGATGGGCTGGGGAAGATGGGTGTGGAGGTCCTCCCACACCTGGAGGGGGGCAGGTCAGGAAAAGAAGACTCGAATGGGGAGGCGAGCGCCATCCTTTAGGCCAGGGGTCTCCAACCGGGGCCACTTGAAGACTTGGGGATTTAAAGCGGGCTGAGGAATTCTGGGAGTTGGAGTCCACCAGTCTTAAAGTGGCCACGTTGGAGACCCCTGCTTTAGAAAACTGGGTTTTCCTGCAGGGGGGACGGAATAGACACCCCCCACCAGGTCCAGGCTTCTGAAGTGGGGTGGGAGATGCCTCCCGGCTCTGCTGACCCATCCAGGCCAAGAGAGGAACTGCTCCGGTCCTCTCCTGTGGAAGGCTTCGTGGAGGGGAGCTGGGGGCCCAGGCCAGGGCTTGGGCCCTTCTCAGGTGGGGCAGCCAGAGCACAGGTGTGTCTCTGTGGCCTCAGCCCTCTTCTCTAGGCCGGTGCCTGCTGGGCATTGGGCGGAGGAGGGCCTGCCGGTGGGACCGGGGAGGGGCTGGGTCCAGGCAGCACTTGGGGGGCCCTTGTGCAAATCCAGCTCCCCCCCCACGCCAGACACGCAGAAGCCCAGGGGCAGCAGAGTCTGGGAGATGATGCGATAGCCGTGCCTCCCCGGAAGAGCTGCCCAGTTCCCGCTGCTTTCGGACTTCAGGTGGGATCTCTGCAGGCTTCGCCCTTCCGGGCCTGTTTGGACTGGACGGTGGCCTTCAGGGAGGAGTTTCCCGGGCGCTGGACTGGAACAGCAGCCCCCCCTACCCCCACCCCCCACAGCCCAGGATCCACTCCCGAGTAAGAGAAAAGGGGTGCAAAACCTCAGCAGAGCCACAGCCTCCAGTCCCTGTCATCTCCCTGCACCCATGACTCAGACGAACGGGGTGGGGGGAAGGAGGAAGAGGAGGAGGAGAGGAGGAGGAAGGAGGAGGAGGAGGAGCGAGGAGGAGGAGGAGGAGGAAGAGGAGAAGGAAGAGAGGGGAGAGAAGGAGAAGAGGAGGAGGAGGAGGACGACGACTGTGGGGTCCTCAGTGCTCTTTGATCTTGGTGGTTTTCTTGCAGACATTTCATGACCCAACTAGGGAACGCCATCCATGCTAGATGGGAGGGAGTTTTGCAGGGAGGACTGTGGGGTCCTTGGTGCTCTCAGCCTGGCTATTTTCTTGCAGACATTTCATGACCCAAACCAGGTAACCAGGTCATCAGTGTTAGAAAGGAGGGGGGTTTGTGGCGAGGAGGAGGAGGAGGAGGCCCTGCTGAGGCTGGCACGTCCTTCCTCGGGGAAGGAGAGGAAGGGCAGGAGGGGCCACAAGGTTCCCGTGTCCACAAAATCTGTGGCACAGACGAAAACCAGGTTGCTGGCTTTGCAATTCCTACCCCATCTTTCCCAGCCTCTCCTTACGATGCCCCAAAACAGACCTCGGTTTTCCCAGCTTCCACCAAGCCTTCCTGGGCCTTTCTGAGGGAGGGAGGGAGCCCTTCCGCTCCCGTGCCTCAACTTACCCAAAGGGATCCTGGTTGGAAACGAAGGGAAAGGGCTGGATAGAATGGTCCCCTCCTGGAAAATAGGTGGCGCCCTGAGACTTCTAGTCCGCTCCGCGGGGCCTTCCACCCTCTCTAAGCCCTTTGACAGCGTTAGAGCCTCTTGCCCCCAACTCTCTGGGCCCCCCTCCCCCCCTGGGCTCTAGGGCAGGCCTGGCTTTGCGGGGGCAAAGAGGGGGCTGGGGGGACCGTGCCCTCGGCCCTGCCCGGTTCTCTTGGCGTGCTGGTTTCTCTGGGTGCCACTCAGCCTGCTTGCTCGGAGGGTCTGCAGGGCAGCTCCTGCCCAGGCCTGGGAGGGAGGGCCAAGAGAAAGGCAGGTGCCCCACGGACAGAAAGGCTCAGGAAGCCCCACAGGGGGAGGCACGAATCCCACCCTCCCGTTGCCATTGCAGCTCTGTGGCGGTTCAGGCTTCCTGCCCTCCTGCTGCCAATCAGTGCCAGTCCCTCAGGCCTGCTGAGGCAGGCCCTGGCAGCAGCGCCCTCTGCCCTGCGTGAGGGGCAGGCAGGAGTTGGAAGGAGGAACCTGTTCTCCCAGGAGCAGTGCCAGCCTTTCCTTCCAGGGCACAAGGCTCCGTTGGCTGCCCGTGAGAACCGGGGAGGTTCAGTTAGGCGGGCAGAGCTCGGCTGCCCCAGGAGATGCCAGGACTGGAGCTCCGGATGCTGCACACAGAGAACAGCCCCCCCGCCCCCCATACTTGCTGGCTGGGGAATTCTGGGAGGTGAAGTCCGCAAGTCTGGCTGAAACTACTAGAAAGGTCCGATCAGCACAATTGTGACCGAAAGGTGGATTTGGCCAGAGTAAAAGCACCCTCCATCATTTCTGATGCTCCCAAACCCCAAACCTTGACTGAGGGTCAACTCCCCTGCAGCTTGGAGGGTCCACACAGGTGTCCCATGGCCAAGAAAACACCCTGGGCCAGGGCCAGCTCCCAGGTGAGGCTGATGACAGTGGCTGCGGCAGGTCTTCCCGTCGGTCAAAAGAGAAGAAAAGAAAGGTTTTGAAGCCAGCAGCCGGTCTCTGGAGGGAGGGAGGGAGGCGGCCTTGGCCTCCTCACCCCTCCAGGCTCCGGCCATCCCCCCCATTCATCCCCAGGAGAAACTGAGGCCGGGAAGGACCCTGACAGGCATAACAGGAGAATCCCTCCCCCCAGCGAGCTCTCCAGGGCAATTCCACTCTGGCCTCTCCTGGACAACAGTGTCCAGTGTCCTAAGCAGGACCCAAGAGAGCAGAACCGGCTCCGAGAAGGTCAACGAGGAGGATCATGGCAGACAAGAGTTCCAATATTTGAGAAGAGGAGGGGGGGGTCGAGCTCTTCTCCAAAGCCCCCGAAGAAGGCAGGACGAGAAGCAACGGATGGAAAGTGACCAAGGAGAGGAGCAACCTGGAACGAAGGAGGACAGGGAGGACAATTAAGCAGGGGAACTGCTGGCCACCAGAAGTCGTGGGGGCTCCAACCCTGGAAGTTTTAAGGAAGAGACCGGACAGCCGTTTGTCTGGAACAAACGGAGTTGGTGAAGGGGTCTCCAACCTTGAGAACTTTGAAGCCTTGTGGATTTTAGCCCCCAGAATTCCCCAGCTAGTCAGCCATGCTGGCTGGGGAATTCTGGGAATTGAAGTCCCCAAGTCTTCATGTCCCAAGGCTGGTCGCCTCTGGTGTGGAGTCTCCTGTTCAAGGGGGGGACTGGACAGGAAGACCCCCCCCCAAGGCCCCTTCCAACTCAGGGGTCCTGATTCTACGGCGCCTCTTTCTAGGCCGCTCCAAAGCAGAGGAGGGAGGCTCCATTCAGCCCCGAGGCAACTTGGCCCTGGACCACAGGGACCCCCACCCCGAGAGCCCCCTGCCCCAGGAGGGACCCCCAGCCCTGGGGACCCGACCGGGGAGGCTTCAGCTTCCGTGGGCCGAGCTCCCTTCCCTCCTGGAAAGGGGTTTCTCTGGGTCAGATGCTCTGTGGGGAGAGGTGAGATGCGGCCGGAGGGGAGCGGGCGCCATGCACCACTGAAAAGCACCACCGCCGGGGTCTGTTTTGTGCAACTGAACCGTTTGCATGACAAGCGCACGCTGGCCGTGACCCCGCTGGGACGGACCCCTTCCTCTGGCCGGCTGCCAACCTCCCTGTGGCCGGGTCTTGTTCCTTGCTAATGGTGCGTGCCGGACCGGCACTTTGCGCGTTTGTCTTCTTGCACCTGCGGAACCAGGTATGCAAGAGGAGAAGGGAGGGGCCCCTCCCAAGCAGGGTTTGTTTCAGGAGCTTTGGGGGATGCAAGGACATGTCTTGTCTTCCATGTCTTGTCCTCTGCCCTTGGGGTGTCCGGGAAGCCTCGGCCGCAATCGGAGGCCATGGCCACCATTGGACCAGCTTGTTCGGTCACTAAGTCATCTCCAAGTCCTGGTGACCCCCATGGACCTCCGGCCGGGCTCCCTTGGCCTCCCCTGTCGCCGGAAGTTTGCCCAAAGCCCTGGTTTCGTGACACTGTCCAGCCATGGATGGAAGCGCATCAAGGAGAGAAGGACCCGGGACTTTCCCTGACATGGAGGACTATTAACTAGTGGAACTGCTGGCCACTAGAAGTTGTGGGAGCTTCATCACTGGAGGCTTTTAAGTAGAGACTGGATGGCCATGTGTCTGAAATGGGATAAGGTCTCTTTGCTTGAGCAGGGGTTGGACTAGAGGACCTCTAAGGTCTTGTCTTCTCTTTCTCTTCTTTCTTTCCCTTCCCTTCTTTTCTTCTCCTCTCCTCTTATTGTTCTATTCTATTCTATTCTATTCTATTCTATTCTATTCTATTCTATTCTATTCTATTCTATTCTATTCTATTCTATTCCATTCCATTCCATTCCATTCCATTCCATTCCATTCCAATCTCATCCTCTGTCGTCGCCTTCTTATTTCGCCTTCCCTCTTTCCCAGCATCCGAGGAGCCCCCAACTCTTCTCAGTTGGTAGCCGAAGCGTTTCAGCTTCAGGATCTGTCCCTCCGAAGGGCAATCAGGGTTGGTTTCCTTTGGGATCAACTGGATCTCTTTGCAGTCCGAGGGATGCTGAAGAGTTCAAAAGCATCCATTCTTCAGCGCTCAGACTTCCCCTCTTCTGGTCCAATTCTGGTCCAATTATCACAGCTGCAGGTCCTTCCTGGCAAAACCGTATCTTTGACTCTATGAGCCCATTTTATCCCAGCCCGAAAGAGGGAAGAGGGTGGCTATAATTGGGCATCGGGGCTCGAATTCAGGAGGAAGGAGCCAGTTTGTACACTTAAGAAAACAGTGGCTGGCACCCCCAAGGACCCAGCTGCTTCCTCCCCATGGACACCCCCGGGCTACGGTTTGTCCCTGGCTGGCTGAGACCTCTCCTTCTCTCCCCCTCCTGGTCTGCTGCTGTGGCCCACCAGACCCCGGACTCTGGGCCCCTCCCTCGTTTTTCTGGCACCTCCAGGAAGGAGGGGGTCCCTGGGGTGGGTGCTGTGAGACAGAGATGGGGAGTAGAAGGGGGGCTCCAGGGCAGAGATGCTCCCGCGGCGGGGGGGGCGGCAGTCAGAAAGACCAACACAGGAGGGGCAAGACTTTGGGGCTTCCTCTTCCTCTGAAGCAGCCCCCAACCCACCCCCTGCTCCTGCCAGTCTCAGCAGCCTTTTTGCCCACGGCCAGGCCTGGTGACATGTGGGGAGGGGGTGAGAGTAGCCCTCCCCTCCCCACTGCAGATCTGGGAAGGCTTTTCGGTTCTCTTTGGCCAAACGGGGGTGGGGGGAGGGCTTCGGTCTCTGATCCGTGGGAGGATGGATCCAGAGAGGCTTTCAGCTTAGCCACTGCCCCCCACCCCACCCCACCCAGTCAGGGTCCTGTGGGGTGATTGGGGCACCATGAAGTAGTCACGTGGGGTCAGATAACAGATAATCACAGTTGCAAGGGACCTTGGAGGTCATCTAGTCCCCCCCACCCCCACCCAAGCAGGAGACCCTACACCAATTCTGACAGATGGCAGTCCAATCTCTTCTTGAAAGTCTCAAGTGATGGGTCCTTGGTCCTTGGACTAGCACTGATGACGTTCCCTAGTTGGGTCATGAAATGTCTGCAAGGAAACCACCAAATTCAGAGATCACCCAGGACCCCACAGTTGTTGTCGTTCTCCTCCCTCTCCTCCTCCCTCCTCCTCCCCCTCCTCCTCCTCTCTCCTCCTCCTCCTCCTCCTCCTCCTCCTCCTCCCTCCTAGCACTGATGACGTTACCTAGTTGGGTTATGAAATGTTTGCAAGGAAACGGCCAAGCTCAGATAGCACCAAGGATCCCTCATCTCAACCCTGAGCTGCAAATATTCTCCTTTATAAGTAAGTCGTATTTTTACTCAAACCCGGCTGGAAGGCCCAACTCATCCTTTCGTGGTACTGGGTGCTTTGGGTTACCTGGTTGGAGTGGGAGAGGGAGAGAAGTTTTCTGCACATGCTCAAAGGCTCCCCGTCCTCCCTACCCTCAAGCCTGGACATGGGGCTGCAAGGCTCAGCCTTCCTAGCTGGGCACCCCCCCCACACACACGCACTGCATGCCCCCCCCCCCCTGAATCAGCCATCCGGGTTTTCTACCTACTCAGCTCCTTTGCCCATAAAAGTTCCCAAATCCGCCCCACAGATCAAATGAAGGTAATTACAAAGCTCCTTGTGGGCGAATCCCAGTGGGAGGGAAGGAGTGGCCACGGGTGGGGCTCCCAGAGAAGGCAGCCGAGGCCCCACGCCCAACCCTGAAACAAGCCAGCAACAGAAACCATCTGGGCGGGTCAGCTACACACCTTCCCCCCTGCGCACGGAGGGACATGGCATCAGCGCAGCAGCAGCCACGGCAGCGCAGGAAAACAACGGCGGGCACGACACCCATGGCGGCCGCGGGGCAGAGGCCATCCTGGCTGGAGACCCCCTCGGGGTAGCCCTGGACCAGGCCTGGCAGGGGTCTCTCTCGGCCCTATTGACTGGGAGGCGGAAGGCGCTGGGCTTACGGTGGGCTCACCATAGATTGGTGAGTAGGAACAAACCTTTATCTCTCTCTCTCTGTATGGAACCCAAACCTGACCCACTGACCTCCCCCCACTCAGCCACACTCAAGAGCCCCCAGGAGCCCCTCCCCCTGCAAACAAGCAAGACCCAATCGCCCCTAACCCAATTGGGCAGAGGTCTCCAAACTTGGCCACTTTAAGACTTGTGGACCTCAACTCCCAGAATTCTCCAGCCAGCTCTGCTGGCTGGAGAATTCTGGGAGTTGAGGTCCACAAGTCTTAAAGTGGCCAAGTTTGGGGGGCCCTGCAATAGGGCAAGCTGAGACCCCCACTAGATCTGTGCGGGGCTGCCCCAAACACCTCCCTTGTCCGGAAGGTGCTTTTTCAAAAAAGAAGAAACTGGAGTTTCCTGGCATTTTTTTCTTCCTCCTTTGAAAACAGTTCACTTCTCAATCAATCAGGGTGGAGCTGGAAGGGACCTTGGAGGTCTTCTAGCCTGACCCCCCTGCTCAGGCATGAGAACCCATATCATTTCAGACAAATGGCCGTGCAACCTCTTCTTGAAATCCTCCAGTGTTGGAGCCTCCACAGCTTCTGGATGCAACTCCATTCCACTGGTTTGTCGTTCTCCCTGTCAGAAAATTCCTCCTTAGTTCTAGGTTGCTTCTCTCTTAACAGAGTTGGAAGGGACCTTGGAGGTCTTCTAGTCCAGCCCCCTTGTTCAAGCAGGAAACCTTAATATCCTTTCAGACAAATGGCTGTCCAGTCTCTTTCTTGAAAACCTCCACTGATGGAGCAACCACAACGTCTGGTAGCAAGTAGTTCCACTGGTTAATTGTCCTCACTTGTTAGGAAATTCCTTCTTAGTTCCAGGTTGCTCCACTCCTTGAGGAATTTCCACCCGCTGCTTCTTGTCCTGCCTTCTTCAGGGGCTTTGGAAAATAAGTTGACACCCCACTCTTCCTTGTGGCAGCCCCTCAAAAATCTGGAATACTTCTCATCCGCGAAGCTTCTTTGGTTCTTCTTGGGCAGAGCTCTCCAAACTTAGCAACTTTAAGACTCGTGGACTTCAACTGCTTGAACCCCTGTTCTTGGGTGAGAAACAAAAGAGTTTTAAGGAAAAACCAAGGAATCCAGTTGGCTTTGGGACAACCATGACCTGGATGGTTGAGCATCTGCCTAAACCTTCCCTTCCCTCCCACACCTGAAGGCCACTTCTGGGCCAGGGATGCTTTGGCAGAGGTGGGCACTTTGACAGTGGGTGCCGCATTACAGCCTCCCCCCCTTGTTTGCCCACCACAGTTAGGCGTTTCTTAGGATTACCCGCTGGGCGTTACAGGGTGGGGGAGATCCTCCTGTCCCGGTGGCTTTGCAAGGACCCTCCTTTGGTCCCACTGATCTCGGGGGGAAGGGGGGTTTGGGGGAGGGGTAACCAGAGAGGCAAAAGATGCACCTGGAAGGGTGGAGATCCAGGGTCTTCTGTTCGGTTATGACTAAAAAAACTGAGTTGATTCTGTCCTGATTCTCTGGTATTTGGGGGCTGTTTAAATGTAGAATGAAGCCTAATTAATCAGTGGAACGGCTTCCCTCTGGACATTGGGGGGGGGCCCTCATTGGAGGTTGGACAGGCCTTTGTCCAGAATGGGATAAGGATGTCCATCCAACCATGGGAATTTTAAGGCTTGGGGACTTCAACTCCCAGAATTCCCCAGCCGGCAGACAGGCGTCTCCCGCCTTGGCCACTTGGTCTGCTGGCTGGGGAATGGTGGGAATTGAAGTCCCCAAGTCTTAAGGTGGCCAAGACCCCTGGGATAGACTGAGTAAAGGTAACCTTAGGGAACTTTAACACTTCTGGACTTCAACTCCCAGAATTCCTCCTCCAGCAGCGTGTCTGGGCGTTGCAGTCGCTCTCGTTTGAAAGGCCCAAGGGTGAGCACCCCTGATAATAGGCTCTCCTGCTGGAGTGGGGGTCAGACTAGAAGACCTCCAAGGTCCCTTCCCACTCTGTTATTCTGTGTGATGCTCCCTGCCTGCCTCCTCCTTGCCCATATCCCCCTCCCCAAAATAAACCTGCTCAAAAGCTGGCCTGGCCATCTCCAGCTGGGCCCTCCAGATGTTGGCTCTTAGTGGGGGGAAGACGGGGGGGCAGGGAGAAGAGTTTGGGTGGTTTTTCTCCCAGGCCTGGCCAGCGTCCTCTGTGCTGCTCCCATGGCAGGGGAGGCGTGGGGGGGGGTCAGAGCAGCTGTCCGGCGGAGACCTCAGAGAAAGTGCAACAGCTGGGCAGAGGTTTTCCCTGAGGTAGGCAGATCTGGGGGCCAGATAGGGCCCAGGCGTGGCCCTGCCGTCCTGGGCAGCAGCGTCAACCCTCTTCTGCAGAAGACCAGGGCGTGGGCCAGGCCGCCTGCAGGACCCACCCTCCCTTGCAAAGCCCGTCCTTGGCTCGGGGCATCTCCCCAGGAAGAGTTGAAGGGTGAGCAGCCCCGGTTCCAGAGAACCATCCCAGGGGTGAATCAGAAGGCGAGGCCCACCCACTCACTGCCTGCGTTTTAGCAAAACAACACCTGGACAGAAATCTCTCCCCCACACACACACACAGTGCCCTCTTCAACTGTTGGAGGGGAAGTCCAAGATTGGACAGCCCTGGAGTAAGGTCTGCTGCTCGGGCAGGAGGTTGGGCTAGAAGACCTCTAGGGGTCCCTTCCAAATCTTGGGAGGGGGAGGGACCAAGGATAAAAGAGTGGCCGACGTGCCACAACGTTGGTGGTGAATGCTCCAACACTGGGAGGTTTTAAGAAAGAGGTTAATAACGATTAACAAAGTTGGAAGGGACCTTGGAGGTCATCTAGTTCAATCCCTCATTCCCCCCACACACACCATTTTTGACCGATTGGACACCCATTTGTCTGGAATGGGCTGGGGGTTGGACTAGAAGACCTCTAAGGTCCCAACTGTTACTCTGTTATATTCTGCCAGACACAGGAGCTCTGGGGGTAGAAGTGCCCACGTCTTAAAGGGGCCAAGGTTGGAGACCCCTGCTCTAGGGTGTCTATGGAAACGCTCGACCCTCCAGCTGATGGTTTGTCCCAAAGGTGCTTTTCATTTCTTTCCCCAAAAGGCAGCTGGACTTTCTTGTTTATTTTTTCCTCAAAAACGTTTCCCTTCTCGTCCAAGAAGCTTCTTCAGTTCTGACTGAATGGTGGGGAACAGAAGGATTTATATTTGTTTTGATAAGAAGTCAAATGTCTTCAGGGGAGTCCAGGTGTCTTTTGAAAAAGCATCTTTGGGGCTCCCCACGATGACCTTTACTGCCCTTCTCTGACATGGACCCGGGCAGAAGCCCCCCCCCCCACTTAAAAGGGTGGGTGGGTGAAGGCTAAAGAATGGCCAACCCCCAGGGCAAGGGTGGTCCCGGCCATTTTCCCTCCTGCACAACTGTTACTGCACTTTTGTGTGGACAGCTTGCCCTCAAGTTACAACCACACTTGAGTGCAAAATGTAGGTTGCTTAACTGAGAAATGTATTAAGTGAATGCAGCTTGCTCCACATTTACAGGGCACAGGGGCGTGTGAGTGCCACTAACAGGCACACGAGGGTCCCCTTTTACGTGCCCCCTCCTTTGCACCAGGCCCCGAAGCGAGCTCTGCGCAGCCTGCAATGAAGACCCGGGTCAGCAAACGGCCCCTCGGCCACATTCACACAACCTGCTATGCTTGACCAGCATCCGGGTCTTATTCCTTGGCCTTTCATGGCTTCAGGGGCTGCAGCTCCAGCACCCCAAATTTGTTTCAGAACTTAATTCAGGAGTTTGTTGGGTGATTGATGCCATTCTCTACCAGGGCTCATGATTACCACTACAGGAAGCAACCAGAATAACAGAATAACAGAGTTGGAAGGGAGCCTTTAGGTCATCTAGTCCCTCCCCCCAAGCGGGAGACCCTTCTACACCATTTCTGACCAATGGCAGTCCAGTCTCTTCTTGGAAGCCTCCAGGGATGAAGCTCCCACAACTTCCGAAGTGGGTTGATTGTTCTCACTGTCAGAAAGTTTCTCCTTATTTCCAGGTTGAATCTCTCCTTGGTCAGTTTCCACCCATTGTTCCTTGTCTGGCCTTCAGATGCTTTGGAAAATAGCTTGACCCCCCTTCCTCCTCTCTGGGGCAGCCCCTCCCTCCAATACTGGAAGGCTGCTCTCCTGTCTCCCCTGGTCCTTCTCTTCCCTAGACCAGCCAGGCCCAGTTCCTGCAACCGTCCATCGCATGTTTCAGCCTCCAGTCCCCTCATCCTCCTGGTTGCTCTTCTCTGCACTTTTTTTCTAGAGTCTCAACCTCTTTTTTATAGCGTGGTGACCAAAACTGGACTCAGGACTCTAGGTGTGGCCTTACTCAGGCTTTGTAGAGTACCTAACCTGCCCAGCTGGCACCCTTCAATCTGGAGGGCATCAGCGACAGTCACGACCCAACCCCCTTTTCCCTCCTTGGCAGTTCCCAGCTGCTGCAGAGCCTTGGGTGGGTGGGTGGGTGGGTGGGTGGGTGGGTGGTCCATGTATGATCGCCCTTTTCTTCTGTGACAAGCTGGGCCTTCCGTGGGGCCATCCTCGCCCTCAGGGGACCTGGGCCCGTAGACCCTGCTGGCATTTCTCTCCAGGCGGCCCCTCGTGGTGGGGAAGGCAGGAAAGAGGCCCCCTCCTCAGCCAGGCCAGCAAAGGGCTCCTGGGTGGGATTCAAATGTTTGGACTACCGGTTCTGTGGGCCTGGCTTGGGGAGCGATACTGTCAAGGGTCCGGTCAGAGGTGGGATTTGCTGTTCTCCAAATGACTCCAATGTTCCGCTACCGGTTCTCCAGAACTGGTTAGAACCTGCTGAATCCCCCCCCCCTCTGCTAGGGGTCCTGGGTGGACATTTGCAGCCCCAGATAGGAAGCCCACAAGACCCCCACCATCTGGGTTGGGCTAAAGAGATTCAGGGGGTCAGGCAAAGGGATTGTCGTATTGTAGGAGGGTTGTGTTAGCCTGTGGTAGCCAAAGATCCAAAGGCAGCCCCTTCATAAAAGAGAGACCCCCCCCCTTTTGTGAGTGTGGCTGCAAAGGGGCTACACAACTTCTGATTTTGCAGCCACAGTCACAATAAGGCCACAACCTCGGGGTCTGTTTAGGGGATCCCCCCCTCCTTCTGTCCCCTCTCTGAGCCACGGGTGGGAGACGGGATGGTTTCCTGGGTGGGGAGGGGCTGGAAGGGGGAAGCGCGGGCCAAGCGGGGCCCCGCCGTTCTCCGGAGCGCACAGCGCAGGGAGCCCGGACGGCTCGGGAGGCTGCAGGGCACCGCCCGCCCTTGCCAGGGAGGGCAGCCCCGAGGCAGGCAGCGAGAATGGCGCGCTCCTGCAGCCCCGAAGGCCGGGCGAGCGAGCGAGCGAGCGAGCAACCCGGGCGGCGGGTTCTTTGCGGTCGAGGCCAGGCGCCAGAAAAGGCCGGTCCCCGCCCGCCAAGCCACGCTGAGCCCGGGAGAAGGGCGGCAGACCTCGCCTGCCGGGGCCGCCATGGTCGCGCTCCAGGGGCCCCTGGGAGCCCAACGCCCGGGAAGCCGCCCCTCCTCCGGGCTGGGAAGGGGAAGGGGAAGCGGGGTCCCCTCTGAACCCTCGGACGAGGCTCGCCTAAGCCAGCCCGGCGCCCTTTCCCAGGTGCTGCGGAGGGGGGCAAGGGCATCTAGACAGGGTCTCCCACCCTTGGCCACTTGAAGCCTGTCGGAGCAACTGGGGTTGAAGTCCACCAGGCTTCAAGCTGCAAAGTTGGAGACCCCTGGTCAGGTCTCTGGGGGAGGGGGCCAGACCCGGCCCGGCTCGGCGCAAGGAGCCGCATTGAAGCCCCGGGAAGCGGAGGGGCGACTTTGCTCCAGCCCGCCGCCAGCAGCGCCGGGGGTCTCCACCTGCCTGGCCAGCGGCCGGCCCGTCCCCCCGCCCTCTCCGATCCCGCCTGCCTCCGGCCACCGCAGATCAAAGGAAGGGCTGGACTTCGGCGCGGGACCCGCTCAGCTTTTGAAATGTCATTTTATTTATGACCTAATTGCGCCGCCGAATCTGAACTGTCAAGCGAGACCCGCCGGCGCCTCCCTTTCTAGGGCTTGGGGCTCCCGCTCCCCCCACCCACCCACCCCCGGCCCCTCCCCGATGCCCAGAGCAGGACCCCATTCGGGAAGGGCGGGGGGTCTCCTCTGACTGCAACGCGGTTTCTGCAGGTGCGCTCGCGTCTTATCTCCTTCCCCGACAGGTAGAGGGGAAGCCCCAGAAATCAACCGATCGCCCGCTCTCTTTGATCGCTTCCCTCCCCCCCCCCCGCCCCCTTTCGCAGACAGGTGTCCCTTGGCCGGGTTCCTGGGGCTGGATGAGGCCCGATCTCCTCTTTCTTCCGCCCAGCTGGTCTACCAGGTGAGCTCGGCTCCCTGCAACTGCCTGCCTTGAGAAAACGGGGGGCGGGGGCGGGCGGGGGGCGCTTGTCATCCCCGCCAGCCTTGTCGGCAGGCCCTGGATCCAGAGGCTGCTCCCTGCCGCCCCCCCCCCCCCCGCCGACAAGTGGAAGCGTGTGCGCACCGCCGGCAGGTCCAGCAGGCAGCTGCGCGCAGCCCTCGCCGGCTTGGAATGCGCCCCCTCCCCCCCGGCTCGCTTTCGGGGGCTTCGCGCGGGATTTCCTCCCTTTTAAACTCCAAAGGCGGCGGCGGGGGGGGGCATTTGGCCCCAATTTCACTCGGGGAACCAGGGGAGCCGCAGCGAGGAGGGAGCGTCAGGAGTGTTCCGCGTCTCCTCCGCGCTGCCCCTCGGACACTAGATAGATTCAGATTCACAGAGTTGGAAGGGACCTTGTAGGTCATCTAGTCCACACCCCCCCCTTGCGGAGGGCTCGCGCTGCCCCCTCGGAACACACCCTCTCCAAGAGAACACCTGTCTCCGCGCTTCTCTTCCCGGCCCCCATTTCTCCAGGTGTTTCAGGAGGGGCAGGTGGGGGGAATCCCGGCCCAGGTGAAGGCTGGAATGCCCCCTTGGGGGTGGGGGGTGGGAGGTGGGGCTTCCATAGGGGGCTTCTTTCACCTTTCTGCCCTAGAGCCGTTTCTCAACCGTGGCAACTTATAAGATGTGTGATGGACTTCAACTCCCAGAATCCCCCAGCCAGCAAGCCCTGCCTAGGGCAGAATTAGAACTCAGAGTCTCTCCGTTGTTGCCTTCTGACCCCCTCCCTGGGACACCCCCATCGCTGCCTGTCCTCTCCAGACCCCCTTTCCCCCTGCTGCCCTCTGGGGCACTCAGCCCTGTCCACGAGGGGGGGTGAATTGAGGGAGGGGGCGTCTCTTTGATTTTATTGATGTACATGTCATGTTTCTAGAGCAGGGGGTCTCCAACCTCCACTTTACGATTTGGGGACTCCAACTCCCAGAATCCCTCAGCTTGGAAGTTAGAGTCCCCAAATCTTACAGTGGCGAAGGTTGGAGACCCCCAGTCTGCTGGCTGGGGAATTCTGGGAGTTGAAGTCCCCAAGTCTGAAAGGGGCCCAGGTGGGAGTCCCCTGCTCTAGCCCCTCCCTCATCCCCCTCAAGGAGGGGCTCTGGGCTGTGGCTTTGCCAGAGATGGCAGAGATTGCGCCCAGCCGGCGGAGCTGAGCCTAGTGGTCAGAGCCTTGCTCGGAATCCAGGGGTGGCCTCTTCCAAAGCCCCTTTTTCCCTCTTTGCCGCCCAGATCCGACCTCCTCCCTCCATGCCATTCTGGGTTTTTCTCCTGCCACAGATCCCCAGCTGAGTTCGGCCATGGTTTCCTTGTTCCAGGATCAAGCCAGGATCACGTTTCCTTCTCTGGATCCCCTGGAGAGCAACCCAGGTGGTGACCGAATGCAGGCCTGTGAAGAGTCAGCCTCTCCTGCCCGGCAGGTAAGGGTCGCTCCTTGGCCACCTTTCCAGGGAGCCCAGGGGAACCCCCTCCCCAAGAAGCTGACCCCCCCCCCCGTCCTTCACCTGAGCTGGGGAAGGGGAGGGGGCTGCTATGGTTGGGGAGGGGTTTGGGCAGTATCTTCCCCTGGCTAAGTTGAAATACCTCCCTCCCCCCCCGCAAGGTTCCCCCCAGCTGCCCCCCCCACCAAGACTGGGAAACTAGGAGGGGGTCTCTCTTGTGCCCTCCTCTTCTGCAGCCCCATGGCGGAAGGGAGACTCCCAGGCAACGGGGTCAGCAGAGGTGGGGACAGCTGGATTGTGTCTTGGTCAACAAGCAGAAGCCCCCCGTTTCTAAAGAGAACTGGCCGCCTGAGGAGGAGCAATGGAGGTGGGCTCCTGCTCAGCTGGGGGTCTCTCAGGAGCTCCCTGCCTGCCTGCAAGTCCCACAAATTCACCTGGGACCCTTCGGAAGGGGGGGGGTTTCCACCAAAGGACAGCCTGCTTCTCCTTGGGGTTATGTTAAAAATAGAATAGAATAGAATAGAATAGAATAGAATAGAACAGAAAATAGAAAATAGAAAATAGAAAATAGAAAATAGAAAATAGAATAGAATAGTGAATAGAATAGAATAGAAAATAGAATAGAATAGAATAGAATAGAATAGAATAGAATAGAATAGAATAGAATAGAATAGAATAGAATAGAATAGAAGAATAGAATAGAATACAGAAGGAATAGAATAGAATAGAATAGAATAGAATAGAATAGAATAGAATAGAATAGAATAGAATAGAATAGAATAGAATAGAATAGAATAGAATAGAATAGAAAATGAATTGAATAGAATAGAACAGAACAGAACAGAACAGAATAGAAAATTCTTTCTTGGCCAAGTGTTATTTTACACACAAGGAATTTGTCTTTGGTGCAAAGGCTCTCAATGTGAATAAAAGAAAAGAGAAAAACATGTTTTTAAGAAGAGATTGACAGCCATTAGTCTGAAATGGCACAAAGTCACCTGCTTGAGCCGGGGGTTGGACTAGAAGACCTCCAAGGTCCCTTCCCTCTCTATTCTATTCTATTCTGTCCTATCCGATCCTATTCCGGAGATCTCCAAACTTGGCACTTTAAGACTTCAACTCCCAAGTCCACAAGTGTCAAAGTTGCCAAGTCTGGGGACCCCTCATCTCTTCTTCTCTTCTTCCATTCTATTCCATATTTCCTCTTCTCTTCTCTTCTCTTCTCTTCTCTTCTCTTCTCTTCTCTTCTCTTCATTTTCTCTCCCATCGTACTCCTCCTCCATTCTGTCTCCTCTCCTCTTCCTCCCCACAGGAGCACCCAGCCTTCCACCGCCAGCGCCCCGAGGGACACGGCCGGCCGGACAGAAACCCCCCGGGATCCCCGCCCAGCTCCGACGCCTCTCTGCCCTGCCCCGAGCGGCTCTTCGCCCGCTTCCCAGCCGAGAAATTCCGGCGCTCGGCCTACGAGGAGGGCGGCCCCCGCGGCGGCCCCCGCTTCGCCAAGGGCGCCCTGCGGACCCCCTTCCACCCGTACCAGCGGCAGGGGCCGGAGGAGCCCTTCCCCGCCGCTGCCCAGGAGGGCTTGGAGGAGACCAGGCAGGCGGCCCAGGGCTTCCCCCCACCGCTGCCCCACCTGGGCCCCGAACCGGCCTGGAGCAGCAACGGCATGCAGTACGGCCGCCTGGGGCAGGAGCCCCACATCCCGCGGGCCCTGGTGAGTCCTCTGCAGCTCCAGCTGAAAGACAGCGCTGGGGATTTACACCTAGTCAGAGGGGGGAAGGGGCCTTGGAGGTCATCTAGTCCAACCCTCCCCCAACAGGAGACCCTACACCATTTCTGACAGGGTGGGCTTGGTTCTGAGCAGCCTCGCCAGCCTGCAGCTCAACCTCCGGCTCCCCCAGCCAGGGTCTGTCTCCACACCCACCTCCACCCTCCAGAGTAGGTGGCTCCCACCTTGGCCACTTTAAGACCGGTGGACTTCAACTCCCAGAATGCCTCAGCCAGCTTTACTTGTGGACTTCAACTCCCAGAATGCCTCAGGCAGCTGGCCAAGGAATTCTGGGAGTTGTAGTCCACCGGTCTTAAGGTGGCCAAGGTGGGAGACCCCTGCTCCAGAAGACCTCTGCCCCCTCCCCCCAATTGCTGAACCTGAGAGGCTGCAGACATTTCGGACGGAGACGTTTTCGATTCTCTCTAGGAAGTTCCTTCCATGAACTCAAGAATCCCAGGGTTGGGAGGGGCCTCAGAGGCCTTCTAGTCTGACCCCCCCGCCCCCCCCGCCCAAGGCAGGCGTCCTCGTTCCCTCGAAGTTTTGTTCCCATTCCTGGAGCGTTAACATGACATTTCCTCAATGTTTTATTCTCACTCCCATTTTTAGGTTTCCTAGCCAGGCAGGGGGTTGGACTAGATGGCCTCCAAGGCGCCTCCCAACTCTGTTCTCCTATTATCCTCTACACATCCTCGACTTACAGCCGTTCATTTTCGAAGTTGCAGCGGCATTGAAAGAAATTTGACGTGTGGCCCGTTTTTCACACTTACGGCCGTGGCAGCAGCATCCCCCAAGCTCAGGGGGGATCAACGTTCAGACGCTTGACCGCTGACTCGTACTTATGACAGGCGCAGTGTCCCTTTTGCGACCTCCTGACGAGCAAAAGTCAAGGGTGGGGGGGGACACCAGATTCACTTAATGACCGTGTTACTAACTGAGGAACTGCAGCGAGAAAGGTTGTAGAACAGAGCAGCGCTCACTTAACAACTGTCTCATTTAGCGATGGAAAGTTGAAAGGGGATCACATGACCCCGGGACATTGCAACGGTCATAAATACGAGCTGGTTGCCAAGAGTCCTCATTTTTTATCCAGTGGCCGTGGGGGCGGGAATACTCTGCAACGGTCATAAGTGTGGAAAACGGTCCTGAGTCCCTTTTTTTCAGTGCCGTTGTAACTTCGAATGGACACTCAATGAATGGTTGTAAGTCGAGGACTTCTAGTAAGATTATGCTCAGGGTGTCAGGCAGCCCTCCAAGGAAGGGTGGGTGGGCACCGATCCCTCCATGCCCCCCTTCTGGGTTGAAGGACCCTTGGAGCCAGACGGAACAGATGGGCTGGCAGCGGTGGAGGATGGAGGATGGAGTCTAAAACATGTTCCATAGCCCAGAGGTCTGGGCTGGGCATCCATTCCCTCAGCTCTCTGACCAATGTAGGTGCATCCGAATATTCTCTGCGCATTGGTCAGAAATGGTGTAAGGTCTCCTGCTTGGGCCGAGGGACGGGGGGCTGGACTAGATGACCTCCAAGGTCCCTTCCAACCCTGTTCATCTGTCAAATCTGGGCTAAAACTTTGAAGAAAGGGACCAGAGTGACATCTGTCAGAAATTGTGTACGGTCTCCTGGGGGGGAGGGGGCGTGTTGGACTAGATGACCTCCAAGGTCCCTTCCAATTAACCACTGTGATTTCTGTCCTTCCCCCAGGAAGCGGATGCCAGGCTGAAGACGGGCCCCCTGGAGGAGCAGCCCTTCTGCTGCCAGCCTCACGGGCTGCCGGAGTTCTGTCCCTCTCACCCCTTCCACCAGGTAAGGGCCCACTTGGGGGTCCAGGAAAAGCCTTGGGGGTGTCCCCCCCCATGCCCAGTGCCTCCCCAGCCAACTCAGAGAGGCCTGGTCATGGTGGGAATTCAGGTGAGAGAGAATCACCCAGCTGGAAGGGAGCACGGAGGTCTTCTAGTCCAACCCTGCTCAGACAGGTGAGCGTCTATCTGAATGCCCAACCTCGGCCCCTTTAAGACTGGTGGACTTCAACTCCCAGAATTCCCCAGCCAGCAGACCAGGGGTCTCCCACCTTGGGAATTTTTTTTGCTGGCTGGGGAATTCTGGGAGTTGAAGTCCACCAGTCTTAACGTTACCAAGGTTGGACACCCCTGGTCTAGGGTCTCCTGACTAGGCAGGGGGTTGGACTAGAAGACCTCCAAGGTCCCTTCCAACTCTGTGATTCTTTCATTTATGCCCTTCTGCCTCCTCTAATGACCAAAATGCTCCCACCTGGCCCTTTAGAAAGACAGGGAGGGAAGGCCTCGCCGGCTGTGGATTCTGGGAACCGCAGCACCAACCGGCCCAGAGGGCTGCTAAGGGACAGCCACGGGTCCCCTTTGACTTAAAACCCCTCAGTAAGCAAACTGTTGTAAGTGACAGAAGCACAGTCCTCACACTTACGACCACCTCAGCATTTCCTCCATGTCACGTGACCCAAATCCAGGCCTTTGCCCACAAGCCCCTATTTAGGACCGTTGCAAGTCACGCGGTCACCTGTTTCGGGACCTTCCCGGCCGGCTTCCAACAAGCAGTGGGGGGAGCTGGATCCACTTAATGATCCCATGACGCGCTTAACGACTGGGGCAATTTGCTTAATAGCTGTCGTCCCCCCCCAAAAAAGGTTGTAAAATGAGGAGCAAGTCCCTTAGCAACCGTCTCACTTTAGCACCTGTCTCGCTTAGCGATGGAAATTCCCCTCCCAATGGTGGTCACAAGCTGAGGACCCACCTGCATAGGAGACCAGGAGGCTGCGGGGCGAACACCCTGAAGGGAAACGGGGGTCCTTGGCAGAGTTGGAGAACCCAAGGTGGGCTTCCCACAGCTAAATCTTTGGGTTCCTTACCCCTAAAAAGGCTGGTGACTGTTTGGCCGTAAAAATCAGACCGAGAAAGCAAGCCCAGCTGCATTTCTCCTTTTCTTCTTCTCCTTCTTCCAGTATCTCGCCAGCGGTGCCCTTCCGCTCCCCTTCCTCTCGGCCCCCCACCACCCGTACCAGAGGATGGGGCCCCCAGGCCCCCAGCAGCCGCCCCCACTGCCCCTCTTTCCAAAGCCCATCTACTCTTACAGGTAAGTCCTCCCCAGCATTCGCACCCGCCTCCTCTCGGCCGCTCCAGGGAATTTGGCTCCCAACTGGGCGGAGCCTCTTTAGGGAGGTCTCTTCCGTTCCCACGATAGGATGGGGTAAAAGGGCGGGGCCAAATTGGAGGCATGTCTGCCACGGGCGACAACGGGGATGTACACCCACTGACACCTGAGAGGAAGAAAGAGGACGGCCCACCACCGAGGCTGAAGGACGGGCCGTGGCTCTCCGGGGCAGAGGCCCACCCGATCGGGGCTGCAGTTTTGGTTGGAAAGGGGGAGGGGGAGGTGCACGAGGATCCGGTTTTGCCAAGAAAAAAAAAAACCTCTTTATCAGCAGCCGGTAGGTTTGGGGGAGAGAGGCGGCTGAGTCTGCAGGCAGGAAGGTGGGCTTGCATGGCATTACCAGCTTGGTCTGTCTAGTGCAGGGGTGTCCAACCTTGGCCACTTTAAGACTTGTGGACTTCAACTCCCAGAATTCCTCAGCCAGCGAAGCTGGCTGAGAATTCTGGGAGTTGAAGTCCACAAGTCTTAAAGTGGCCAAGGTTGGACACCCCTGGTCTAGTGGTTCGGGCACCATACCGGCTGGGTGACTCCACTCCTCCTGCCTCAGCGCTCTGACCTTCTACCGCTGCACCAGAGAGAGTATCTTAACTTCCTGCACACCTGTGTAGGGTTTGCCTGTTGCACAGGGACAGACAGGATGTCACTCCAGAGGGTTAAGGTCATTGCCCCTCAGAGGATCCTGGGTTGCCCTCTCCCCTCTTTGGAAGAGCTTCATAGCTCCCGCTGCCTTAAGAAAGTTCAAAACATCCTCAAAGATCCATCTCATCCTGGGAATCCTTTTTTTTGAACTATGACCATCCGGCAGATGGTACAGGAGAATAATCAAAACAAGGACAAGCAGGCTGAAAAACAGCTTCCATCCCAGGGCAGGAGCTCTGTTGGATTCTACCCTAGAGGTCAATATAATGGCAACATCAGGAGTTTTCAATTCAATTGTACAGAATGCGAAGGAGGCGTGTTTGTGTTTATTTTCATGGTCATAAATTGTACATGGAAGATGGGGTTTGATTTCGTTGTATGAAGTGCAAGGACAATCAAGTAAGCTAAACTGGGGGGGGGGAGCTGCTTCCCAGTGAGGCCCCCCTCCCCGGTGCCCAGGGCACGGAGGCCGGCTCTGCCCAGGGTCCCCTCCCTCCCCACCTGGCTTGGCCATGCTTTTCCGGATGGCCACGGGGTCCTTCCGCTTCCACTTCTGCAGCTCCTCCTGCATCTTGTCCACCTTGGCTGGGTTGAGGGCCCACAGGCAGCCCTTCCGGGAGGAGCTGCCCGCCTTGTTCTCCACTTTCTCGAAGCATTTGTTCAGAGACAGGTTGTGCCGGACCGAGTTCTTCCAGCCGTCGGGAGCCGTCTAAGAGCCATGACGGTGAACCTATGGCCCATGTGCCAGAGGTGGCACCCAGAGCCCTCCCTGTGGGCATGTGTGCCATTGCCAGCTGCTCTTTGGGTTTCCAGCACACGGATGTGAACCGGCTAGCTGGTCATTGTGCATACCAGAGCTCCAGGAACCCGAAAACCAGTTGGCTGATGCGCACATGAGCACCGGCCAGCTGGTCTTTGGATTTCCGGCACTCCGGTGCATGTGCACACATTCCAGTTTGGGCACTTGGTGCTGAAAAGGTTCGCCATCACTGGTCTAGTGCAGAAGTCTTCAGCCTTGGCAAGTTTAAGACTTGTGGGCTTCAACTCCCAGAATTCCTGAGCTGACATGACTGGAGGAGGAATTCTGGGAGTTGAAGTCCACAAGTCTTAAAGCCATCAAGTTTGAAGATGCCTGGAATAGATAGAGAAAGAGAGGTAGAATAGATAGATAGAAAGAGAGAGAGAGATATAGAATAGATAGATGGATGGATGGATGGATGGATGGATGGATGGATGGATGGATGGATGGATAGATAGATAGATAGATGATAGATAGATAGATAGATAGATAGATAGATAGATAGATAGATGATAGATAGATAGATAGATAGATAGATAGATAGATAGATAGAATAGGTGATGGATGGATAGGTAGGTAAGTCGGTAGGTAGGTAGATAGGGAGAGAGAGAGAGAGAGAGATAGAGAAAGAGAGAGGATAGATAGATAGATTAGGTAGATAGATAGATAGATAGATAGATAGATAGATAGATAGATAGATAGATGATAGATAGATAGATAGATAGATAGATAGATAGATAGATAGATAGATAGATAGATGATAGATAGATAGATAGATAGATAGATAGATAGATAGATAGATAGATAATATAGATGATGGATGGATAGCTAGGTAAGTCAGTAGGTAGGTAGATAGGGAGAGAGAGAGAGAGAGAGACAGAGAGAGAATAGATAGAGAAAGAGAGAGATAGGATAGATAGATAGATAGATAGATAGATAGATAGATAGATAGATAGATAGATAGATGATAGGTAGGTAGGTAGATAGATAGATAGATAGATAGATAGATAGATAGATAGATGATAGATAGATAGATAGATAGATATAGATAGATAGATAGATAGATAGATAGATAGATAGATAGATAGATAATATAGATGATGGATGGATAGCTAGGTAAGTCAGTAGGTAGGTAGATAGGGAGAGAGAGAGAGAGAGAGAGAGAGAGATAGATAGATAGAAGAGAGAGATAGGATAGATAGATAGATAGATAGATAGATAGATAGATAGATAGATAGATAGATAGATGATAGATAGATAGGTAGGTAGATAGATAGATAGATAGATAGATAGATAGATAGATATAGATAGATAGATAGATAGATAGATAGATAGATAGATAGATTAGATCGAGGTCTTTAAGACTTGTGGACTTCAACTCCCAGAATTGACATGACTGGAGGAAGAATTCTGGGAGTTGAAGTCCACAAGTCTTCAAGCTGCCAAGGTTGAAGACCCCTGGGTTAAGTAGTGAAGGCACCAGGCTGGGAATCAGGTGGCTGTGAGTTCTAGTCCTGCCTTAGGTGTGAAAGCCAGCTAATTGGGAGTGCAGAGGTGTGCAAAATCAGTAAATAAAGCCAGCAGCCAGTGTGTCGTTCTGCAAGATGACTGGCTTTGCCTACCTCTGCGATCCCATGGGAACCTCTCTTTGACTGGGACTTTTCGTAAGGAAGAAGCTGGCTGAGGAAACGTTGCAAAGTCCCTCAAAGGAGTTGGGGCTGTGGCCTCCCAAGAAACCCTGGTCAGAAGAAGAATTTGGGGTTCCAACTCGAGTCGGGGTTGCACAAGAACAAGTCAAAATGGAATCCAGACAGCTGTGAGGAAAAGATATTTATTTCTTTATTCCACAAAGGAAAGAGGTTTGCAGCTGAGGGTAGCTAGTCAGACAAGGGGCCAGAAAGGGCTGCTTTATAGGGGGGCTTGTCCTTGGTGGGGGTCTTGAGGGGTGCAGATGTGTGTGCGAGCTGGTTCCAGAGTGATGCTTGAGGGACAAAGGTGTATGTAGATGTTGACTCCCAAGAAAGGGTGGATTAAATCGAGAGATGTAGATTGAGTCTCTACATCTGAACGGTGGTCATAATTAATATTTACATTGTGTTAATTGAGTTATGTGTGCTTGCTTGTGTGTGTTTACAATCTTCTATATATATATAAAAGTGGAATATCACTCACGCATCATCACAAAATCTCCAGCACTGTAAAGCCTACAAACTTGAAATTTGGCCCGTAGGTTCCTTTTGGCTTCTAGGGGCTCCCTAAGAAAGGATTTTTCCAAAGGACCCTCAGAGCGTTTAGAGTATTTCCTATATTATTATTATTATGATTAACACGCTCTGATGCTAAGGAGTTCTACTCCCCCTCCCCACCTGGAAAGAAATCTCTTCCAAATGCAAAACACAAGCAGAGGAAAGGACTGTCAGTTTCAGAGCAGCTTTAGTGTACTAAACAGTACACTAAACAGTTGAGCTAAGCCACGCCCAGGTTCCTTGCTGTCTCCTCCTTGCTCACACAGCAAATACTGTTTCAGTTTCCAAACAGCCCCCAACTCACACACTGGCAGGATGCTAGCCAGAGGAATACCGATGGATGCTGGTAGGCAAAAGCAGAATTTCCACACACCCCTTATTTTCCTCCCCCAAAACTAAGCCCGGCCACATAGTTTCGTAGCAAAGCACAGGGACAGGGCGTGTTTGGAATAAGCGTGTAACCAGTTTTTATGTTTGGTGCCCAACAGGTCTTCTCCGCCATGCTAGAGTCCCTCACCTCCCTGGTCCTTTCCCCTATCGTTCTCTCCCCCCCACCCCACCACAATCCATGTAGCAAAGCAAGGGAGACGCCCCACGCTAACCATGGCTTGTTCGCTCTCCTCCAACAGCATCCTCATATTTATGGCTCTCAAGAACAGCAAAACCGGAAGTCTGCCTGTCAGCGAGATTTACAACTTCATGACCGAACACTTCCCTTATTTCAAGGTGAGTCACGGTCACCTTGTCCCGGGCTTGGGAACAGCGGGCAATTCAGTGGTGAGAAAAAGCCAAATG
The DNA here is from genome assembly GCF_049901735.1 of Notechis scutatus. Lineage (NCBI taxonomy): Eukaryota > Metazoa > Chordata > Lepidosauria > Squamata > Elapidae > Notechis > Notechis scutatus. Next base: position 1,618,627 of record NC_142009.1, read on the forward strand.
CACAGGTGGTCCGGGTAAGGTGAGAGCCCTGGCTGGATCCCTTCAATCCCTTCAAGGAAGCCGACGCAACCCTAGGCTGCATCAAGAGCAGGACTGGATGGAGATCACGCTGGAGTCTTAAGGCCACTTTGCAAAAGGCCAATCCTTGGAATATTACATCCATCAGTATTTCTGTTGCTGGCTGGGGGATTTTGGGAGTTGAAGTCCACAAGCCTTCAAGGGGCCGAGTTTGGAGGCCTCTGCCCCAGACAGACAGCTTAGCAAACAGCTAAACTGACCCCTTTTCCACCCTCCTCCCTTCACCCAGCCCAGCCCCAGCACTGGGGAAGGACGGGGAGCCCCCAGTGGGAGGGGAAGCAAAGTGAAGGGAACCCCCTCCCCCCAATGCCCTCCCTCCCCCCCCTCATTAAACTCCCAAAGACTGCAGGGAGGGAAAACAGCAATTGTGAGTTTGGGACCAGGTGTGTTTTTCGGCTGCCAGGTGCCCCTCTGGCACTCTTCCTGCACGACACACACGCGTGTTTTAAGCGTGTCTCCAGGGCGCAGAGGCCGCCTCGAGCTGGCCTGCTGTTTCCCCTTCCAAAATCGCAGCCAGGCTAGCAGGGCCGCGAGTGGCTCCCCGAGAGCAGCGCCGAGGGGTGGAGGCGCAATTAATTCTTTGGCGCGAGATGCAAAGACGCCCCGCCGGGAGGGAAACACCCCAATGACACAACACACTCCTCCCGGGCTGCCTGGCCTCCCTCGCAAGGGGGGCGGTGACACAAGAGGCTGCTTGGCTCACTCCTACGTCCGTCCGGCAACCTCTTTGAAGAGCCCAGCCCTGTTTTCCAGAATGGGGGTGCGGAGGGGCCTTGCGCAAGGCGGGAGGCGGCCCAAAGGTTTCGCCGTTGCTCAGAGGGCGGAGGGAGCGATGGGAAGGCACAGCCGTTGTCAGCCTTAAGATGCATGGACTTCAACTCCCAGAATGCCCCAGACAACGTACTGGCTGGGGGATTCTGGGAGCGGAAGCCCTCTCCTCTTAAAGAAGGCTGGCTGGGGGATTCTGGGAGTGGAAGCCCTCCCCTCTTAAAGCAGGCTGCCTGGGGATTCTGGGAGTGGAAGTCCTCCCTCTTAAAGCAGGCTGGCTGGGGGATTCTGGGAGTGGAAGCCCTCCTCTTAAAGCAGGCTGCCTGGGGGATTCTGGGAGTGGAAGTCCTCCCCTTTTAAAGCAGGCTGGCTGGGGGATTCTGGGAGTGGAAGCCCTCCCTCTTAAAGCAGGCTGGCTGGGGGATTCTGGGAGTGGAAGCCCTCCCTCTTAAAGCAGGCTGGTTGGGGGATTCTGGGAGCGGAAGTCCTCCCTCTTAAAGCAGGCTGGCTGGGGATTCTGGGAGCGGAAGCCCTCCCTCTTAAAGCAGGCTGGTTGGGGGATTCTGGGAGCGGAAGTCCCCCCTCTTAAAGCAGGCTGGCTAGGGGATTCTGGGAGTGGAAGCCCTCCTCTTAAAGCATGCTGGCTGGGGGATTCTGGGAGTGGAAGCCCTCCCTCTTAAAGCAGGCTGCCTGGGGATTCTGGGAGTGGAAGTCCTCCCCTTTTAAAGCAGGCTGGCTGGGGGATTCTGGGAGTGGAAGCCCTCCCCTCTTAAAGCAGGCTGGCTGGGGGATTCTGGGAGTGGAAGCCCTCCCCTCTTAAAGCAGGCTGGTTGGGGGATTCTGGGAGTGGAAGTCCACCCCTCTTAAAGCAGGCTGCCTGGGGGATTCTGGGAGCGGAAGTCCTCCCCTCTTAAAGCAGGCTGGCTGGGGGATTCTGGGAGCGGAAGCCCTCCCCTCTTAAAGCAGGCTGGTTGGGGGATTCTGGGAGCGGAAGTCCTCCCCTCTTAAAGCAGGCTGGCTAGGGGATTCTGGGAGTGGAAGCCCTCCCTCTTAAAGCATGCTGGCTGGGGATTCTGGGAGTGGAAGCCCTCCCTCTTAAAGCAGGCTGCCTGGGGGATTCTGGGAGCGGAAGTCCTCCCTCTTAAAGCAGGCTGCCTGGGGGATTCTGGGAGCGGAAGTCCATCCCTCTTAAAGCAGGCTGCCTGGGGGATTCTGGGAGCGGAAGTCCTCCTCTTAAAGCAGGCTGCCTGGGGGATTCTGGGAGCGGAAGTCCTCCCTCTTAAAGCAGGCTGCCTGGGGGATTCTGGGAGCGGAAGTCCTCCCTCTTAAAGCAGGCTGGCTGAGGGATTCTGGGAGTGGAAGCCCTCCTCTCTTAAAGCAGGCTGGTTGGGGGATTCTGGGAGTGGAAGTCCACCCCTCTTAAAGCAGGCTGGTTGGGGATTCTGGGGAGGAAGTCCACCCCTCTTAAAGCAGGCTGGCTGAGGGATTCTGGGAGTGGAAGTCCTCCCTTTTAAAGCAGGCTGGCTGGGGATTCTGGGAGTGGAAGCCCTCCTCTTAAAGCAGGCTGGTTGGGGATTCTGGGAGTGGAAGTCCACCCCTCTTAAAGCAGGCTGGCTGAGGGATTCTGGGAGTGGAAGCCCTCCCCTCTTAAAGCAGGCTGCCTGGGGGATTCTGGGAGTGGAAGCCCACCCTCTTAAAGCAGGCTGGCTAGGGGATTCTGGGAGAGGAAGCCCACCCCTCTTCAAGCAGGCTGGCTGGGGGATTCTGGGAGTGGAAGCCCTCCCTCTTAAAGCAGGCTGGCTGGGGATTCTGGGAGTGGAAGTCCACCCCTCTTAAAGCAGGCTGGCTGGGGATTCTGGGAGCGGAAGTCCACCCCTCTTAAAGCAGGCTGCCTGGGGGATTCCGGGAGTGGAAGCCCTCCTCTTAAAGCAGGCTGGCTGGGGATTCTGGGAGTGGAAGCCCTTCCCTCTTAAAGCAGGCTGGCTGGGGGATTCTGGGAGTGGAAGTCCTCCCCTCTTAAAGCAGGCTGGCTGGGGATTCTGGGAGTGGAAGTCCTCCCCTCTTAAAGCAGGCTGGCTGGGGATTCTGGGAGTGGAAGTCCATCCCTCTTAAAGTAGGCTGGCTGGGGATTCTGGGAGTGGAAGTCCATCCCTCTTAAATCATGGGTCAACGGGAGGGTCTTTCTCCCTTCGGAGGACGGGCAGAAGGAATCTCTACCCCCAACGTGAATCTCACCCAGGCTCCGCTCTCCTTCCACCCAGAAAAGGAGGAAGGGGCTGCAGGCAGACTCAAGCCCCCTCCCCCAGTGGAGGGATTCAACACTTTTTATTACAGGGTCTGTGGGTGTGGCTTGGTGGGCGTGGCAGGGGAAGGATATACTGCCAAATCCCCCTTCCCTCCCCACCCCACTAACCTGCTTTCCAGCTCCGTTCTCCTGGGCAGGGCAACCCAAGGAGACCCAGCCGATCAGCTGGGACTCGATGGGAGGCGGAGAAGAGATTGGGGTTTGTGGGCCCGGTCAGAGGTGAAATTGGCCGGTTCTCCGAACTACTCAAAATGTCCGCTCCTGGATCTCCAGAACCGGTCAGAACCTGCTGAATACCACGTCTGACCCCTGACCTCCCCTCCCCATGACGGGATACGTCCCTGGATTTTCCTCAGCTGTGCTGGAGGAGGAGGAGGAGGCTTCGAATCCTAGAAGGCAACCCCCCCATTCCCAGCCCATTTTCCTGCTCCTAGGGTTTCCTGGTGGTCTCCCGTCCCATTGCCAGCAGCTCAGGCCCTGCTAAGCCTTCCGGAGGGACCTGCTCCGCTCTTACCCCTCCGGGGCCTTAAGGGAGGACCGTTCGGGCAGGCTGCCTCTCTGAACGCGGGCCAGGGGCCCCACCCTGCGTGGAAAAAATCCCCAAATCCCCTGGGAACCTCTGAAGGGCCCCGTGGCGGCCCCTCCCTTCCCAAGGAAGAGACTCCCCATTATCCGGCTGAGCCGTAATCCGGCCCTGGAATAGAGAGACGGCTCCTCGACTGGCACCGGAAGGGGGCAGGAAGGGGGCTGGCTCCCCCTGGCACAGGGGTTGGGGCCCTCTAGCAGAAAGAGCCTGGGCCCCTTTAAGACTTCAACTCCCAGAATTCCCCAGCCAGCAAGGTAACACGGTCGTTAAGTGAATCTAGCATTCCCCCCCCCTTTACTGGTTTTCACACTTAACGGCTGTTGTAGCATCTCCACTGACACGTGATGAGACGCTGGGCAACCGACTCACATTTACGACGGTCGTAGTGTCCCAGGGTCACCTCGTGATCCCCTTTTGCGATCTGCCTGATGAGCAAAGTCAATGGGGAAGCCAGATTCGCTTAAGGACCGCGGTACCCATTTAACAACTGCAATGATTCATTTAACAACTGTGGCAAGGAAGGTCGCAAAGCGGGGCAAAGTTGACTGAACAAATGTCTCGCTTAGCAACAGATATCGGGGGCTCGATTGTGGTTGTAAGCCGGGGACTACAGTACAATGCAACACAACAAACACAACACAATAACCCAATATACTACAATACAGTGGAATTATGAGATAATTATTATGATTAACGTATAGTATAATAAAAAAAGCCAATCCCAAATTTGGGGAAAACTCCTCAGTGGGGCCAAAGTCTCCCCGGGTCACATGACCCCTGTTTCACTTAACGACTTGCAGCAATTCACTTTTTTTCTTTTGTAAATTTTTTATTTTATTTTTTTACCAACAGTCCATCTCCCATTTAAGTCTCCAAACCTGCCCACTTTAAGACTGGAGGAATTCAACTCCCAGACCTCTCTAGCCAGCAGAGCATAGGGACCTTGGAGGTCAACTAGTCCAACCCACTGCTTAAGCAGGAGATCCTGTGCCAGGAGGGTCCAACTTTGGGACTTGAAGACTGGTGGACTTCCACTCCCAGAATCCCCCAGGCAGCAGAGCCAAAGTTGCAAGCCAGACCTCTTCCTGCTTGTCCTCCTGAGTCCATCCATCCGGATGACCAGGGTCCTGGGGCCGGCGGGGGCCGGGCTCCTGCCTGCTTCCTCTTCCTAGCATCCCCTCTCTCTCTCTCTTTTTTTTTTTTGGCTTGCAGACCAGGTTGTCTGTCGGGTGACTCACTCGCAGCCTGTGGGGTGGTGCTTCCTCGCCAGCTGGCCGGAGGGGAGGGAAGGCAGGGCCTTTGCGACTCCCATGCAGCGGGAAGAAAGCGCATTTTCAGAGGGCGCGGCCATTGTTGTGCAGGAAAGGTGTAATTAGCACACCTTTCCCAGCAAGAAAAGGAAAACACACACACACACTCACTCACCGCCTCCTGTTTGGGCCCTGGAGGCAGAAGGCGCTTGATCCCATCTTTCTGGAGCTGTTGGCAGGCGGAAGGCAAAGAGCTTGGAAAATCGGTTTCCTTACCTGTCCAACCGTCAGGAGGCAGCGGGAGAAGCAGGGCAGCTCCCTGTCCCCAGGGGAGGCCCCAGCATCGCCCCTGGAAAGTGGGTCCTGGGTGATCACAGATCATCAGAGTTGGAAGGGACCTTGGAGGTCATCTAGTCCAAGCGGAAGACCCGACACCATTTCTGACCAATAGGCAGTCCAGTCTCTTTTGGAAAGAAGGTGAAAGGAGGTGTCGGTCTGTGCTCCATTCAAAATCCAAGAAAGAAATACTTAGACTCCATAGATTAGAGGAAAGATATCTTTTACTGAAATTTGAAGTGGAAGCTACAGGTTGAATTCTGAATCTAAGGAATTAGGCGCACAGATCACATATGCAAAGGGATGGAATTGTTCCCACCCCCCCCAAAGTTCAAAAGATTCTTCCAATCAAAAGTTCTGAATATGATCATGTGGGCATCTTCAGGTGGTGATGAGGCCTCTGTCCATTGACCTTGACATAGTTTGATAAAGATTCGCAGTTGCGCAAAAGAAAGAAAGCTAAGCAAGGAAATAGAAACTTAAGAGCAGGAATTTATACTCCCCCCCTCAACTCCTCATTTTTTCAACACAAGAATGTAACACCTCCTGCTCTCTTCCCAGACACACACACACACACACCTCCCCCCACCCCCCCCCCCCTTACTCATGGCAGCCGAAAGATGCAAAGCAATAGAAAAGATCTTGGAGGCTGACAGGAGGCCCCGGAGCTGCGTCAGGACCTGGACACCGGCATCCCCACCCTGGCTGGGTCTGGAAGGCCTGCCGCTGCCCCAGGGAGCCTGGCCCCCAACCCTCAGGGCCACGAGGCCGAGAGACCCCCGTCCACTTCTCCAGCCCTGACGGGAGAGACGATTGGTAGCTCAGGGTTGAAATGAGGGGAGCTGGGTGGTTTGTTTCCAGGCGTTGAATGGCCTAACGAGGTAGCATTATCAGGGCTAGAAGGGAGTGGGGTTTGCAGAAGGGAAGGAGGGAGGGAGGAGGAGGAGGAGAAGGAGGCGGAGAGGGACTGTGGGGTCCTTGGTGCTCTCTGAGCCTGGTGATTTTCTTGCAGACGTTTCAGGACCCAACTAGGGAACATCACCAGTGCCAGAGGCAGAAGGGGGTTTGCTCTCTGTTTACCTGCAAGCGATTTGCCCCACTGGTGGGCGTATTGTCGGTGGTTCCTTGAGGAGGCTGTTGTTTATGGTTAACCTGTTTGTCTGAATCGGCAGTTCCTTGTTTGGGACTTTTGTTTACTTCTGGAGGGTTGGTCTACCTCAGGCAAATCTCGGTTTTCATCTCTGTTTATCTGGGAGCCGATCGCAGGTGAGGAGGTGTTCTGGTCCTTTCGGTTTCCTCTCGGTTTCCTCGGAACGGCGTGCAAATGCCGTTTATCTCCATCTGTGCCTGTGGATGGCTGGTTTTGTCTGAGGTCCAGGCTTCCAGGAATTCTCCTGCCGACTCGGCTCGACCCGAGGCAGTCGCTATTTCCCAGTTGAAACTGTGGTGAAATCTGTCCGTGTGTTGTGAAATGAAGGAATTCTCATCGTGTCTTCAGACTCGTCGTTGGTGCGCAGGAGCGTGGTTTATAACAGACTAACAAGAGAGTGGGAAGGGGCCTTGGAGGTCCTCTAGTCCAACCCTTTGCTCAAGCAGGAGACTCAAAGGCCTGTCCAACCTCCAATGCTTTACGCCGGATGTTGTAGAGGCCTCCTATTTTTTCCCTCCTGGAAGTTCCTTTTGGTTTAGGTAGGACAGAGGCCTCCAAACTTGGCCCCTTTAAGGCCTGTGGACTTCAACTCCCAGAATTCCTCAGCCAGCTCTGCTGAGTCTACCAGTCTGAAAGTGGCCGAGTTTGGGGACCCCTGAGGATGTTCTGGGGGGCTTTTGTTGCGGTGTCGTCGGTCTGTTGGTTCTGGCGCAGCTCCTCTTGTGGAGCACCTTTCTCAACACAACTTGCTGTCTGTTGTGGCCTTTGCTCTCTTCTTGATCTCCCTGGGAATCCTCCACTTTTTCACAGAATCGTAGAGGTGGAGCAGATCCTAGAGGTCATCTAGTCCAGCCCCCTCCCCCCCCCCTCAGATAGGACCCACCTTTTCGTACGCTGTCACCGTGTCTGCCCATGAGTGGCCGCTAGTTGGGTTTTTCAGAGCCGGGGTTTCGGCCTCTGTGGCTTTTAAGGCTCCCTTGTCCTCTGACTCACTAGCAGGTCCTGTCCTGCAACTTTCTATCTTGCCATCTGATGACTTTCCATCTCAGAATTCCGCAATTCTGCTTTATTCCTTGTTATGGTGAGATAAGAAAAAAAACCCCACAGGGACAATCTGTGTCAGCAACAATGACAGCCTCAGCATCGTTGGTTCTACCTGGGCAAGGATTTCCGTGCCCCAAACGATGCGGGCAGGTGTATCTTTGGGAGTAGCAGAAGGTGAGGTGCACCTGTTGTTTTTGGGAGCCTCCTGGAAGGGAGTCAAGAACAGGAGGGGGAGGGGGAGGGGGAGGAAGGCCGTGGGGGGGTCCTTGGTGGTCTCCGAGTTTGGTAGCTTTCTTGCAAACATCTCACGACCCAACTGGGAACATCTGCGCAATATTGAGTAATGAAAAGCCTGCAAGAAAGAAGCACCTAGGACTCCACAGTCCCCCCCCTCCCCCCCTTCCTCTTCTCCCCTCTCCTCCTCCTCCTCTCTGAACGCCCCCCTTCCAGCACTGATGATGTTCCCTAGCTGGGTCACGAAACGTCTGCAACAAAACCACCCAGCTCAGAGAGCATCAAGGCCTCCATAGTCCCTTTCCTCCTCCTCCTCCTCCTCCTCCTCCTCCTCCTCCTCCTCCTCCTCCTCAACCACCCTCCCTTCCAGCACTGATGATGTTCCCTAGCTGGGTCACGAAACGCTCCGCATAACAAAACCATGTTCCCTAGCTGGGTCACAGCCCCACAAAACCCCAGCAGAGTCCCACCCCCACAGATATCCTCTTCCATTGGAATTCCCCTCTAGCTGTGGGGAAGCCTTGTGTGGCTCTTCCTCCCGAGGGCCCCTCCAAGCAGGACCCACAACAGTGGAAGAACTGGGAGCGCTTGTGTGTGAAAACGGAGCAGCAGCACACGGGGAAAGGGCATCTCAGCTCCGACAATCGCACGACACAGACCTCTCTGGCCGGCTGCCTTCTCTGCCCCCATCGCCCTTTCTCCTGCCCCGTTTCCCCCCCCCCACGACTGAGGGGATTTTAAGAGACCCCACCACCACCCCGCCACCAGAGTAGGCTCTGCACACCTCGGCCCCTTCCTGTGTGGGGCGCTGCGTGGTCACCTGATGGGGGGCTGGCTTTATTTGTCCAGTTTATTTGGCTTTTATAGGAACTTTGCTATTCTACACCTTGACAGAGTGAGAATCTCAGAGACACAAAGACAGACAAATTCCCACAACAAAAGTTTGGATGGTAAAAGAGAGTGAGCAGACATAACAGATCATCAGAGTTGGAAGGGACCTTGTAGGTCATCTAGTCCAACCCCCTGCCCAAGCAGGAGACCCTAAACCAGGGATCCCCAACCTTTCGACGCCGCGGCCCGGTTCCGGCGTCAGCTGGGCATGCGGTTCCGGCGTCAGCTGGGTGCCGCCATCTTTTTTGCGAAAAATCACTTCGGTGGCGTCACGGAAGTGATTTTTCATCAAAAATGGCGGCGCAGCGCCCGGTGAGCTTTTCGGGTAGAAATGGCTTTCTACCCGAAAAGCTCACGAGCGCTGGCGCCGCCATCTTTTTGACGAAAAATTGCTTTTTACCAAAAAGATGGCGGCGCCAGCAACCAGCGGCCCGGTAAGGCTTGTTCCGGCCCGGTACCGGTCCGCGGACCGCGGTTGGGGACCCCTGCCCTAAACCATTTCTGACAGACGGCAGTCCAGTCTCTTCTTGAAAGCCTCCAGGGATGAAGCTCCCACAACTTCCGAAGTCTCCATGGGTTGACTGCTCTCACTGTCAGAACATTCCTCCCTATTTCCAGGTTGAATCTCTCCTTGTTCAGTTTCCATCCATTGTTCCTTCTCTGGCCTTCGGGTGCTTTGATGGTGATATTGACTGTTTTAATTAAAGAACATAATTTATCTAGGTTTGTTTTTGCTTGCAAACGAATTCTGGACTTTTGCTCGAAAATTGAAAACAAGGAAAAGGAGAGTGTAACAAGCCCAAAGTCACCCAGCTGGATTTCATACCTAATTTGGAACTAGAACTCACCGTCTCCTGGTGACTGGCCCAAAGCCACCCAGTGGGCTTTCACACCCAAGGCTGGACTAGAACTCGCAGCCACCTGACACCCAGCCTGGGGCCTTCACTACTTAACGGCTGGACCGTTTTTTCCTCCAGTTGCCGCTGTCTGAATGGTGTGGTTCTGCTTTCTTGCTCTTAGACGGCTCCCGACGGGTGGAAGAACTCGGTCCGGCACAACCTGTCTCTGAACAAATGCTTCGAGAAAGTGGAGAACAAGGCGGGCAGCTCCTCCCGGAAGGGCTGCCTGTGGGCCCTCAACCCAGCCAAGGTGGACAAGATGCAGGAGGAGCTGCAGAAGTGGAAGCGGAAGGACCCCGTGGCCATCCGGAAAAGCATGGCCAAGCCAGGTGGGGAGGGAGGGGACCCTGGGCAGAGCCGGGCACCGGGGGGGCTCGCTGGGAAGCAGCTCCCCCCCCCCAGAGCGTCAAGGCAGGAGGGGTTGGGGGGACTTAGGCTCCGCCCTTTAGCAGCCCTGGTTTGGCAGGAGGGGGGGGTGTCTCCCTTTTGGATGAGGTTGGGAAGGCAAAAGAAACAGGTTTTCCCCCCATTAATTTTTATGACTTCATTTGCCCAGAATGGCTGGACCAATTTTCATTCCCAGGGCACAAGATTTATAGTTGTATAACAATGGTCCAAGCTAAATGGGAAGCAGGGGGTGCAGCCAGGTGGAACCCCAAAATAATCCCAATTTTCCGAGAATGCCTCCTGCATAGTCAATCCGGAGTTAATTTGGGAGAGGTCGCATGACAATAGCCAAAGAGGGAATTAAATTGGCAAAGCCAATCAGGGAGCTAATTTGGCAATGTAACTAAACCTAGGAATTAGTCAACGCAACAAAGCAGAAAGAGAATTCAACCAACAGGTAACCCAATATTCTCTATGGCAGGGACTCCAACTTTGGCCACTTTAAGACTTGTGGACTTCAACTCCCAGAATTCATCAGCCAGCTCCACAAGTCTTAAAGTGGCCAAGGTTGAAGACCCTTGCTCTATGGAGATTCTGGTTCTCCCCAAAAGGCAGTTGGACTTCTTGAAGACTTTCTTTTTACCTTGAAGTCATTTTGCTTCTCACCAAAAGAAGCTTCTTCAGTTCTTCTTCGGTTCATTCTCCACCCTTCACTCAGAACCGAGGAAGCCTTCTTGGATGAGAAGCGAAACCTCTTCAAGGGGAAAAAAACCTCAAGAAAATCCAAACTGCCCTTTGTAAAAACCACCTTTGAGCAAGCCAACATTGTTTGAATTGTCAGTTAAGATTCAAGAGCTGGAGGTGTTGCGCTGCGGAAGTATAGATGGCAGTTCTAGGGCCCATCTGCAAAACGCAGCCTGGGTGGGGCCAAGTCAGTCCTTGGGCTGTGTACTTTTTAAAACCCTTGGAAGAAAACCCCTTAGGGTGACCAGAAGCCTTTTAGCATCAAAGAAAGACCAGTGGAGAAAAGTAGATGGTGCGGGAGGCTGAATGACCCCAATTCCAGACAGGGTCACGCAGAGCTTCACCCCCTCCCCAGGTGTGTCATGCCCCCTCCCCTTGGAGTCTGAATCTGAGGGGGGAGACGAACAGCTGACAGGGAGTGGGAGAGTGGGAGAGAAGGGCAAAGTCCAGCTGGGCAGAGTAGGGGATGGAGTTTAAAGAAGAGGCAGTTATGAGGGACGTTTGCCAGGAACAAACGCTGAATTCACCAAGCGTTGTGAGTTTTAGCCTGCATTCCTGACCTTCCTCCTGTCTGTGTGAATTATCGCCGTGCTTCTCTGTGCTTCTCTTGCCCGGCTGGGATGATTGGACTCATTCTCTTGCCCTGCTGGACTGCTTGATTGCAGCCATTCTGCTTACAGCGTTTGGACTGCAGTCAGAGGCTGTTGCAGGTTCGTGGGAGAGTTTTTCTCCAGGCCGGAGAGTAACCGGGACGTTGGGGGGCAAAATTGGAGCAAATAAAGGGACTCATGCCTATTTTCTGGCTGTGTTGCCTTCTTGATGCATCCCATGTCACCACAGGGCACTTCTGAGGGGTCTCGGGCACAGGAGCAGGAGGCTTTGAGGGGGCAGAAGGGGGGGAAATCCACCCTGAAAAGTCTTCTTTGGTGCTGACGCTTCCTTTTCATTTTTTTTTAGAAGAACTGGAGATTCTGATCGGGGACAAGTCAGAGAAGCGCCTGTCCTGCAGTCCAGCTGGCGTCGGGGGTCCCTCCGACTCCGGACAGATGCCGCTCCAGCCACTGCCTCTCTGTGAGCCTCCATCCCCTTGCTGCCCCCTCCCCACCACAGGGAGCGGGTGGGGGGGGAGCACCCCAACCTTCCTCCAAGTGAATGGGGAGCGAAGGAGCGGCCCCATCCATCCTTTGGGGCAGGGAGGGGTGGGGAGCAGAGGAGCCGGCCCAGCCACCGTCTGGGGAAGTGGGAGAGCAGGGAGCAAAGGTGTGGGGGGAGTCAGGGAGGGCCCCCCATCTTCTTCCCTCCCACCCCTCCTGCCTCACCCAACGCTGGACACTCACCACGTTCTCCCCACTCCCTGCAGATGCCCAGAATGGGCAGGGGCTCTGCCCTCCCCTCTGCCGGCCCAGAGCCCCCGGGATGTGGGGTGAAGATGCTGGCAGCCTCCAGGCCTGACCTGCTGCTTCTGGATGGCGACCTCAGCATGGATGTAGACGCCTTGAACCCCTCCATCACCGGGTTCGACCTCCAAGGTACCCCTTCCTCTGGATCAGGGTCCCCAAACCTGGCCAACTTTAAGATTGGTGGACTTCAATTCCCAGAATTCTCCAGCCAACTGGCTGGAGAATTCTGGGAGTTGAAGTCCAACAGTCTTAAAGTGGCCAAGGTGGGAGACCCCCGGTCTGCTGGCTGGAGAATTCTGGGAGTTGAAGTCCAACAGTCTTAAAGTGGCCAAGGTGGGAGACCCCGGTCTGCTGGCTGGAGAATTCTGGGAGTTGAAGTCCACCAGTCTTAAAGTGGCCAAGGTGGGAGACCCCCAGTCTGCTGGCTGGAGAATTCTGGGAGTTGAAGTCCACCAGTCTTAAAGTGTCCAAGGTGGGAGACCCCCGGTCTGCTGGCTGGAGAATTCTGGGAGTTGAAGTCCACCAGTCTTAAAGTGGCCAAGGTGGGAGACCCCCGGTCTGCTGGCTGAGGAATTCTGGGAGTTGAAGTCCACCAGTCTTAAAGTGCCCAAGGTTGGAGACCCCCGGTCTGCTGGCTGAGGAATTCTGGGAGTTGAAGTCCACCAGTCTTGAAGTGGACAAGTTTGGAGCCACCTGCTCTGGTTGGACCCCTTTTGGGGGAGCAGCTGAAAAAAGGGGCAAGCAGAGACAGCCTTTCTCTCAGCCGCTCCCCCAAAATGGCTTTTGGAAGGAGGTGGGGTCATGTGCCATCCGGTCAGCCCTGGCAAGGGCAGCCACGGGGACGGTGGCTCTTTTGATGGCTGGCACAGATGCAGGTGGGCCCAGGCACGGTTTAGCTCTCTTGGGGGTGGGGTGGGGGTGTTCGCAAATGCCCTTCAAGCCGAGGGCACTGCCAACTCTCCCCTTTCTCTCCATACAGGCAGTCCTCGACTTACGACCACAATTCAGGCCCGAAATGCGTGGTTAAGAGGATATTATTGCCCCGTTTGGTCCCCGTTCCTGGCAGGGGCTCTTAAACGAATCCCTGCCATCGTTCAGTTAGTCCCATGGCCGTTAAGTGAATCTGGCTTCCCCCCACCCCTTGACTTTGCTGGTCAAACAGTCGCAAAGGGGGTTAACGTGACACCCCCCCCAGGACACTGCGACATAAATACGAGTCAGTGGCCGAGCAGCGGCCGTAAGTTGTAATCTTGAACGGTCACTAAATCATCCCCACCCTCTTTTAACGACCCCATAATCCCCTGCGGGGTGGAGTCTGGGCAAATGAATGGAGCAGAGTGTTTGAATGGCCGGATGCCCTTCCTGTCCCCAGGGCGGAGGTTTTTTTTCTCAGCAGATAATATTCCCCTTGTGCCCAGAGAGAGAAATAGCTGCTTCTACCCAGGATCGAACTCACAGCCTCCTGATTGGGAGGGGAGAGCTCCACCTCTAGGCCATCGCACACTTCTGTGAATGGTCACTAAATGAATGGTTATAAGTCGAGGATTACCTGTGCTGTATGCTCCTCCCCCACCGCCCACTGACCCCTTTCTGGCTTTCCTTTGGGGGGGGAGAGGAAAATGGTCCCCCACCCCTTGCGCGCCCCCCGCCCCACCTGGTCTCTTGTCAACCTCCCCGCAGGGACCCTCTGGGAGGCGCTGAAGGATGACAGCCTGGCGACGGAGCCCCTGGGCCTCATCTCGGCCTCCCCGACCGCTGCCCAGCCGGACTTCCTGGCCCCCTGCCCAGCGGATGCCAACCACGGCGGGGAGAAGCTCCCCCAGCACCACAACTTACCGGATGTTCAACTGACCACGCTCTACTCCGCCTTCCTGGAACTGGACACAGGACCGGCCCCCACCTACCTGAACCCTTCGGGCTCCAAGCCCATCGCTCTGGTTTAGACCCCAAGCCAGACCGGGGGAGGGGCTGTGGCAGAGCTTGGCTTGAAATCCCTTGGGCAAATTCCCTGGCTTCCCAGCCCCACAGGGAGCCCCCACCCCCCACCCCCGAGATCCTCCAACTGTACCTAAGTGCCTCTTGAAATGCCATCCTGTACCTGCTCAGGATGCCAGGGGCCAAGGGATGGCTTGCCACAAGCCAGGATGGTCAGAAAGCACGTTGGCCGAGACTCCAGACGAAACCTGGGCATTTTACAGCTCTCCGGCCCTTTGGCTCTGCCTGTCCGGCCACTGGGATTGCTTTCATTTTGAAGACACATGCTATTTCCCCCCACCCCCACCCACCCCATTTATGTATGTGCAGGTATAGATGCCTACACAGCCTTCAGCCTCCCCAGAGTCCCAGGTTCTCATGTGGCACCCTGGGCAAATGAATTGGCACCCCATCTTCCAGACAAAGGATTGAGGCCACCAGGGGCGCCGTTTGCGAAACGATGTTCAAATTATGCTCCGAATGGCTTTCTGGACACATGCTCCAAACAGCCCAGGCAAGGGAGGAAGGAGAGGCTGCCTTACCCAGGTGGTGCCAGGGCTGAAGAAGACCCAACACAACTCACTTGGCCAAGCCTAACGCCGTAGCCGCACAAAAGTGGCCCCCAAAGGCAGACCCCTCCCAGGAGAAGATTCTGTGTGTTTGTCGAAAGCAATGTTGTAAAATCTTCTTAACTGTACGGATAAGGAATGTAGCACTTTGGACCAAAGTCTTCCCCCTCTGGGCCATTTTAATCTTGCAAAGACAAAAGTAGGTTTGATTTGAAGGGGGCGAAGAAAGGGGCAAAATCTTTGGGAAAACCTTCGGATGAATTTTATTCATGCAAGTTGCATCTCCAAGGTGTGTTTACACCAGAGGTGGCCAACTTGGGCCTCTTGAAGACCTGTGGACTTCAACTCCCAGAATTCCCCAGCCAGCGCATGCTGGCTGAGGGATTCTGGGAGTTGAAGTCCACAAGCCTTCCAAGTGTCCCAGGTTGGACACACTCACCCCCATCCGCTCCACACCTGAGTGATGCTTGATTGATGTACAGCAATTTCAGTTTTCCACCTTTAATGAAACCCTGCAAAGGTTTCACTCACCTCACGGCTTTTTCCCCCACTTCCCAGCACTCTGGATTTTTGTCGAAAACTCCGCACAATAAATTCTCTTATTTGCACCGTTCATTTGAAAGGGAAGGCTGCCCTCTAGTGGAGCTGCTGACTGGTGAGGCTGGGAATGTCAGTGTGGTTGTTCCTTTGGCGCCATCTAGTGGCCTCTGGGTAAATGAGGCAGAGTTAGACTCTAGAATAATAGAGTTGGAAGGTACCTTAGAGGTCTTCTAGTCCAACCCCCTGGTCAAGCGGGAGACCCTACACACCATTCCAGACGAATGGCTGCTCCATCTCTTCTAAAAAGCCTCCGGGGATGGGGCCCCCCCCCCCCACAACTTCTGGAGGGAAGAGGAGGAAGAGGGAAGAAAATGAAAAAAGGAAGGAAAGAGAGAGAGAAAGAAAGAAACTGGAAGTTAGGAAGGAAGAAAAAGAGATGGCAAAGAAAGAAAGAGAAAGAAAGAAACAGAAAGACAAGAAGGAAGGAGAAAGGAATGAAAGGAAGGAAGTGGAAGGGAGTTAGGAAGAAAGGAAGAAAAAGACAAAAGAAAAAGAAAAGAAAAAGTGGAAGGAAGTTAGGAAGAAAGGAAGAAAAAGACAAAAGAAAGAAAAAGAAAAGAAAAAGTGGAAGTTAGGAAGAAAAAGACAAAAGAAAGAAAAAGAAAAGAAAAAGTGGAAGTTAGGAAGAAAAAGAGAACAAAGAAAAAGAAGGAAGGAAGGAAGGAAGGAAAAGACAGAAAAGAAAGAAAAGGAAAAAAGAAAGTGGAAGGAAGTTAGGAAGGAAGGAAGAAAAAAAAGAGAGAGAAATGCTATTCGCTCTGAAATTCTTTCTGGGTGCATCCAGGGGGGCCTCATGGCCCAAGCAAAGGTGCCCCACTCCAGACCCATAAGCCACAGCCAAGACAGAGGTGGTGGTCAGTGGCAGAGAACAGCTGATGGGGTGACACTCTGGGGGGGCACCCACCCATTTCCTTCTATAAAACCAACTCCAAGCACAGGGTACCTGCTTGACATGCTCCTTTTTATTACAGCTTTAAATATATATATATTTTCATCTTTTCTGTAAGAAAATGGTCCTCGCCCAAGGAAAACACGTCTCTTTTTTCGTTCCTGAGAGAGGAAATAGGATCCGTGTATTATCCCCGCTTGTGCTTTTAAATAACTAGTCAAGAGGGGCAGGCTTTGAATCGCCATCAGGGGTTTTTTTGGGGGGGGGAGGGGGGCGTCCCAGGCTGGGGAAGGGGCTCAAACTCCCATACAGATGGCAACCTACAATGGCTTTTAAACGTTTTTTCAGGTCGTGGAAGCCCTGATCAAGAGGCAAAAAAACATCCCAGGAAGTTGTAGTTTTGAGAAAGAAAATCTTTTTAAAAATTATTAAATAATGGTAAAGTAATTTTTATTTTAATTTAGGATCATCTGCTAAAGTTCCAAGGGTCTTCCATCTTGACTTGTTTTAAGACTTGTGGACTTCAACTCCCAGAATTCCTGAGGTAACATGACTGGAGGAGGAGGAGGAGGAATTCTGGGAGTTGAAGTCCGCAAGTCTTCAAGCGGTCAAGTTTGGAGACCCCTGTGCTAAACGATGCGTTGCGGGGAGATTTGGTGGGTGCTTGTGCTGGAAATGCACAGCGACATGCTTTAAATACAGGGGTCTTCAAACTTGGCAGCTTTAAGACTTGTGGACTTCAACTCCCAGAATTCCTCCACCAGTCACGTCAGCTCAGGAATTCTGGGAGTTGAAGTCCACAAGTCTTAAAGTTGCCAAGTTTGAAGTCCCTTGCTTTAAAAGTAGTGCTTTTAAACCGTGGGAACTTGAAGAGGTGTGGACTGCAACTCCCAGAATTCCTGAGGTAACATGACCGGAGGAGGAGGAATTCTGGGAGTTGAAGTCCACAAGTCTTAAAACAGTCAAGTTTGGAGCCCCTTGTGCTAAACGATGCGTTGCGGGGAGATTTGGTGGGTGCTTGTGCTGGAAATGCACAGCGACGTGCTTTAAAACAGGGGTCTTCAAACTTGGCAGCTTTAAGACTTGTGGACTTCAACTCCCAGAATTCCTCCACCAGTCACGTCAGCTCAGGAATTCTGGGAGTTGAAGTCCACAAGTCTTAAAGTTGCCAAGTTTGAAGACCCTTGCTTTAAAAGTAGTGCTTTTAAACCGTGGGAACTTGAAGAGGTGTGGACTGTAACTCCCAGAATTCCTGAGGTAACATGACTGGAGGAGGAGGAATTCTGGGAGTTGAAGTCCACAAGTCTTAAAACAGTCAAGTTTGGAGCCCCTTGTGCTAAACGATGCGTTGCGGGGAGATTTGGTGGGTGCTTGTGCTGGAAATGCACAGCGACGTGCTTTAAAACAGGGGTCTTCAAACTTGGCAGCTTTAAGACTTGTGGACTTCAACTCCCAGAATTCCTCCACCAGTCACGTCAGCTCAGGAATTCTGGGAGTTGAAGTCCACAAGTCTTAAAGTTGCCAAGTTTGAAGACCCTTGCTTTAAAAGTAGTGCTTTTAAACCGTGGGAACTTGAAGAGGTGTGGACTGTAACTCCCAGAATTCCCCAGCCAGCTATGCTGGCTGGGGAATTCTGGGAGTTACAGTCCACACCTCTTCAAGTTCCCACGGTTTAAAAGCACTACACTCTCTTTTTAGCCTGTTTCCTCCATGGTCTCTAGCCTCTGTCCTTGGGGCCAGCCCCCCTTGGCAGATGCCACCCCCCCCAATCACCCACCCCCTGGGACCCCCGCCGGCACATCCGCTGTTTCTCACAGAGCTGCATTTGCTGACTCCCAAGACAAGATCCGACGTTTTCAGTTCCCGTTTCCAAGTCAAGAGGCCCCAATTCGGCTAGCCAACACAACCAGGAGCAAAAAGGCCCAGCATCCACAGCCGGATAATGGGGAGTTTTGTTCCCTGGCGGGCGGACAGCAAAATAAAACAGGGACAGTCTAGCAGGCCATAAAGGAGAATATTTATATCGCTCAGGTGAATTGAGGGGCCCTTGGTGCTCTCCCGTCTCTCGCAGGCGTTTCATGACCCAACTAGGTCACATCATCAGTGCAAGTGGGACAAATGTGTGCCGCGGAGGGTTAAAAACAGACTGGAGGGCTGCTTTTCTTATTTTGTCTGTTCGAACTTGCAAGGCGATGCTTTGTTCATGCAGGTAGAAAGCTTTCCCCATTTACTCAGGAGTGGGAGGGCAGCCAAGGTCGCCATGCCCGCCTGGTCTTGGTGTATTTTTGGCTCTCCCGTCTTGCACACACACACACACACACCCCATAAGGAAGGTGGCTGCCCATCAACTTTAATCCTGATTTAATTATCCTCCCTGGCTGGATTATCTGGGCATCCAGCTGGCGAAGGCGGCTGCCTGCTTTGGGGGTGGCCCAAATGGAGCTGCCCGGTGTCCCAGAAGCCCGCGGTGGCCCCCTGACCAGCAGGGCCGAGAGTGGGAGGGGGACATGGGTCCTCCTAAATCAGCAGTGCCCCTCTGTTTGGGGGGGGGGCTCCTCAGCTTCCCAGTGGAGGGTCCAGAGCTCTGCAACCAACACATAGCAATGCCCATCAAGTGCGTGTGGGCGCACCCAAATCTAAGAAGAGATTGGACAGCCATTCTGAGCAGGGGGCTGGACTAGAAGACCTCCGAGATCCCTAGCCACTCTTATTATTCTATATAGCTTTGCTGGCTGAGGAATTCTGGGAGTTGGTCCACCAGTCTTAAAGTGGCCGGGAGGGGGGGGAGGCCTCTGGGATAAGGTGAGGTCTTCCGTCTCTCTCTCTCTCCCCGAAGGTTATTTTTAGGAAGCTGGCAAGCGAGGCTCTCGGGCCGGCTAGCTGGGAGCAGTGAGGCTGGGCCTGGCACCTGCCTGGGCGACCCACAACCGCAGGCAGCCCGAGGCGGCTATTTTTAGTCCCTGCCAGAGCCTCTTAGCTGCCCGAGGGAAGGGAACGAAATGTGCCGGCCATAAATTCCTCCCAGCTCAGCCTGGGATAAAGAATTGCGCTACCTGCTCCGCCATCTCTGCAGGTGCAAACGTTGCAGAAATAAACTGGGAGGTTTTTTTCTTCTTTTGCAAGCCTTCTTTCTTTCCTTCCCTCCTTCCCTTTCCTTCTTTCCTTCCTTCCTTTCCTTCTTTCCTTCCTTCCTTCCTTCCCATCCTTCCTTTCCTTCTTTCTTTCCTTCCTTCCTTCCCATCCTTCCTTCCTTTCCTTCCTTCCCTTCCTTCTTTCCTTCCCTTTCCTTCCTTCTTTCCTTCCTTCCCTTTCCTTCTTCTTTCCTTCCCTCCTTCCCATCCTTCCTTCCTTCTTTCCTTCCTTCCCTCCTTCCCATCCTTCCCTTCCTTCCTATCCTTCCTTTCCTTCTTTCTTTCCTTCCTTCCTTCCCTTTCCTTCCTTCTTCCTTCCTTCCCTTTCCTTCTTCTTTCCTTCCTTCCTTCCCATCCTTCCTTCCTTCCCTCCTTCCCATCCTTCCCTTTCCTTCCTATCCTTCCTTTCCTTCTTTCCTTCCTTCCCATCCTTCCTTTTCTTCCTTCCCTTCCTTCCCTTCTTCTTTCCTTTCCTCCTTCCCATCCTTCCTTTTCTTTCCTTCCTTCCTTCCCATCCTTCCTTCCTTCCCATCGTTCCTTCCTTCCTTCCCTTCTTCTTTCCTTCCCCATCCTTCCTTCCCTTCCTTCCTTTTCCTTCTTTCCTTCCTTCCCTCCTTCCTTCCTTCCTAGAACTGATAGTGTTGCCCAGTTGGGTAATGAAACATCTGCAAAAAAGCAGCCAAGCTCAGAGAGCAGGACCCCAGACTCTTCCTCCTCCTCCCACTAATTTTTTCCTCTCCCCCCCTCAACCATTTCTGCCCATTTGCCTTGCCTGGCGGGGGGGGGCAGAACGAGGCCTCCCCAGGACCCCAGAGTGGCTGGCGGTGCAGCAACTGATCCTGGAACTGGGCAGAATCAGAGACCTGGGCCTTAGCAACAGCCAGGGAGGAAGGGTTTTTTGGGGGGTTGGTGTTGATCTGCATCTACTAGGACCACCTGCAAAGGTGTTTTCCCTGATGGGGGAGGGGCTGTGGGGGGCGTCAGTGAGCAGTCAAAGGGCAGAATGAGCTGCAAGGAAAGGATTCCTCGTGCGTCAGTTTGCACACTGCGGGGTGTTTTTTTTTTGCGGGGGGAGGCACTCCAGATTTAATCCTATTCAGAATAAAACATGGACATTTACAATTAAAGTCTTGATTTGATAAAGTTGGCCGAACTTTCAGAGCGAGGCCCGACCAATAAAGCCCCCTTATATCCTTATCTTTCCAGCCTCTGCTTTTGGGGCCAAAGCGCATCAGGTCCCTCCCAGGCGGGGTGGGGGAACATGCCAGCTTTCAGAACTCAGTGGCACCATTTTCTCCCCCCCCTTTTTTTTATTCCCACGCCCTGCAGCACCCACGGCTGCTGCCCAGTGAAGAGGGACGCTGACCCCACCTCCAAAGGCACCTGAAGGTCAAACCTTCTGCAGAAACGCACCTGAAGGCTGCAACTGGCCTGGTTTTTAGTTTCAGAGACCTGCACCTCCCAGGTGACCCTGAGGACGCAGACAAAAAGACCTCCAGGCGGCCTCAAGGACCCTCTCAAAGGATGCAAATGACCAGCGGCCTGCAAGGAATAGAAATCCTTCCCTTCCCCACCATTCGGTCAGAGCTGAAGAAGCTCCTTGGAGGAGAAGTGAAACGTCTTCAAGGAAAAGAATAGAAAGTCTTGGGGGAAAAAGCCCCCTTGGGATGGTTTCAGAGATGTTTTGCTGCCCATGCGGGCAGCTTGGTGGGTAGCCACATCGTTGTTAAGGGTGGACCAACTCCTGCCACGCCAACCTCTGGGGGGTCCTTCCCCCCAAACGCTTTGCAAGATGCGCACGAAGGCCCCCAACCACCCAGGCAAAGACCTCAGAAGGTTGTCCGGAGGTCTACATCAGGGGTGTCAACCTTGGTAACGTTAAGCCTGGAGGACTTCAACTCCCAGAATTCCCCAGCCAGCTTTGCTGGCTGGGGAATTCTGGGAGTTGAAGTCCTCCAGGCTTAACGTTACCAAGGTTGACACCCCTGGTCGAAAGGTTAGTTGAGTTGCAGCTATTCAATCTACAGGCCACCTTTAGACATTTTCATGTGATTTTGATTCAGAATCAGAATAGAGCTGGAAAGGAGCTCAGAGGCCATCTAGTCCAGCCCCTGACCAGACAGGAGAACCTATAAGCACTTCAGACAAGGGACTGTCCAGTTTCTTCTTAAAAGCCTCCAGTGATGGAGCCCCCACAATTTCTGAAGGCAAAAGCCCACTGGGAGTTGCTCTCAGGGTCCGAAAGTTTCTCCTGAATTCCAGGTTGCTTCTCAACTTGATTAGTTTCCATCCATTAGTTTCCATCTATTGCCCTTCCTTCCTTCCTTCCTTCCTTCCTTCCTTCCTTCCTTCCTTTTCCTTCCTTCCTTCCTTCCTTCCTTCCTTCCTTCCTTCCTTCCTTCCTTCCTTCCTTCATCATAGAATCCCGGGTTGCCCCTTAGAGATCTTCTAGTCCAACCCCTACTCCAAGCAGGAGACTCTAAACCAGGGGTTGCCAACCAGTTGCCTGGAGAGCCCTGGTGGTCCGTGAGAAAATTTTGCTGGTCCGCAGAGAAATGTCCCCCCCAAAGCAATTGATCCAGGCTGCGCAGGAACACAAGGCTTGGATCGCTTGCGTTGCGGGCAACATGAGGTAGTGAGGGGAGGAGGGAAGGGCAGAGGGGGAGAACTTGCCCCACTCTCCCCCCCGCACCTGGCCTGGTCAGCAGCTGCTTCTTTCCGCTTCTTTTTTCGTCTGCTTTTGGCTGCACGAAGGAAAGCAGCCAAAGTCTTTCTTTCTCTCCCCCAAACTCTGCCAGAAATGAGTCTTTGGGACCCTGCAAGGCCTCCTGCTCCAAGAGGCTGTGCCGGCAAAGACTCATTTCTGGCGGAGTTTGGGGAGAGAAAGAAAGACTTCTGCGGCTTCTGCTGCTTTCCTTGCATGAAGCCAAAAGTCTCTCTCTCTCTTCCTCTCCCCTAAGAATGGAGCTGGAGACGGTATCCTGCAATCCCAAATAAAGAAGCATCGATTGGTAGGGATTTCCCTGCAGACTTTTGGGGGGATTTTCCCAGGGTCTCTGGTCCATGGGGTTTAACATTTATGAGTTTCGTGGTTCCTGAGGTCCAAAAGGTTCTGGAGACCCCTGCTCTAAACTGGCCATGCCTAATTCCTGCAACCAATTCTTCGTAGGTTTTGGTCATGGCCATTTCCAAACGGGACTTAAGAATTCCAGGTGACCCACAACCAGCTGTAACTTTAAGTCGGACTCAGCATTCCCCCAAATATTGACACACACACAGACACCCCCGCAAGAGGCTACCTGCATCCCACAGCCCTGATCTTTGGGGTGGGCTCCCTTTGCCCAACTGAGGGTTTCTTAGTGCCCGCCCGCCCCAAGAAAGTGGCAGCTTCTCAGCTTGCGCCACACATGCCCCAAGGAGCCCATCCCCCTCTCGCCCCCCCTCCCCCTTCCCCCCCCTGCCTAAGAAGGAGGCTCAGCTTTGACGGGTGATGCAACACAACCACACGGCGGGTCTGCAGGGGACGGAGAGAAAGTCACCCCCTTGGATGGCACCCATCGAAGCTGGGCGTGGTTTCCACGCCTGTTGTGTTCGATCGCATGGCGGGGGGGACTGGGGGTGTGCGGACTTTTCAAATCACACCTGGGAAACTTTTCCAGAAGAGATTGGGCTGTCATCTGTCAGAAATGGAGTAGGGTCTCCTCCTTGGGCGGGGGGTTGGACTAGATGACCTCCAAGGTCCCTTCCAACTCTTGATTATCAAAATCAAATCAAACACATCGAACACAACCCACTCCCCAAAGGAACGCAGGGGGGCACAAACGGAAGCCCCCCCAAAGCTGCCCTGGCAAAGCAGTCCTTTCAGTAACCCCTCCCCTGCCCACTTTGGAAGACCCTTCCCCAAATGCGAGAGAAGAGAAGAGGGGCTTAGGGAAAAGACCCCCCCAGCCCTCCCCAGGAATTAGGGGAAGCAGAGCCTGCTCTTTCCGAAGAGGGTTGCCCACCGAGCAATTTTGGGGGTCCCTAGAGGTTTGGAGGGGGGGAGGAAAAGTCCAATGACAATTGTTGGAGAAAGCAGGTTTTCTATTCACTCCCCCCTTCACATCAAACCTGGTTCCAGAGCCCTTTTGCAACAGCGGGATCCCCCTCCCCTTGTCCCACCGAGACGGCAAAGGGGAGGGTCCCACCAGGAGAGACCCTCCCGACAGAGTCTTTGGCAGCCCTCCCCCTCCCTCGGTCACCCCTGGGAGAAGGACCGAGCCCCAAACGGCGAGCCAAAGAAATGGGTCTGGGGTCTTGGCCCAAGGATGTTGGGATCTGGGAATGAGGGGGGGACCTGGGGGTCGGAGTTCCCACAATTCCTGCTGATCTTCAGCACCCCATTCTTGAGTGGGGGGAGGGGAGTAGAGTTCCCACCCAAACGAGCCCCCCAAGCAAGAGGGGGACTTCCTCGAACAATAGGGAGGGGGAGACCCTCAACTGCCCGGCAGCTGCGGAGGGAGGGGCGCTGCCTCCAGAGTCCGGGGGGGGGGACATCCTAGGGGGGAGTCGAGGGGAAAAAGCTTCAGCTAGTCGGTCCCAGAGGCCGGTTCTGCCGAGTCCAGTCTGGCTGCCACCTGGCAAGTCGAGGCTCCCGGACCCCCATCGGGAGGGGGAGTGGGGGGGGGGCTGCGCCACATCAGGCCCCCCCGCTGTAGGAGTAGTCGGCCTTGTTGTGCATCACCAGCTTGTTGTCCACAAAGTAGAAACTGTCCGACTGCGTCTCGTAGGGGTGCCGGACCATCTCCTGGACTGGGGGAGAGAAGCGGGCGGGGGGTCAGCTTGACCGGAGGCAGCCCGAACCCAAAGCACGCCAGGACCTGGCCCCCCTCCCTCCCCTGCCCCTCCCCCGCTCACTGAGGTCCTCGGAGAGCTGGGGGAACTCGTAGATGTGCTCGCAGGTGTTCTTGGAGGAGGGGATGCAGAAGCCGAACTGGAAGTCGAAGCTTTTGAGCAGCTGGTCCCGGAAGTAGTGCCTCTCGATCATGCGGAAGTGGCTGATGGGCTTCTCCCCCACGGTGAACTCCACCCTGCGGAGGGAGGGAAGGAAGGAAGGAGAGGAAGGAGGGAGCGTGGGTGTGAGGAAAAGAGGGGGAGTGGAGGGGAAGCAAAGAGGGAGGAAAAGAGGGAGGAGGGAGGGAAGAAAAGAGAGGGAGGGGAAGCAGGAGGAGGAAAAGAGGGAGGGAGGGAAGGGAGGAAGGAAGGAGAGGGAGCGTGGGTGTGAGGAAAAGAGGGGGAGTGGAGGGGAAGCAGGGAGGAGGAAAAGAGGAGGAGGGAGGGAGGGAAGAAAAGAGAGGGAGGGGAAGCAGGGAGGGAGGGAGGGAGGGAGGGAGGGGGGAGGGGAGAAGAATAGAGAGAGGGAGAAAAGAAGAGACGGGCTCTCATTCCCAGCACCAACCAAGCCGGGATTAACTCCCACCGTTGCCCCTAGTTTGCACATCCCCTCCAGATCCTACAGTTTGCAATCCCTGGCAGGGATTGGCTCCACGGCAGCACTCGCATTCAGAGCCGGGGTTGGGCCCTGCCTGGAATGGGGGCTGGGGGCAGGTCTACAGAGGGAAATTCTCATCCGTCCTTCCGAAACGTTGCCAGGCAGCCCAACCCCTCCCCCGGCCCAGAATCCCCCTGAGCGCGAAAGAGGGCCAACCCATGGCGAGTGCACAGATCCCACCTGGGAATGATGGGAACTGTAGTCCAGGACTCCTGGAAGGCACCGTGGCCCAGAAAGTGGGGGGTTGCCCCACCCCTGGAGGTTTTTCAGGGAGAGACTGGAGGCAGCCATTCGTCTGGACCGGTCTGGGGTTGGGCTAGATGACCTCGGAGGGCTCCTTCCAAGGGTGCAGGGGCAGGTGGGATAAAGCCAAACCCTCCCTTTCCACCCAGCACTTACGTGGCTCCCACTTGCCGCAACCGCAGGAACGCCGGGGTGAACTGGTAGCGCACGAAGCGCCCGGCGTTGGGGTCGCCCTCCTTCTTCCCGCCACGCTCCCGTTCTGGCAGGAGGCAAGAAGAGACGAAGGCCGGTTGCCCCGTGGCTGGAGGGGGCCCCCACCCTGCGCGCCCCCCTTTTGGAAGGCCATCCTGGCACGGGCCTCGCCCAGCCGATCTGCACCCACCCAACACACACACACACACACCGCCTGCAAAGGGATGCCCTGGCATGGCGGGACTGGCACGGCTTCTTGGTGGCACCGGAGACGGAGCCCAGCAGGGTGGAATGAGGGTCTAAGCCAGGGCAGTGCGACCATGGGCACTGGGCAACTCCTCCCATTCTCCCTCCTTTCTCTCTTTCCTTCCTCTCTCTCTCTCCCTCCCTCCTTTCCTCTCTCCCTCCCCTTCTTTCCTTCTTTCTTTTTGTCCTCTTGCCCCCTCCTTCCTTCCCACCCTCCCCCCTTCTTCCTTCCTTCCCTTCCTCCATTCCCCTCCACTCCTCCCTCTCTCCCATCTTCTTTCCTCCCTCCCTCTCCTTCTTTCCTCCCATCCACCTCTTATCCTTCCTCTCTTCCTCACCTTCCTGCCCTCCTCTCCTTCCTTCCTTCTTTCCTTCCTTCCTCCCTCCCTCCCTGCCCTGGCCTAAGAGACCCACAGCCCCGATGGGGCATGGAAGAGCCCCCCATTAACCAGGATCAGCCGCTCTGGCTACCAATGTTGGGGTCCCAGGGGCAAAACTTTTTTCCCATCTGTCCTATTTGACCCACTCAACATTTATTGCTTGAAGGAAAAACCAGCAAGGAAAAATAACCCTCCTTTTCCCACCCAAAATACATCCAAGGCCACTGTCTCTGCCACAATCCTCCCCATGTGGCCAGCACAGGTCATCCTCCACTTGCAACCATTCGCTTAGTGGCTGTTTGAGACCGTTTTTCACACTGAATGACCATCGCAGCCTCCCCAGGGATTGAAATTCGGACTTACGACGGTGGCCAGGTCACAGGGTCCGTCTTTTGGCGACTTTCTCACAAGCCAAATCAACGGGAGAAGCCAGACTCACTTAACAACCCTGTTAACCAATTGGTTCGCTTAACAACGCTGGCAAGAAATGGTGCAGCCATGGGGCAAAACTCATTTAACAACCGCCTCGCACAGCAATGGAAACTGCGAGCTCCGTGGTGGTCGTAAGTCGAGGACTCCCTGTAATCCCTCTCACTCCGGGGTCTCCCACCTCGGTCCCTTGAAGACTTGGGGACCTGAACTCCCAGAATTCCCCAGCCAGCAGACCAGAAATAACAGGCCTGGCGGAGGGAGGAAAAGGGCCACCTCCCAAAGTGGGTGAAGGGAGGGGCGCAGGAAGGGGAGGGGGCCTTCCTGCCCGCTGCCGTCTCACCTGAAGCCGGGGGCTTGGTGATCTCAAAAAGCACCGTGCCGGATTCCATATCCCGGATCTTAAACCGGGTGAAATCGATCTTGAAGACGTTCTCCTCCGGGGTGCACAGGTAATCTGTAGGAGGGGGGAAAAGCGCCAGTCAGAATGACAACGGCACGGAAAAGGAATGACTTACGACCGGGTCCTCGTACTTAGGACGGTTACAGCATCCTCGCAGCAAAATCCGGGCGCTTGGCAACCAGCAGGCATTGACAAGGATGGTCGCCTTTTACACCTGGGCAGGAGAAGCCAAAGGGAGAAGCCCAGGTGAGGCGAGACCCGGCTCAAAAACAGGGACTGGGACCTCGGAGTCCTAGTGGACGATCCGTTGAACATAAGCCAGCGATACGCAGCCACCGCCAAAAAAAGCTAATAAAATCCTGGGTTGTATAAACAGAGGCAGAGGATCAAGATCCCATGAAGTGTTAGGACCTCTTTAGAAAGCCTTAGGAAGGCCACACCTGGAATCCTGCAAGCAATTTTGGCCACCTCCTTACAAAAAAAGATGTTGAGACTTTGGAAAAAGCGCAGAGAAGAGCAACAACTAAGAGGATCGAAGGCCTGGAGACTAAAACGTATGAAGGACGGTTGCAGGATTTGGGCTTGGCCAGTCTAGAGAAAAGGAAGACTGGGGGGAACGTGACATGATAGCAGCCTTCCAGTATTGGAGGGGCTGCCCCAAAGAAGATTTGGGGGTCAAATTATTCTCCAAAGCACCTGAGGGTAAGACAAGAAGCAACGGATGGAAACTCATTAAGGGGAGAAGCAACCTGGAATTTAGGAGGAATTTCCTGAATGTAAGGACAATCAACCAGGGGAACTACTTGCCACCAGAAGTCGTGGGTGCTCCATCACTGGAGATTTTAAAGAAGAGACTGGACCATCACTCACTTGAAATAGCATAGGTTCTCCTGCTTGAGCAGGGGGCTGGACTAGAAGACCTCCAAGGCCCCTTCCAGCTTTAGGATACTATGTGCCATGAGATTAGCTTCCCCTGGGCTAAAAGAGATTCTCTGGCCATAAAGTCCGCCCTGCTGCTCCTCTTACTAGCCAAGATCAGTTCAGAAAACCAGAGTGAATCCAGCTCAACTTGGGCTGCTTGGAGGGAGAGCCAAGCTGGGCCCAGACGGAGCTGAACTCTCGGGGTTTGCAATCCGATTCCCACAAGACTGTCCCAGGGGGGCTTGGGGGGCTCCCTGAGAGCCCCCCCCAAGCGAGGGGAGTCGGACGGACCAACTTCGGGCCAGAGGAAGCCAGACGATCGATCGGTCCATGGGGGCAAAGCGGCAGGAAGGCATATGCCAACACCCTGAGTGCCCGTGTCTGCGGGGGGATGTCAGAAGAGGGGCTGGTGCTGCCTCCCCCGGCTGCCCACTCTGGAGGGGCTGGGACACGACAACCCCCAAATCCCCGCCCGGTTGACACACACACCGAGCCCACCTGGTTATGGCTCCCTCTGGCTGGGCCTGCCTGCCAACTGGCTGCCGATGCCCACCCACTGCCATGGCAACCATCTTCCCCTCCCTTGGCCGCAGGGTTGCCATAGCAACCCTGGGGAGCAATGCCCAGAGGTGCCAGAGAGCTGGTGAGGGGCCCGAGCAGCCCCCCACGAAGAGCTTAGCCTCTTCCTGGCACCCCAGGAAATCCTGCGCTCTCCCCCAGGAGCCCCCAGCGGCCCTGCCACGCGTGAGCCCCCCGCTCTTCCAGCTGAGGCTGAACCCAGGGAAGGAGCCGCGCGGGCTGTTGAGGGAGGGGCTTCCACGGGGCAGCTGTGGCTCCTCCCCGAAGCCCCCAGGGGCAGATTCCCCAATGGGAGTTCCATGGTGCACAGCTGGAGGAGGAGGAGGAGGAGCGCCTCCAGACCGCAGACCTGGCAGGCACAGGGGTCGCCCAGGCTGGGCAGGCTCTCCATGGAAGTCAGGTGGGAAGAAAGAGGGAAGGGCCTCAGCAGGAAAGGGGGGGCTGAGCTTTTGGGGGCTGGGAGGGAGGGAGGGAGGGAGGACAAGATGGGGAGGCTCTCGCTCCGGCTGGGCAACAGATCGCCAGGGAGGCTCTCATCGTCTCCCCGACCTGATGGAAGGAGATAATTGATCGAAAATCCCCCATCGACAGATCATCCCCGAACAAAACCACCTTGTCAAGCCGCCTCCAGAGATCGCCCGATCCCGAGACGGAGGGCCAGATCCCGGAGCGCTGGAGCTCCTAATTCCCCTACAAGCGCTGGCTTCCCGTGAGCAGCCCAGAGCCCATCGGAGCGCCTAAGCCCCGATCCCCAATCCAATGGCAGAGCGCCTTCCCCGGAGCCCGACTGGGGTGGCATTCAACTGTGGTAACAACTGGTTCTGTGGGCGTGGCTAGGTGGGCGTGGTCATGTGACTGGGTGGGTGTGGCTTTTTACAACCCCCCCACGTTTTTGGGCCTCCTGGGGGAAGCAGTAAGACAGCGAGGATCGCGGCACAGCTGATTGTTGGAACAGCTGATCATCCTCTCCTTCCTCCTCTCCTTCCTTCCTTCCTTCCTTCCTCCCTCCTCTCCTTCCTCCCTCCTCCTCTCCTTCCTTCCTTCCTTCCTCCTGGGCAAACAGTAAGAGAGCGAGGGATCCCGGCACAGCTGATTGTTGGAACAGCTGATCATCCCTCCTTCCTTCCTTCCTTCTCTCCTTCCTTCCTTCCTTCCTTCCTTCCTTCCTTCCTTCCTTCCTTCCTTCCTCCCTCCCTCCCTTCTCTCCTTCCTCCCTCCTCCTCTCCTTCCTTCCTTCCTTCCTCCTGGGCGAAACAGTAAGAGAGCAAGGGATCCCGGCACACTGATTGTTGGAACAGCTGATCATCCTCTCCTTCCTTCCTTCCTTTCTCCTTCCTTCCTTCCTTCCTTCCTTCCTTCCTTCCTTCCTTCCTTCCTTCCTCCCTCCCTCCCTTCTCTCCTTCCTCCCCTCCTCCTCTCCTTCCTTCCTTCCTTCCTCCTGGGCGAAACAGTAGAGAGCAAGGGATCCCGGCACAGCTGATTGTTGGAACAGCTGATCATCCTCTCCTTCCTCCTCTCCTTCCTTCCTTCCTTCCTTCTCTCCTTCCTTCCTCTTCCTCTCCTTCCTTCCTTCCTTCCTCCTCTCCTTCCTTCTTTCCTTCTCTCCTTCCTTCCTCTTCCTCTCCTTCCTTCCTTCCTTCCTCCTCTCCTTCCTTCCTCCTCTCCCTCCTTCCTCCTCCTCTCCTTCCTTCCTCTTCCTTTCCTTCCTTCCTTCCTTCCTTCCTTCCTCCTGGGCGAAGCAGTAAGAGAGCAAGGGATCCTGGCACAGCTGATCGTTGGAACAGCTGATCATTGGGAGGGAGAGAAAAAGAAATACCTTAAGGACGGACTGGGGAGGAGGGGCGGGGTGGGCGGAGACCTGTATCATGAATTAGATAATGGTTTATCAATTAACTGATTGGTGTAACAATTAATTAGTTAATTAACTACTGATTACTGATGTATTGATTAGTATAATTCATTGGTGGTTATTTATACTGTATCATTGATTGCCTAGTTGATTTATGTTGATTGTCTCGTACATCTATAGATTAGTTTAATTGATCAGAGTGACCTTAATTACTGATTTGTTCACTGATTAATTAGCAACATTATTATTAATTAATTGATTGCCTATCTTATTGAATAATTGTTATTGATTAGTGTAGCATTGATTACCAACAAATAAGAGAGTGATGAATCCATACCAGCAAATAACAGATTAATTCAACATTGAACACCAACAAATAAGAAGAACTCAACTACACATCTCCTAAACAAATCCACCAGGCCAGCCAAAGACCCCAAACCCTCCACTACCAAACACCAACAAAAGAAAGACATCGCTACCAATGGCTACCCAAACGACCCCTGCATGTGCTTTAAATGTTCTGAAACCATCACTGAAAAGGAGGATATCATTAAATGCTGCCACCTGTGTGACAACTACGCCCACCTCACCTGCTTAAAATTAATCTAACGCACAGCCCATCTCCATCAGCTACCTATGAGGAGGGGAGGGAGGAAGGAAAGGGGGGAGGGGAGGGGAGGGAAGAGGGGAGAGGAGAGAGGAAGGAACATGAGGAGGGGAGGGGAGGGAGGAGGGAAAGGAGGAAGAGGGCAGGGGAGGGAGGAAGGGAAGAAGATCAGGTGGGAGGAAGGAAGGAGGGGGAGGGGAGGGATGAAGAGGGGAGGGGAGGAAAGAAGGAAGAAAGGAGGGGAGGGAGGAAGAAGGGAAGGGGAGGGAGGAAGGAAGTATGGGAGGGAGGCAGGATGGGAGGAATGGAGAAGAGGGAGGGTTAGGACCCTCCCATCTCCCCCCAGGCTTCCAATGCCCCCAGTGTAGACCCCTGGGGTTGCTTCCTTACAAACCAAGGATCCGCCTGGATCCCCAGCCTGGATCCCTTGGTGCCCCCCAGCCCCCTCCTCCCTACCAGCCCAACCTCCTGCGAGGGGCTGCAGGAACAAAGGCTGCCAGGGGGCCATGAGTGACTCCCACCCCTCTGCTAAGGGGCAGGGTTTGGCTGAGCCCCTTTTGATCCAGACACTTGCTGGGGGGCCAGCCCAGGTGCCTCCCCCCCCAATAATTCTGAAGACCATTTGAGGATCTAAGGGACCCATGAGGTCACTTAGTCCACCTTCAAGTTTAAGCAGCTTAGGGGTTTGCCACCGTGGCCCCTTTAAGACTTGTGGACTTCAACTCCTGGGGAATTCTGGGAGTTAAAGTCCACAAGTCTTCAAGAAGCCAAGGATGGGGAATCCTGGCTTAGGGGAATTTGGACACACGCATCCAGCCAAGGGGAGCCCGCCTGCCCTCAAGATCTGATGTCCTGCCTGTGTGGACGCAGAGAGAGTCAGAGCCACCCCGATCTCCTTTGGTGTGAGACCCTCTGAGCTCTTCAGAGGGCGTCCATCTCGTCTTGGTACCCTTTCCCCACGCTCCCCTCTCTCTTTTCCGCACTGTGTCCCTGATTATCCTGGATCCGTCCACCCTTCTCCTCCGGGCATAGGATTTGGGGAGGGGGTCTATCCAAAGAAAAACGGAGTAGAGGCACAACTTTGGTCTGCGGACATTGGACACCCGTGGGGGGTCTCCAAACGTGGCCCCTTTAAGACTTGGGGACTTCAACTCCCACAATTCCCTAGGGCCAATGCCACAGCTCTGAAACGCTTCCTTCAGGACCTTACAGTCTTTTATTTTTATTTATTTAGTTGCATTCCATCTCTATTATTTCAATAATCATTTATAAAAGGTGGCAAAAACACACATAATACTCCTTCTTCCTCCTATTTTCCCACGACAACAACCCTGTGAGGTAGGTTGGGCTGAAAGTGAGGGATTGGCCCAAAGTCACCCAGCCGGCTTTTGTGGCTGAGGCGGGACTAGAACTCCCAGCCTCCTGGTGATTGGCCCAAAGTCACCCAGCCGGCTTTCGTGGCTGAGGCGGGACTAGAACTCCCAGCCTCCTGGTGATTGGCCCAAAGTCACCCAGCCGGCTTTCGTGGCTGAGGCGGGACTAGAACTCCCAGCCTCCTGGTGATTGGCCCAAAGTCACCCAGCCGGCTTTCGTGGCTGAGGCGGGACTAGAACTCCCAGCCTCCTGGTGATTGGCCCAAAGTCACCCAGCCGGCTTTCGTGGCTGAGGCGGGACTAGAACTCCCAGCCTCCTGGTGATTGGCCCAAAGTCACCCAGCCGGCTTTCGTGGCTGAGGCGGGACTAGAACTCAGGGTCTCTTACTTTCTAGCCTTAATCACTACTAGATGAAACTCTCTTTATCGTTACGGTCCTTCCAAGAGCCTCCCAATAGCCAAAGCACCAAAAAAGAACGTTGGCCGGAACTGGGAATGTCTCGTCGGATGGAAAGAAGGACCAGGGGAGACAGGAGAGCATCTTCCAGCATCTGAGGGGCTGCCCCAGAGGAGAGGCAGTCAAGCTCTTCTCCAAGGCACCTGAAGGCAGGACAAGAAGCAACAGATGGAAACTGACCAAGGAGAGAAGCAACCTGGAATTGAGGAGAAACTTCCAAACAGGGAGGACAATTAACCAGTGGAACTGCTGGCCACCAGAAATCGTGGGGGCTCCATCACTGGAGGCTTTTAAGAAGGGACTGGACAGCCACTTGTCTGGAATGGTATCGGTTCTCCTGCTTGAGCAGGGGGGGCTGGACTAGAAGACCTCCAGGGTCCCTTCCAAGCCAGTTATTCTTAACAGAAGCTCCCTTGCCCAGGCAGAGGGTGTGTGCCTGGTGCCAATTTGCACAGCCTGCCTCCCCCTTCGTCGTCTCCCTGACACCTGCCAATCACCGGCTGGGTTACAAGCACGAGAGGCAGGGACACCTCCAGCCCGGCTGGTTGCGAAATCTCCTCCCAGCAGCCTCCCACCAACCGCCTCCCTATGCTGCAGCTGCGATTCATTTCCTTTTGCCGAAGCCACAACCTCTCGTGGCCAAACGAAATCTCAATGCCATTCGGAACACAGACAGAGTCGGAAGGGACCTTGGAGGTCTTCTAGACCAGCCCCTTGGTTCAAGCCATAGTCCTAATAGAAGGGGTGTCCAACTTTGGAACTCTAAGCCTTGTGGACTTGTGAACTCCCAGAAATGTCTGTCTAGGCTCTTAAAAACCTCCAGTGACGGAGCACTGGATATTCTCTGACAGAATATAGAATAACTGAGTTGGGAGGAACCTTATAGGTCATCTAGTCCAGGGGTCGTCAACCTTTTGGACCTCAGGGACTGCCAAACTCATCATTTTATATCCTGCAGACCACTAATATGAATTTTGACTGATGGGGGCTGCAAGAAAATAGTCTGCAGGAAAATCCCCCACCCCGTTTTTCTACCGATCGATCGTTCTTTATTTGGGATCGCAGGATACCGTCTCCAGCTCCGTTCTCGGAGAGAGAAAGAGAGAAAGAGAGAGAGAGAGACTTTTAGCTTCGTGCAAGGAAAGCAGCAGAAGCCGCAGAAGTCTTTCTTTCTCTCCCCCAAACTCCGCCAGGAATGAGCCTTTGCCGGCACAGCTTCTTGGAGCAGGAGGCCTTGCAGGGTCCCAAAGACTCATTTCTAACAGAGTTTGGGGGAGAGAAAGGAAGACTTTCGCTGCTTTCCTTGCGTGCAGCCAAAAGCAGACGAAGAAAGAAGCGGAAAGAAGCAGCCCGGTGGCCAGGCCAGGCACGGTGGGGCAAGTTCTCCCCCTCCGCCCTTTCCCCCTCCCCTCACTCCCTCGTGTTGTTCGCAATGTAAGCGACGCAAGCCTTGTGTTCCCGTGGGCCATGTGGGCAGCACAGCCTGGATTAATTGCTTTGGGGGGGGGGACATTTCTCTGCAGACCCCCCAAATTTTCTTGTGGGCCACAGTGGTCCCCAGCCCACCGGTTGGCAACCACTGTTCTAATCTAACCCACTGCTGGAGCTGGAGAGCCTCTACCAGACGTGTCCAATTCTGGGAACTTTTAAGACTTGTGGACTTCAACTCCCAGAATTCCCCATCCAGCACAGTACAGCTGCCTGGGGAATTCTGGGAGTTGAAGTCCACAAGTCTTAAAGTTCCAAAGTTGGACATCCTTACTCTTATTCCAGTCCGAAAAGTTCCAAATTCAGTTGTATGAATAGGATCGCCATTGCGAGGGGCAACTCTGCGCCCCAGGCCAAAATGGTAATATTTTTTAAAAAAATTAATTTTAATTCAGTCACAATTTCAGCCATTTGCCCGCCTTCGGCTCTTTCCTCTGTTCCAACCAGCAGCCGAGAAGTTGTGCAAAACCAGGAAATGTCTCACAGCTATTTCTGCTTCCGAGGGTGACGTCATTTCCAGACAGAACCAGACCGAAAGGGGCTTTGTTCTGAACAAATACATTTCATAGTTTAAAGAAATTAAATAGAGTAACAAGTGGAAAGTCCTTAAAGAGAGGCCCAACCTGGAATTAAGGAGAAACTTCCAGACAGTGAGAACAATTAACCAGTGGAACTACTTGCCTCCAGAAGTTGTGGATGCTCTAACACTGGAGGTTCTTAAGAAGAGACTGGCGTGGACAATCACCCGTCTGAATAGGGCTGGCATAGGGTCTCCTGCTTCAGCAGTGGGGTTGGACTAGAGGACCTCCAAGGTCCCTTGCACCAATGTTCTATTATTAATGTGCACAACAGAATAATCTCGAAACCACCGCAAAGGCAGGCAAGTTGTGCCCCACCGAAAACTGGCAGGAAAAAGAGCATACAATAAGGAGACAGACCAGCTTAGAACCGAGTTTTACAGATTAACAG
Source organism: Notechis scutatus (assembly GCF_049901735.1). Taxonomy (NCBI): domain Eukaryota; kingdom Metazoa; phylum Chordata; class Lepidosauria; order Squamata; family Elapidae; genus Notechis; species Notechis scutatus. Next base: position 1,653,528 of record NC_142009.1, read on the forward strand.
AGTGGGAAGGGACCTGGTAGGTCATCTAGCCCAACCCACCGCCACCCAAGCAGGAGACTCTACACCATTTCTAACCGATGGCCGTCAAGTCTCTTCTGGAAAGCCTCCAGGGATGAAGCTCCCACAACTTCTCTTCCGTGGGTTGATTGCTCAGAAAATTCCTCCTTATTTCCAGGTTGAATCTCTCCTTGTTCAGTTTCCATCCATTCTTCCTTGTCTGGCCTCCGGGTGCCTTGGAAAATAGCTTGACCCCGCCCCCCTCCTCGCTCCTCCACTGGCACCTCTTGGCAGCTGCCGGCTCCAGAAGATGCCCCCCCTCCCCAGGCCCTGCTCAGTGACCCCCCACCTCCACCTCAGGAAGACAGGATTACGTCCCACCTCCAAGGGATTTGGGCAAGATAAGTTCATTAGCCAAGGACAAGAGAGCTCCAAATAGACAGCTGATCTGTCAAGGAAAAACGGCCGGGCGGGGTGACCGGAGCCGCCTCAGGGCCCCCAGCCCTTCCAGAAAGTCAGGGGGCAGCCACTGTGGTTGCCCACCTACCGACCCAGGAAACCAGGCCACGCACTAGCTAAGTTCAGCCATGCCCGAAAATATGCACCACCAACAAACAATATTTGCAATTCACACATTCCGGCTGGCTTCCAAAGCAGACCTGGGCATTTTTTTAATGCCCCATGGGCCATATCAGGCCCATCTGTGCAGGTAATCCTCGACTTACAACAGTTCATTTAGTGACCGCACTGAAAAAGAGGACTTATGCCCGTTTTTTCACACTTACGACTACTGCAGCATCCCCATGCTGGTCAGGCAATCGAATTTGGACACTTGGCCACTGACTCATACTTATAACGGTCGCAGCGTTCCCCAGGGTTCACGGGGACCCCTTTTGTGACCTTCTGAGAAGCAAAGTCAATGGGGAAAGCCGGATTCGCTTAATGACTGTGTGACTCATTTAACAACTGCAAGGGTTCACTTAACGACCGTTGTCAGGGTTCCAGAACAACCCAATTCCAATTAAAAACTCTGAGACCAGCATTTTCTCAAAGTTTCCTTTTTATTAGAGCAATAATGGCTTCCAAATGGCAGGAAAAGTCAAAAGTGGGACAAAACAAATGTTTCACTTAGCAACATAAATTGTGGGCTCCGTCGTGGTCGTAAGTCAAGGACTATCTGCATTGCTTTTATTTTGAAGGTCGGCTGCTAATCCCCCACCCCCATGGACGTAGGTGTGATTGTGCGTGCCTTACACACCTTCCCAGCCCTCCACAACAATCCCAATTTCTCAAGTGGCCCTGTGGGGAAATTCATGGCCCATCCGCTGTTCCAGGATGGCGCAGCTGGGCAACAGGACACTCAGCCACGGACACCCAACAGGTGCCACCAGCATGGTGACCTCCAGTAAATGACACGAATTGTCACTGGTGTCAGAGCGGAACAAGTGAGGTCATTTCCTCCCCCCCCCAGGGGAGAGGAAACCAAGGGGGAGAGAGAGAGCTGCTTGCACAGAATGAAACAAGAAAAAGAAAGAAATATTCTGATTTTAGGTGGCAGGTGAGAATTTGTTGTCAGGGTGCATCAAGCACACTTCCGGCTTTTTTCGGACAGAGCGTGTGACTTTCTCCCCAACAGTTATTGTGCAGTAATGTTTCCCAACCTTGGCAGCTTTCAGAGGGGTGGACTTCAACTCCCAGAATCCTCCAGCCAGTATGATTTAAGGCCGGGGTCTCCAACCTTGGCCACTTCAACTCCCAGAATCCTCCAGCCAGCATGCCGAGTTGAAGTCCATTCATCTTAAATCAGGGTCTCCAACCTTGGAGTTGGAGTTCTGGGAGTTGAAGTCCTCCAGGCTTAAAGTGGCCACGGTTGGAGACCCCCGATTTAAGGATGAATGGACTTCAACTCCGCATGCCGGCTGGGGAATTCTGGGAGTTGAAGTCCACCCTTTGAAAAGCGGTTCAAGTTAAAAAAACACCCTTGTGGAGTAAACTAAACTGCCAAACACCCAGGGACCCTCATGAGGTCTCCAAGCCCACTTGTGAACTGGCTTAATGTTGGGATGCAAGTGGATGCCACCCGGTGCCCGCTGGGTGTCCTTTGGCAGTCTAGGATCTTCCGGAAGGCCATTGGCAGAACCGGGCGGGATTAAGGATTTGCTGAGATCTGTTAGGATGATTTGAAAGACAAAATAAGATGCTAAATAAGATGCTCCTTTGCTTCCCGTCACGCTCCTTCTCATCCACTCCCCACCCTCCCTAATGCCCAGTAATCTTGGACTGACCTCAAGGCACAGGAGAGATGCACCTGCTGCTTGGGGGGGGGGGGTTAAGCCAGGGCCATGCCAGGCCTTGGAGGGCAGAGCTGCCAGGTCTCAGGAAAGGGGAGGTCTCGAAACCAGGGGCAGCAACAGCTTGGCAGCCCCCTCTGCTCCCTTAAAGCTCATCTGGGGGGGCTGGAGACCCCCAGCCTCCCATTTGCGGCAGCCTTTCCCCAGGGAGAACCCAGGGTGTGTGTGTGTGATGGGGGAGATGCTCCTCACCTGTGGATTCTCCCTTTGGGAAACTGGGTCAATCTTTGCACTGGAGGGGTGTGTGTGTCTGTGTGTCCCATGGGCTGCCTTGACCCAACCCCAAGAGTTCTTCCTCCGGGTTCACACAACCGCAGCTTAACCCTGCTTAAGACTCAGGGGCTTAGCCAAGGGTCAGGGCAGGCCAAGAGCCCTTGGGAAGAGGAGGGCCGGGAGGGGGCGCGGGGGGGCAGCTTCGGGGCCAGGCTCTGCCGGGGCTCGGAAGAGGAAGCGGGCCGGCCCCTCCAAAGAACCTGGGAGACGCCCAACGCGCCCCGCTTCCCCTCGGCCGCTTCTCCGCCCGGAGGAGCTTCTTCCGCGGGGCCCGGCTGGCAAGGGCCCCCCTCGCCCTCCCGGGGCCGGCCAAGAGGCTGCAGCCCCGCTTCCCCGGCCACGCTCCCCGGGAGCAACTTCGTGCTCCGGCCAAGCCCTCCCGGACGCCCCCTCATGCCGGCGGGGCTCGGAGCCAGCGGGGCGCGGGGCAAAGCAGCCCCGCCGGATGAGGGGGACCCCTCGAAGGACCGGGGCCCCCGAGGCTCCGCGCGCCCTGCGTCAGAAGCGCCCGAGGCGGCGCAGCGCAGCCCGGCTGGCTCCTCGCTCCCTCCCGCGGGGGTCCCGAGCCTGCCCGCCCCCGCCTCACCTGAAGTGATCTTGCCCAGCCCCAGCACGTCCTCGGGGCTGATGGCCGCCTTGCGCAGCAGCTCCTCCTCGGTGCACAGGCCGGCGGTGGCGGCGGCTGCGCCCGCTCCGGCTGCTCCGTTGGCCGCGGCGCCGCTGCTGCCCTTCTTCACCTTCATGGTGCCGCCGCCGCCGCCGCCGGTGCGGATGCTGCTGCAGCCGCCGAGACTGGAGCCACTGGAGCTGCGCGCACCCCGCCGCCGCCGCTCCTCCTCCTCCCTGTCCGCCCGGCCAGGCCCGGCCGCGCGCCCTAAGCCCTGGGCGGCTGCAAATCCTCCCCTCCGGCCCCGGCTCCGCCCCGGAGGGAGGACCAGGGCGCCCCGGAGCACGTGCAGAGCGCCGCCCACCGGCTCGCCAGCTGAGAGAGAGAGGGGAGGGGGACACACGCCCCTGGTCGTCCAGGGATGGCGGGGCAAAGCGGCCCCTGGGCATGTGCAGAGGGACCAGCTTGTGGGTGGGCTGGGCAAGGGGGCGAAAGCCGTCCTCGCCACTCGCAGGGAAACTTGCCCCGCGGCCGCTGGAGGCTTTCAAGAAGAGATTGGTCGGAAATGGTGGTGTAGGATCTCCTGCTTGGGGGTGGGTGGGTTTGGACTAGATGACCTCCGAGGTCCCTCCCAACTCTGTTCATCTGTAATATCTGCATGCGGGAGGCAGCATGAGCACCTGCCTGGGATGCTTCTCTCTTTGCTAAGTCGGCTTGCCTTTCCAAAACCCTCAGGCATCTTCGGAGCCAGTCCCAGGTTTGTTGAATCCTGGTTTGTTGAATCAAGCACATTGACTTCAAACAAGCTAGACCGGAGATGTCCACCCTTGAAGTCCACAAGCCTTTACGTGGCCAAGGTTGGATTCCCAATCTAGACTGTAAATCTGTTTGCAAATCCTCACTTTTGGATCCGTGCGGCACGGGGTGCAGCTCTTTGTGGCAACACCACCGCAGCTCCACAGATACGGCCAGGAGGGTCTGCCCTGCACCCCTTCCATCGAGCAATGCCACTAAGTGGGACCCTGCAGTGGTGTCCTCTCTCTGTGGTAGCCCCTGCCCTCTGCAACCCCAAGAGATGCAGGTGCCCCCAATCGGTTGGCATCAAAGTCATGGGCTGTTCCCCAGGGATCTGGGTGCGAGGTCAGGCTGCAATGCCGTTTTATGAATGTGGTGTGTATCATTTCTCCACGGTTGGGGCCCAGAATCGCTGCTACGGTGCCTCTGACTTGGTTGGATCCATTGATCCTCCATTGATCCATTGACAAGGTAACTTGTCAGACAGCCAGTTTGGTCTAGTGGTGAAGGCCGCAGAGTGGAAAATGGGAGTTCTAGTCCCGCCTTAGGCAGGAAAGCCAGCTGGGTGACTTTGGGCCAATCACCAGGAGGCAGTGAGTTCTAATCCTGATTTAGGCCCAAAACTCAGCTGGGTGACTTTTAGCTGGTTGTTGTGGTGCAGAAAAGAGGAAGAGGAAGGAATACTGGATATGTTTGTCGCCTTGAGTTTCTTGTAAAAAGAATAAATGCAAGAGACAAATAAATAAAATTGCCCACAGGCCGCAAGCTTGGACACCCCCAGAATCTCCTTGGCTGCTTAAAACCCAGCATTTTTTTTCCACTTTTTATATTATAAGCTGTCCTCTGTATCAGTGAGCTGGGCGGCATAAGAAATTTAATCAATCAACCAACCAACCTGCTGAATAGAATATAAATAGAATAACAGAGTTGGAAGGGACCTTGGAGGTCTTCTAGTCCAGCCCCCCTGTTCAACCGTTCCAGACAAGCAGCTGTCCGATCTCTTCTTAAAAGCCTCCAGTGATAAGAGCATTCATAACTTCTGGTGGCAGGCTGTTCCACTGGTTAACTGTCCTCCCTGGTAGGAAGTTTCTCCTTCGTTCCAGTTGCTTCTCTCTCCTTGGTCAGTTTCCATCCGTTGCTTCTCGTCCTGCCCTTCGGGGGCTTTGGAGAATAGCTGGACTCCCTCTTCTTTGGGGGCAGCCCCTGAGATACTGGAAGACTCTGCTCTCCTGCCTCCCGATCCTTCTTGTCATGAAACGAGACCTATTTTAGCTTTCCTTATTTGCAAGCGGCCCGTCAACCCCCCTCCACACTGGCTGCTCCCCCTTCCCTGCTCCAAAAACACACAAGCGAACTGCAAAAGAGGCTCAGCGCTCCCACCGGTCAGCCAAGCCAACTTTAATGGGAGATCGGTCCGATGCTTGCTCGGGAGGCAAAGGGGGGGATCTCCCCCTTCCGCTCCCTTGTGCCCTCCAAGAGGCCTCGTGGGCATCAGCTGGGAAACGCCCAGCACCCCTGGCAGCTGAGCCTTGAGCCGGAGTCGCCTCTCCGTCCAGCCTGGCCAGCATTAAGGAGAGTTCCTGAAGTCCTTTGGGCTCGTTCGCAGCGAAAGGGACGCGCTCCCTTAAGAGGAGCAGCCCGTGGAAAGCTCCGCCCCGCCCTTCCTCCAACGGGGAGCTCCGCCATGCTGTCCGGGCCGACCACCATCAGGGCAGCCGCCCAGGCAAGAGTCTGCTCCGCTGCCCGGGCGTCCAGAGACCCCGTCCCCTCAGTCCATCTTGGTGGGCTCCTTCTGGCGCTGCTTCCTCTCCCAAACCATCTTGGCCAGCGAGAGAAGGATGGGGACGGCCATGGGCAGGAAGAGCGGGATGTAGATGGCGAACTTCTGGTCGTCGGGGAAGTAGAGCAGGTGCAGGAGGGAGGGGTCGAAGAAAGCCCGCTCGGACGAGGTGGCCGCAGCCTTGCTGGCCTGGAAGGCCGAGTCCAGGCGGCCCAAGCTCAGCTCTGTCATCGCCCGCCGGGCAGACTCTACCGCGTGGTAGACCTGCGGGGGAGGGCAAGAGCACCGATGTGGCATCCTGAGGACCCCTGAGAGCCCCCCTCCCGAGCCTCAAGCCCCCCCGTACCTCCGAGGCCACGGCATCCTTGATGACGATGTTGCCGATCTTGTCCAGCAGCTGAGCCAGCGAGGTCAGCGTGGTGGAGACGGTGGCCACATTCTCCACCGTCCGGCTCCACAGCAGGCGGTCCAGCTCCCAGTCCGCCAGGCCCTCGTTCCCAGGGCTCTCCAGCAAAGCCCCTTCGGGCAGGGGGCCGGAGGAGATGCCGAACAACAGCCTGGGGAAGGCAGGGAGGCAAAACGTCACCGGGGAGGGGGGGCAAAACCCCAGAGCATTTTTGGGGTGGGGGCGGAAAGGCCTGGCGGGCAGCGGCAGAGCCCTGCTGCTTTATGATTGTCTGGCTGGTCAACTTTCTGGCCAGCGGTCAGGCTGGCTAAAGAGGTGTAGACCCATAACAATAACCCTCAGGGAAGCCGCTAGAGCAGAGGTCTCAAAGGGCGCCTGTCAACTCATCAAACATTTTGTATACACGTTTTATAGTTGGCAACGGAAAGAACGTCTTCGGTCTGACTTAAGCATGGTATACAAAATCATACATTGCAATGTCCTACCTGTCAATGAATACTTCAGCTTCAACCATAACAAAACAAGAGCACACAATAGATACAAACTCAAAGTAAACCGCACCAAACTTGATTGCAGGAAATACGACTTCAGCCACAGAGTGGTCAATGTCTGGAATACTCTACCTGACTCTGTGGTTTCTTCCCCAAACCCCCAAAAACTTTAACCTTAGACTGTCTATTATTGACCTCACCCCTTTCCTAAGAGGTCTGTAGGGGCGTGCATAAGCGCACCAACGTGCCTACCGTCCCTGTCCTATTGTTTCTCTTATTCTTCTTTTATTTTTCTTATATGTACCCATTTCATGTATTCACAACTATGTATACACTTATACTTATTATCTTGTAAACAATTGGCAAATCAAATAAATAAATAAATAAATAAAATAAATAAGTGGGGGGGAGTTTCAAAGAGCAGGCGGCAGTGTGGAATCGAAAGGACATTCCATTCATATTTTCTTCAGAGACCGATTAGAGGATTGAAGCTTCGGCCGTGCAAAAATGTAATTGGAGAGCAGGATTGATGACTCTTGGCTGTGGACGTTTTTTGTTGGATGATACACCCAGAGGGGTGGGGGGTGGGAAGCAGGATCAAGGGTGACAGTGAATAAGGTATCTCAGAGTCGGCTATGCCCAGGTTATAATGCTGGAGGTAGAATGTTAACTTCAAATAAATCCTCTTTAGTTTTGGGAGTGTGACTCAAGGCTCATGATTTAATTGGAGTAACTGCCGGAATCCTGACAGTGCCCACTATCTCCTGCCTGAACGGAGAGTTCACCAAGACAGCCCCCACCCCAAAAACACCCCCAGGCAGTCCTCACCGCAGCTGGGCCAGGAAGACCTCCATCGTGCGCACCATGTCCACCTCCACCTTCCTGGGCAGGGAGGTCTTGTTGGCGCCTTCGGGCTCAAGGTTGTAGACCTGGCGAAAAGGGCAGCAGCAGCAGCAGCTCAGAATGGAAGCAGAGCCTGTGCCCCCCTCCAGATGCCCCCAAAGGACACCCCCCCGCTCTTTCTCCGCTGGCCTTTGCTGGGGCAGAAACCCGGTTCAACTCCCCCACCCTCCAAAGGAGACCAATTGTCTCTGACGGGGCCCACACGCCGTGCCCACCCTCACCATGATCCCGCCCCAGCGGGGGCTGTGGAAGGCGTTGCTGGGCACGGGGGCCCCGTCCTTCCCGCGAATGTAGAGGGGCGAATGCAGCCGCTCAGGGACGTAGAGCAGGAAGTTGAGGACGGGATACAGGGAAGCCGCGCTGGAACCTGCAAAGGAAGACCGAGAGGTTGGACTCACCTGTCCCAGGGGGAGGAAGGAGCCGCAGGTCAATTCCCTGGGATGCCCGAGGGAAGAATGGCCGGCGAGGGCAGAAGGACAGCTGGACTCAGAAGGAGGAAGCGCCCACCACCCCCGCCCCGCCCGTTGAGTTGCGGGAGTCCCCCCTCTGGGGGGCGTTTCAAGATCCAGGTGAGATAGACTACTCTCTGGCATGGCCTCAGGGAGCGTTCCTCAACCGTGGCAACTTTTAAGACCTGTGTCCCAAAGGTGTGTTTTTCCCCCAAAAGGCAACTAGACCTTGTTTTTCTTTGAAGACGTTTCGCTTCCCATCCAAGAAGCTTCTTCAGCTCTGACTGGAGGGTGAGGAATGGAAGGATTTCTACTCCTTGCAGACAAAGCTGGTCGTTTGCATCCTTTGAGAGCAGGGTTCTCCAAACTGGGCGACTTTAAGACTTGTGGACTTCAACTCCCAGAATTCCCCAGCCAGCTTTGCTGGCTGGGGAATTCTGGGAGTTGAAGTCCACAAGTCTTAAAGTCGCCAAGTTTGGAGAACCCTGTTTTAGAGGGCCGTTGAGGTTACCTGGAGGTCTATCTATATCCTCAGGGTCACTCGAGGAGTGCAAAATGTGTCTGCAGCCTTCTTTGCACTACTCAGGTGACCCTGGGGATACAGGTAGACCTCTAGGTGAGAAACACAGGTGTATGGAATCGACCCAGGTTTATGGGCTCTTACAACCCACTCAAAGAAGAAGAATGACTGGGCTGGGTTTGGAGCAAAAATCCTCTTTTTATTGTTTCTTTTTGTAGTTTTGGAATTGTAAGCCACCCCAAATCACTCGGCTGTGATGGGTGGCTGGCTATAAAAAGTGGATGGATGGATGGATGGATGGGAGGAGAGAAGGGAAGGGAAGGGAAGGGAAGGGAAGGGAAGGGAAGGGAAGGAAGGGAGGGAAGGGAAGGGAAGGGAAGGGAAGGGAAGGGAAGGAAGGGAAGGGAAGGGAAGGAAGGAAGGAAGGAAGGAAGGAAGGAAGGAAGGAAGGAAGGCCCATTTCTGAAGTCTTCTTGGCAACTGTGGATGGATGGATGGATGGATGGATGGATGGATGGATGGATGGATGGATGGAAGGATGGATGGATGGATGGATGGATGGATGGAAGGAAGGAAGGAAGGAAGGAAGGAAGGAAGGAAGGAAGGAAGGAAGGAAGGAAGGAAGGAAGGAAGGAAGGAGGGCCCATTTCTGTAGTCTTCTTGGCAACTGTGGATGGATGGATGGATGGATGGATGGATGGAAGGAAGGAAGGAAGGAAGGAAGGAAGGAAGGAAGGAAGGATGGAAGGAAGGAAGGAAGGAAGGAAGGAAGGAAGGAAGGATGGATGGAAGGAAGGAAGGAAGGAAGGAAGGAAGGAAGGAAGGAAGGAAGGAAGGAAGGAAGGAAGGAGGGCCCATTTCTGTAGTCTTCTTGGCAACTGTGGATGGATGGATGGATGGAAGGAAGGAAGGAAGGAAGGAAGGAAGGAAGGAAGGAAGGAAGGAAGGAAGGAAGGAGGGAGGGCCCATTTCTGTAGTCTTCTTGGCAACTGTGGATGGATGGATGGATGGATGGATGGATGGATGGAAGGAAGGAAGGAAGGAAGGAAGGAAGGAAGGAAGGAAGGAAGGAAGGAAGGAAGGAAGGAAGAAAGAAAGAAAGAAAGGAAGGAAGAAGGGCCCATTTCTGTAGTCTTCTTGGCAACTGTGGATGGATGGATGGATGGATGGATGGATGGATGGATGGATGGAAGGAAGGAAGGAAGGAAGGAAGGAAGGAAGGAAGGAAGGAAGGAAGGAAGGAAGAAGAGCCCATTTCTGAAGTCTTCTTGGCAACTGTTGGAAAGAGGCCTTTCCTTCCCAGCCCTAACCTCAGCCCCGGATCTCCTGGTGGCCTCCTTTCCATCTGATCCTGCTATTTTGAATTAAACTAGGACAAATATATTATTTTCCGATCCAGCCGTACAGCCACCAACCCATTGCCCCAGGCCGGCCCTCTGCCCAAGACCGGGGAGGCCCCATTGGGGAGTGGGGGGGCCCTTAGCAAGTTCCCAAACTGAGATGGCGTCCCCTTGGCTTACCCAGCCGGGCCTCCACGGGGTTAATGACGTGCGGGAGACTGTGCACGCTCAGGGTGTAGCTGGCGGAAGCAGAATCAAAGCGGGGCGTAACTCCCAGCGCTGCGTAGTAGAGGATCTGGGGTGGGGAGAGAAACAGGGCCCATCAGCCTGGGCCGGGCAGAGGGTCTGGCTGCCCCCCACGGCCTCTGGCCTCACCCACTTGAGAGTCCACCGAGAATTCGGCCAGCGGGCTCAGCTTCTCCAGGAGGGGCTTCACGAAGCGCTGGAGGGCCCCCTCGATGTCCCAGTGCACGTCGTGGGCCTTGGGGTCGGGGTTCAGCAAACTGAAGGTGATCTCATATCCTGCAGGGGAACCAGGAATCGGGGGGAGGGAGATGTCAGGAGCCTCCCCAGGCCCGTTAAAGAGAACAAGGTACCTTCTATCATATGTGGTGGTCATGCCCGGAAGCCCAAAAATATTGGTCTAAAATATGGCTACCAGAGGCAGCGGAAGAGCGAACAGAATTTAAACTGGAGTTGTTTTTGTAAGGGGAATTATAGGAAGATTAAATATAGGTTACTACATATTTTGACAGCATCAAGAATAGTTTACGCACCATGTTGGAAACCAAATGAAATGCCTTCTGAAGAATTAGTAATTCAAAAGATTCTAGATTGTGCCGAAATGGACAAATTGACATTAAAACTAACAGAGAAAGAAGAGTCGGAGTATTACAAAATCTGGGGGTAATTGGTATAAATGGTCGAACAATAGAAAGATAAAGGAAATAAGAAAATCACTTGAGACCTTCAAGAAGAGACTGGACTACCATTTGTCAGAAATGGTGTAGGGCCTCCCGCTTGGGTGCGGGGTTGGACTAGATGACCTACAAGGTCCCTTCCAACTCTGATTATGTTAGATATTTACATGAAATCGGTATGTATAATAACTTGTATAATGATGATGACACAGTACTGTTAAAGTCAAGATCAATATGTGTAAAAGGTGAAAAAGCAATAAAAATTAGGTTGGAGACCCCTAGTCCAACCCCCTGATCAGGCAGGAAGTCCTACACCCCGTTTAGACAAATGTCTGTCCAATCTCAGGTTACAAACCTCCAGGGTTTTCTTGGGGTGTGACTGGCTGGGAGGGCTGAAAACAGGCCCGTTGGGATGGGAAGGACATGTGAACTCACTCAACAACAACAGAAACTCTGGGCTCAATTATGGTGATAAATTGATGAGCCCCTGTATTTTTATTTTTATTTGTACATTGAACGCATGGCATGCGCAGAGGTTGGGAGCGGGGAGAGGTTAACCCTTTCGGAGAAGGACTGAGTAATCAGGAAAGTATTAGAGTATGTGCAGAGATGAATAGACTGGCAACCAAGGGGAAAGAGCAATCTTGAATATTATATGATGTGGAAAATATTTTATCAATGGTTATTGGAGAATAAAAAGGGAATTTTGGAAATGAAGAATCAAGGAGACTAGAAAATAAAGATATAGAAAAAAGACAACAATTGTTATTATATACTTATGACTGTAGGACTGTAACTTTGTCGCTTGTCTCTTTACGATTTATATTGACTGCTTCCTAGTATGATCTGATTGCTTATTGTACCCTGTGACTAACATTAAGTGTTGGACCTGATGATTCTTGACGAATGTATCTTTTCTTTTTATGTGCACTGAGAGCATTTGCACCAGACAAATTCCTTGTGTGTCTAATCACACTTGGCCAATAAAGAATTCTATTCTATTCTATTCTATTCTATTCTATTCTATTTATTCTATTCTATCCTATGACGATTATTAAGTGTTGGACCTGATGATTCTTGACTCTTGATGAATGTATCTTTTCTTTTATGTACACTGAGAGCATTTGCACCAAGACAAATTCCTTGTGGGTCCAGTCACACTTGGCCAATAAAGAATTTTATTCTATTCTATTCTGTTCTATTCTATCCCATCCCATTCTATTTAAATTCTATTCCTATATCCTTCTATTCTATTCTTATTGTACCCCATGACTATCACTAAGTGTTGTACCTGATGATTCTTGACTCTTGACGAATGTACCGTATTTGCCGGCGTATAAGACGACTGGGCGTATAAGACGACCCCCAACATTTCCACTCAAAATATAGAGTTTGTTATATACTCGCCGTATAAGACTACCCCTCTTCCACACACCTTCCACTTTTGCATTTTTTTTTTTTTACGCACTTTTCTGCTTTGGACAATTTTGAAATGAGCTAATCCAATTTTGAACCAAGAATATGCAAATAGCTATGGAGTTTAGAAATGAGTTTTAAAAATATTTTTCATTGCTTACCATTAAGCGTAAAATATGTTGTAAATAAAATGAGAACACAGGAAACGTTCTCTTCTCAATACAGCTGATCTCTCTCTCTCTCTCTCTCTCTCTCACACACACACACACCAAAAACCCGGACACTGAAAAGGCTGCCAAGGAACAGTATATTCAATGCCTTCTCTTTAATCAAGAAACAAGGAATTCCTTAGAATCTTTTTTTTTCCCCAAGTGGCCCTCTTTAAAAAAATATATGGAGGTAACACTTTCATTCAAAAAGTCTTCCAGTATCTGGAGTCGCTCAGACATATTGAAGGGAGGCAGGAGAGTAAGTGAAATTTGAAATGATCCAGCTACCGTTTTCTTCCCTCCCGCCCGAAGGCCATTATCTCCACGTCAAAACGAACGAGGGGAGGCAAAGAAGCCAAACACGCTAAAAAGGATCTCTTTATTTTCCTACACAAGGTCACACCTACTTTTCCGCATTCAAAGGACAACCTCTCTCTCACCACCACCACACACACACACACACACCCCAATACCCGCAAACAATGTTCTGGGCATTAATCACCATTGCTACATTAACCTGGTAAATTTATACCCTGCCTCCCCCAGTGTTGCTTTGACGGCAGGATTTCACACAGCGGGGCGCTCGCTCGCTCTCTTCTCCGCTCTCCCACCGTTCGCACATGTTGGAAGCACCGTAAAACCTGATAACCCACCCGGGGCTCCCCATCCTTAACCTACAGCTGCCCGCATGCAAAACCTGCGTGCAAAAAGAAAAAAAGAAAAAGTACGCCGCACGTGAGGATCTTCGAATCCTCTCCTCCCCACACCGCTAAGGAAGGAAAAGGGGGAAAGGTTGTGCAGCGCGTGGCGAGTGACACCCGCCACACACACACACACACACACACACACACACACACACACACACCGCTCCCCCAGCCTCCCTCCTGGCTGCAACTCAAGCTCGAAGTGGGAGTCGGAGTCCTCCCGGCGTATAAGACGACCCCCCACTTGGAGGCATGTTTTTCAGGGCAAAAAAGTCGTCTTATACGCCGGCAAATACGGTACCTTTTATGTACACTGAGTTTATGCACTAAAGACAAATTCCTTGTGTGTCCAATCACACTTGGCCAATAAAGTATTCTATCTATCTATATGTAGGATGAGAACAATAAGATATAATTTCTATATCATCATTAGAAGAGCTGTATAATGTTTAGCTGTGCGATGTTATCTTAATTCTAAGCTTAGAGAATATCAATGTGAACGTCAATGACCTTGTAAATCAGAGGTCTCCAAACTTGGCAATTTTAAGACTTGTGGACTTCAACTCCCAGAATTCTGGGAGTTGAAGTCCACAAGTCTTAAAGTTGCCAAGGTTGGGGACCCCTGTTGTAAATGGTGATGGAAATGGCAAAGGGGTGTTTAAGCCCAGACACAATGCTTGAGAAAAAAAAGAAAAATGAAACGTTTGTGTTTTTGAAACTGAAAGATAAAAAAATATTGTTAAAAAAAATGGAGAAGGACCTGATGCAGTGGGGTGGGGGCTGCCCCCCTCTCCTTCAAGCTTCCCCTCTCCCCCCCCCCATTCCCAGGGTCTGGCCATACCGAAACTGGACTTGAAGGGGCGCTTCCACTCGGCTCCCGGCTGGCCCAATGGGACTCGGTCGGCCAGGGCCTCCACGAGGGTCTCGGGGGCGAAGGACATGGCCTGGATCAGCTGCTGCAGCCGGTCGTTCAGGGCCCCCAGCAGGTCCTTTGCCCCCGGGGGGCACCTGAGGATGGCGCTCCGGTGCTTCCCAATGTACATCTCTGAGCCCTGCCGGAAGGAGACCAAGAGCTATCGAGATCCAGGGAGGCACTAATCCCACCCTGTAAAGCCTGAGTAAGGGCCACACCTAGAGTCCTGCATGCAGTTTTGGTCACCACAGTACAAAAACAGATGATGAGACTCTGGAAAAAGTGCAGAGAAGAGCAAGAAAGAGGATGAGGGGACTGGAGGCTGAAACATACGATGAACAGTTGCAGGAACTGGGCCTGGCTAGTCTGGTGAAGAGAAGGACCAGGGGAGACAGGAGAGCAGCCTTCTAGTATTTGAGGGGCTGCCACAGAGAGGAGGAAGGGGTCAAGCTATTCTCCAAAGCCCCCGAAGGCCAGACAAGGAAGAATGGATAGAAACTGATCAAGGAGAGATTCAACCTGGAACTAAGGAGGAATTTTCTGACAGTGAGAACAATCAACCCGTGGAGCAGAAGTTGCCTTTGGAAGTTGTGGGAGCTTCATCCCTGGAGGCTCTCAAGAGGAGACTGGACTCCCACCTGTGAGAAATGGTGTGGGGTCTCCTGCTTGGGCAAGGGGTTGGACTAGATGACCTACAAGGTCCCTTCCAACTCTGTTTATCTGTTATCTGTTAAGACAGACTTGCCAGCGGCCTTTGGCCCTCGGCCAGCTGGATGGGGCCAAATGACTGACCGCCCCTCCGAGGGGAATTTGCACAGGCCCGGCACGGAGCGCTGTTTCTAAATGCTCCGTTGCAAAACGAGGACGGTTCCATCTTCCGCAAGGTTGGGGATTTTCTGCCAAACTCTTGTTCTCAGGAAACAACTATTGGATGGGAAACTGCTGGTGACCTTCTACCGCTGCACGAGAGAGAGTATCTTAGCTTACTGCACCTCTGTGTGGTTTGCCAATTGCACAGGGGCAGGTAGGAAAGCACTCCAGAGGGTTAATGTCATTGCCCAGAGGATCCTGGGTTGCCCTCTCCCCTCTTTGGAAGAGCTTCATAGCTCCCGCTGTCTTAAGAAAGTTCAAAACATCCTCAAAGATCCATCTCATCCTGGGAATCCTTTTTTTGAACTATGACCATCTGGCAGACGGTACAGGATAATAATAAAAACAAGGACAAGCAGGCTGAAAAACAGCTTCCATCCCAGGGCAGGAGCTCTGTTGGATTCTACCCTAGAGGTCAATATAATGGCAACATCAGGAGTTTTCAATTCAATTGTACAAAATGCGAAGGAGGCGTGTTTGTGTTTATTTCCATGGCCATAAATTGTACATGGAAGATGGGGTTTGATTTCGTTGTACGGGGTGCAAGGACAATAAAGGAAACTAAGGAAGGAAGGAAGGGCGCCGGACAGCCTACCTGGGGCAGGAGCAGAGAGCCGTGGGGGATCACGTAGATGGTGAGGGAGCCCACAGGCAGCCCTTCCGCCGGCTGCAGCCCCTTGTCCGCCTCTGGAAGAGGAGGGGCGACACTCAGCTACCCAGGGGGACCCAGCCCTGAGGGGCCCCTTTCCTGGCACACACTCAGAGCTCTGGGGAAGCAGGTCCGATGGCCAAGAGGCTGCTCCGGTCCCTGGATGTGGCCAGGCAGGACCTGGACAGCCCCCTCCTCCCCCCACAGTCCGAATCAGAGCCGTAACTGGACTCTGTCCCATCACCCTCGGCCGTTACCTTGGACCGAGGCCTGCAACAGCAACGCCTGCTCCTGGGAAGTGGCGAGGCGAAAGGAACGGTCGTAGTGAGCAACCACACCGGTCTTGGCTGAAACAAAAGGGGGGAGAGGACTAAACACCTGGCGGAGGAAAAGGACAGGTGCCGCGTCCAAGTGGGAGGAGGCTGCTCCGTGTAAAAGGCAGGCAGGCAGGCATCCTGTCCAAGGACCCCCATGCCTCTCTGGGCGAGAGGAGGGCAACGGACTGCAGAGGCCGGGGGGGGGGAGGCTTCTCTGGGGTGCAACTGTTTAATTCATTTATATGCCGTCCGTTTCATGGACATGAAAATTATATTTTGCCTGCACCTCTGGCATGCTCTGTGCCCACGCTGACTGGTGCCACCCTTCCTGTTGGCAGGGAAAGCTGCAGGCGCCACAGGTGAGATGGAAGCAGGGAATTTATTCTGGACCTTCTCTCTTTCTCTTTTTTTATCTGATCTCTTTTTCCTTCTCTTTTTTCTTTTTGTCTTTCCTTCTCTTTCTCTTCCTTTTTGTTTTTCCTCCCCTTTTTCTCTTTATCTGATTTCTTTTTCTTTTTCTCTTCTTTCTCTTTCTCTCTTTCCCTCTTTTTCTCTCTGTTTCTCTACCTTTCCTTCTCTTTCTTTCTTCTTTTCTTCTTTCCCTTTCTCTCCTTTACTCTTTCTTTCTCTCTTCTCTTTCTCTCTATCTCTTTTTCTCTACCTTTCCTTCTCTTTCTTTCTTTTCCTTTTCCTTTCTTTCCCTCTTTCTCTCCTTTCCTCTTTCTCCCTCTCTTTTTGTCTTTCTTTCTTCTCTCTCTCTCTCTGGGATGGCTGACCCCAAATCCAAAGCCCATGTGGCCCAGCCACTTTGAGCACCAGACCAGGGGAGCCTGGCCTCACACCACAGCTCAGGTCTGCAGCGCTGGCTGAAAGGCCAGCTGTCAAGGCTTGTGTGCCACGCCAGCCCCAGCCCAGAAGTACCAGCCCCCCCGCCCACCTAGAACCCCTTACCATTCAAGGGGATCTCCATCTCCTGCACCTGCTGGAAGGGGACTTTGTGCTCCTGGTCTTTCGGGAGGACCCCCTGGGCAAACACCACCGAGACGGGCACCGTCAGCTGGAACTGAATCAGAGCGCGCCCCGTGAGCCAAAAAGAGGCACAACGACAGCGGAAGGCCCCCGGGTCCCTGCCCTTAAACCAGCCAGGAATCCTCAAAGCTGCTGTCCAAGGCGTGTAAGAGGGCTTCCGGGTTGAGGAAATTAGGTTTAAACAAGGAGTGTGGCTTCACACACCCACGAGGGGAATTATCTTCTGTCTAGGATGGCCGGTCTTGCTCATCTCTGCACCTTTTCTAGAGTCTCAACATCTTTTTTTTACATTATAAAAAAGGATGTTGAGACTCTAGAAAAAGTGCAGAGAAGAGCAACCAGGAGGATGAGGGGACTGGAGGCTAAAACATGCTATGAACGGTTGCAGGAACTGGGCCTGGCTGGTCTAAGGAAGAGAAGGACCAGGGGAGACAGGAGAGCATCTTCCAATATTGGAGGGAGAGGGGTTGGACTAGATGACCTACAAGGTCCCTTCCAATTCTGTTAATCTGACTTTAATCTGATTTTAATGAGCAAAAGGACCAGGGGAGACAGGAGAGCATCTTCCAATATTTGAGGGGCTGCCCCAGAGAGGAGGAGGGGGTGAAGCTATTTTCTAAAGCAGCGGTCGCCAACCGGTGGGCTGTAGCCCACTGGTAGGCCGTGAGAAAATTTTGGTGTGCCTCAGAGAAATCTCACCCCAGGAGCACCCCCCAAAAGCAATTAATCCAGACTGCGCAGAAACACAAGGCTGCTCAGCCCACATGGCCTGCAGAAACCCTCCCCGTTCACTCACTCCTTAC
This sequence comes from Notechis scutatus, assembly GCF_049901735.1. NCBI lineage: Eukaryota > Metazoa > Chordata > Lepidosauria > Squamata > Elapidae > Notechis > Notechis scutatus. Next base: position 1,671,270 of record NC_142009.1, read on the forward strand.
TCGGCAAACTTGCCTGCTAAATTGCTTTTTTTTCCTTTTTCCAACCATCCTCTGTTCTGCTGTGCCGGGAGATTTAGATTAGCTAGGAAGCAGGAAATGGTTGGATTTCTTGCTTTCTAGCTAAGCACAGCCGAACCTCCCTTAGGACTGAAGCAAATTCAGTGCAGACTCACGGCAAGCAAATTTGAGAGACTGAGCTAGCCGATGGCAGATAGATAGATCACTGAATGATTCTGTGATTCTGTGAGCAACTCAATCTGCCTGCTTTGCCAAATTTGGATAAAAGTTGCTTTTTTAATAAAAAAAATTCAATATTTACATACATGGTGTGTTGTGAGTTAATTTTGTGAGTTTGCTTGCAAGCAAATTTTATGTGACAGACTGAGCTAGCCAATGGCAGATAGATAGATTTCTGAATGAATCTGTGATTCTGTGAGCAACTCAATCTGCCTGCCTGCTTTGCCTGATTTTGGGTAAAAGTTGCTCTGTTTTAATAAAAAATTCAATATTTATATAAATATAATATTTACATACAAGCCATGCCCAGCCAGTCACAAGACCACCAAGCCACACCCACAAATTAGGCCACACCCACAGAACCAGTTAGTGGTCCCTGGGATTTAAAATTATGAGTTTGGTGGTCCCTGAGGTCCAAAAGGTTGGCGACCCCTGTTCTAAAGCACCTGAAGGCCAGACAAGGAAGAATGGATGGAAACTGACCAAGGAGACTCAACCTGGAAATAAGGAGAAACTTTCTGACAGTGAGAACAATCCACCCATGGAACAGAAGTTGCCTTCAGAAGTTGTGGGAGCGCCATCAATAGAGGCTTCCAAGAAGAGATTGGACTGCCATTTGTCAGAAATGGTGTAGGGTCTCCCGCCTGGGCAGGGGGTTGGACTAGATGACCTCCAAAATCCCTTCCAACTCTGTTAATCTGTAATCTGAGTCTGTGGCTTGTTTCGGGGAGCGTGTCCGTCCAAATTTCTCAATCTAAGCCACAGCCAGAAGGGGTGAGTCCAGGGTCCCTGGTCAGTCCTTCGGGGTCAAAGGGCAGGCTGGGCAGGGAGCGGTGTTCGAAAGCTGCCCGCCTCCAGCGCAGCAGCCAGCCCCAGGGGTCCTGGACTACAACTCCCATCGCCCACAGCCACCGAAAGGCTGGGGCTGATGGGGCCGGGAGTCCTTTCTCACCAGAAGCGCGTCCAGCGCGGCGATCTCGGAGTCCGGCAGCGCCGCCCGGTAGGTCTCGGTCGTCTTCCACCAGAGGGGCAGCCCCACCAGGACGGCCATGGCGGCGAAGGAGAGGGCGGCCTGCTTGCCCCGCGCCTTCTCTGCAGGGCGGAAAAGGGAAGCCCCCGTTCATTCCCGCCTCGCCCGTGGCGGGGAGTTCCGCAGGACCCACCCCAGTGGGCAAGGGGGGAGCCCCCGCCCCCGCCAAGGGGACCCGGCGCGGGGAGGGTCACAGTAGCACCCCCTGCCGACTACCACCCCCACCCGCCCCCAGCTCCGCACCTGCCGCATCCCGGGCCGCCGCGCTCTCGCCTCGGCCGCCATCGCTCCGCGCGGAAGCCGCCTTCGAGCCCGGCCGGCGCGGGGGCGGAGTTACGACGCTTGGAACGAAAGCCAGCCAATGGAAAGGAGCCTCGCCCGATCGGCAAGCGGGAGCGTCCAATCAAAGGCTCGAAAGGACACACGCCGCGTGAAGGAGCGTTTGCCCATCTTAAGGAAGGGCAGGGAGGGAAAGCGGGCGGGGCTGGACGGAGCTCGGAGGAACTTATTAGGCTCCCTCCAGAGCCGCAACTAGCAAAGAGAGGCCCCGCCTTCCGTACGGCAACCGAAAAAGGATAAATCAAGCAGCCTCCCTTGAGCGCTTTTTTGTTTAACCCTCTCCTGCCCGAGAGCGAGCGAGCCAGCGAATGGAGGCAAGGGAGGGAATTGACGAGTTGACAGCTGGAAGGGACCTTGGAGGTCTTCTAGTCCAACCCCCTGCTCAGGTTTACTGAGCCGGCCTGGACTTGCGTGACAGCAAAATAGTGTCCAGCTTTTCCAGTTTGAAAAAAGTACGGGTAGTCCTCGACTTATGACCACAACTGTGCCTGAGAATTTTGTTGCTAAACGAGGCAGTTGTTAAGTGAATTTGGCCCCATTTTGCCACCTTTCCTGCCACGGTCGTGAAGTGAGTCTGGCTTCCCTCATTGATTCTGCTTTTTTCCGACTGTCACAAAAGGGAATTGCCTGACCCTGGGACACAGCGACCGTCGTAATTGTGAGCCAATTCACCAAGTGTCTTATAATCATGTGACTCTGGGGATGCTGCAACAGTCGTAAGTTGGAAATACAGTCATAAGTCTGAGGAACAGTCACTAAATGAGGAATGCCTGTAAATATCTGGGCCATCCCTGCCTGGAGGGGAGGGGGGACCTGAGGGGGAGGAAGGGGCTTCTCCCCCCCTTCACCTGCAGCCTCTTCATCCCTCTGAGCGAAGTCCTTCCTTTGAGGTCACTAAACAAATGGTTATAACTCGAGCTCCTTCCCGGCAAGCTGAGTTCCTGGAGAGGACACAGAATCACAGTTTGAGGGCTTCCCAGAGGTCATCTGATCGAGCCCCTGGGTGCCCACCAGAGCAGGGTTTCTCAACCTTGAATCCTGGGAATTGAAGTCCATTTTCAAGGGGCTGTTCAGAAGCACTGGAGCCTCTTAGAAGAGAATGAGCTGGAAGGGACCTTGGAGGTCTTCTAGTCCAGCCCCCTGCTGTCTAGGCTCTTAAAAACCTCCAGTGACGGAGCACTGGATATGCTCTGACAGAATATAGAATAACTGGATTGGAAGGGAGCTTGGGGGTCTTCTAGTCTAACCCACTGCTGGAGCTGGAGAGCCTCTACCAGGGCGGTCCAACCTTGGGAACTTTAAGGCTTGCGGACTTCAACTCCCAGAATTCCCCATCCAGCACAGTACAGCTGCCTGGGGAATTCTGGGACTTGAAGTCCACAAGCCTTAAAGTTCCCACACTAGACGCTAGACCAGGGTGTCCAACCTTGGCAAGTTTAAGACTTGTGGACTTCAACTCCCAGAGTTCCTCAGCCAGCTTTGCTGGCTGAGGAACTCTGGGAGTTGAAGTCCACAAGTCTTAAACTTGCCAAGGTTGGACACCCCTGCGCTAGACCATTTCAGACAAATGGCTGCTGGCCAGTCTCTTCTTGAAAACCTCCAGCAATGGAGCATGCAGAGCTTCTGAAAGTAAGCCATTCCACCGATGATAGGTGTCTTTGTCAGAGTCTATTCATGAACCGGAATAGAGTTTGGTAACCAGGTCAGCCAATGAATAGGCATAGCAACTAAGTCAGCCAATGAGGACTGTTTGGAAACTGAAACTAGAAGTAGCCCGGGGTGGCTCTATATTAAGCGCTGCAGCTTTGTTGAGCTCTGAGTCTGCCTATTGAAAATGAAACTGCTTCTCTCCTCTGCTGTGTATAATTCTTGCCTGCTGAACTAAAGTGAAACTGAGGTCTGGTTTTGAGCTGCTGAGTTGCTGGCGAAGTTCCGAACTTGTAACATGTCTACTTCTGTCCGAGTTTGCTCCGTGTGGGAGAAATCTACAACTGGTTTGTAAAATCTTACTTATTATGTTTATAAAGACGTTAAATGAAGCATCCGCCATCTGTGTTTATTTTTGTGGTGCTGAATTAACACTGCAAAAACTCTGAACAGCCTCTTTGAAGCTGTCTAGTGAGGGTTTCTTCCCCTCACCCCCCACCCCCCCCCCTCCTCACCCCGGTCGGACCGGTCTCTTGGGGCAACCTGGTCCACGCAAATATGGGGTGGATGGAGCACCCTGCTTCCGCCTTTCAGCCCCAATCCAGGACCCTCCGTAGGCAGCGGCTTTCGCGACAAAGCTATTTTTGGGTTGAATTTATATTTACAGACAAATAACTTTATATTTACCGACCCTTACTTACTTCTTTGTCGGTAAATACAACATTCAACTCTCTAAACTTCCTTTCATGGTGTTGGAAGAATTATCCTTCTGGGTCCTGTTCCAAGTGGGGGAAAAGAGACTGGAAACATGGAGGCTGTTTGGAAAGGTGGTTTAATGGTGGACAGCAGGACCCCCATGGCTTGGAGCTCCAAAGAAGGAAGAACGATGATCACTCGCTTCCAGGTGAAAAGAGAAAAAGACCCCCCCTCCCCAGATGCTGAGAGACCCTTATATACAGCCTCTGTTGGGCCCCACCTTAGCGTTTCCTGTTCCTGTGCCAGAAATGTATCCCATTGGCTGCCAGACTCCCAGGGGTGGGTGGGGGTCTTAGCTAACCTTGTAGGCTTTACCTGGACCCCATGGCTTCACCTGAGTTCCAGCCTTGGTTGAGCCTTGCTGGATGATGATGTCATGAAAGGACTTTAGGCAATTCCTATAGCTCTACCTGGAGATCTTTGTTATGTAAAATATTCTGGCCCAGGCCTTTAATGGCCCACCCATGAACAAAGGTGGGGGGGGGGTGAGCTTCTGCTTCTGAGTTTCTACTCTTTTTAGGGGAAATATTCTGCCTTTTAAATATTTTTAAGAAGAAGAAGAACTTTATTGTCATTGTACAACGAAACTAGGGATGCACCCCAGCAACTGTTCGCAATATAATAAAAACAGAGCACTTCAAAATGAAGATAGAAAAATAAAAGTGCCCACGTTTCCTAGGATATTTCATTTTCCTTGGAGGTGGGCGGGTGCTCACTTCCTGCAATGGGGAAGCTCGTTCCTCCAGCCAGCAGATCCCAAGTTAGAACATTCTTGCTAATGTCCGGCCTAAACCGCCTGCCTTTGCTTCATCTCCCCCCCCCCCCGCCCAGCCCTCCCCCCCACCCCAGGGTCTGCTCCCACCTTCTGGGGCCACAGGAGAAGACATCCCTCCATCTTCGGTCCGATAGCAGCTATTCTATCTCCCTTGTTGGGGGCCTAGGACAGTGATGGCTAACCTTTTCAGCTTGGTGTGTCGAAAATCGGGGAAAAGTGTAGCCTTCCTCGGGTCGCGTGTCACTTCAAGAAATATCAATAATTTGGTTTATGACGGACTGGGCTGGGGGTGATCACACAGGGCTGTGAAACTCGTCTCCCTGGTCTCAGGGCTGCAGGTGCAGGATGTGGGGCTCGGAAGGCCACCTGACAGGGCTGTGAACCTCATGGATCTCCTTTCCTCCTGTAGCGTTCCTGAGGTAATGAAACTGACAAACCTCAGTTTATGGCGGTTAAAACTGGTTCTCTGCTGCAAAGATCTCGCGGCAGCATTGGTGACACCACGCCTCCACGCCACAAGCAGGGAGCAGGGATTGGAGCGGAGCACAGGCAGCCTCTAAATGTGCAGGTTTTCCCCACACCAACAGGCGTGTCAGTCAAAGTGCCTCGGCGTGTCACGAGTGACACGCGTGTCATAGGTTAGCCATCACTGGCCTAGGAAGTATCTCATAACACTGTTTAGAAAATATAGACCTGGAAAATCAGATTTCAAGGCATTCTCCCTAAAGAGACAATGGCTTGGACGCTATATAGTTTGGGACTGTGGTTGGTTCGTTCATTCGTTCGTTCGTTCATTGTCCCAAAGGTGTTTTTTTTTTTCCCCCCCCACAGGAGGCAAATGGACTTTCTACTTTTTCTTTGGAGACATTTCACCTCTCCTCCCAGAAGCTTCTTCAGCTCGGACTGGATGGTGGAGAAGGGAAGGATTCATCCTCTTGGCAGACAGCTGGTCATTTGCATCCTTTTTTAGAGGGTCCTCGAGGCCACCTGGAGGTTTCAGCTGTGTCCTAAGAGTCACCTGAGTGGAGCAAATGGGCGTGGGGCCTTCTTGGAAGGGCTGAAACTTTTTGAAACTATTGTCAAAAGATCCAAGGAGGCTCCAATTGCAACCCTATTTTTTTTTTCCTGTTTTAGGGATGTTATCATCGTAAAAGTTATCTAATCCAGGGCTCTCCCACCTTGGCACCTTTAAGACTTGTGGACTTCAACTCCCAGAGTTCCTCAGCCAGCAAAGCTGGCTGAGGAACTCTGGGAGTTGAAGTCCACAAGTCTTAAAGGTGCCAAGGTGGGAGACCCCTGCTCTAATCAATCCATAAGTTTTCCTACATTCCAGTCTGATGGCTTTATAATCTGATGGCTTGCCACCATTTTCAAAGAGGGAAAAGTGGGTCAAATCAAAGTACAAAGTCAAAATTCAACAGAACTCAGCTTGCGAACGAATGACCAAAGCCCATGCCTTGTCTCTCACCAGCTATGCCATTCCTGGGCAGAAGAGGTGATCTGTCCGGCCAGGAGAAAGAAAACACGGACACAAAAACTGTGATGGTATCTCTACGGTTTATTAGTTACGAGGCTACTGGTATGTCGGGGGGGGCACACGCACGCCCCCTCCCCTCCCGCTGGCCAGGCTGCTGCGGGGAAGGGGCACAAAGGCCGCACCACAAAGCCACAATTCACAGTGCACAGCCAAACAGGTTATTGGTCCTCAAAGAAATGAAAGGCAGGTGGGCAGAGGGGTAGAGACGACCACACAGCAATGACCCCCCCAAATCTCCTGGGGCCCCCCTTCCCTCTGCGGAGGAGACCCCTGCAACGGATTCACCCCCATTGTGTCTTCCTGGGTGCTGACCCAAAACCTTTCCAGGGATCTCAACCTGGAAAACTTTCAAGATTCGTGGACTTCGACTCCCAGAATTCCCTAGAAGTCCACAAGTCTTAATGGAACATTATGGAATGCTGGGAGTTGAAGTCCACAAACCTTTGACTGTGGAATGCTGGGAGTTGGAGTCCCCAAAGTCTTAAAGCGGCCAAATTTCTAATTCTAGAGGCCTCGTTCAGCTTTGGATCCTTGCTGGGGCTTTCGTGCACACAACAGCCCTGCGAGGGAGGCCTGGGCTCTCCTCCCCTCCTCTCCACTGGCAGGACTCGATTCCCCTGTCGTCATCCCCCTCCCCCCAGCATTGGACACTCATCTGCCTAATTTGCTGCTTGTCACGGCTACTCTAGAGAAAGCTTGGAGTGACGGGTGGAGCGGGATGGAAAGCAGCGGAGGAGCCAGGGGCCCGATCCTCAGGGCCCGAGACCTTTGCCCCGGGGGGCTAGTAGGCATGGTTGGCCACGTAGAGAGACTGTCCGGCCGCCCCTGAGCCGTTGCTGCTGGCTTCGTAGTGGCCGAGAGCTGCTTGACCGTTGACCTGCAAAGACACGGAGGGATGCTGGCGGCCACACCTTCCCTTTGGGGCCCACCCCAGAAGAGAGAGAGGGACCCCGATTAGGAGGGGCTCCCTTCCTGGGCAGTGGGGTGCACCCCCCTCCATCCCCCCCAGGCCACCCACCTGGGCTCGCTTGAGGAACTCCTCGGTGGCCAGCTCCTCGTTCTCCCGCTGGCCCCGCCAGGTGTTGAGAGCCGAGGCTTGTAGGGCCCGGCCGTACGAGAAGGTCAGGGCCCACGGCCGGGGCAGCGGGCAGTTGTTGATGGCATTGAGGTTGAGGGAGGCCTCCTCCTCGCTCTGGCCGCCCGACAGGAAGGTGATTCCTGCAGGGGCAGAAGGGAAGAGCTGCAGCCCCGGAGCCCTGCATGGGACGCCAACCTGGGCCCCTGGAAGGCTTGGGGACTTCAACTCCCAGAATTCCCCAGCCAGCTATGCTTGACCCCTTCCTCTCTCTGGGGCAGCCCCTCAAATATTGGAAGATGCTCTCCTGTCTCCCCTGGTCCTTCTCTTCCCTAGACTGGCCAGGCCAGTTTCCTGCATCCGTTCATCCTATGTTTTAGCTTCCAGTCCCCTCATCCTCCTGGTTGCTCTTCTCTGCACTTTTTCCAGAGTCTCAACCTCTTTTTTATAGTGTGGTGACCAAAACTGGATGCAGGACTTCTAGGTGTGGCCTTACTAAGGCTTTACAGAGTGGGATTAATACCTGTCTTGATTTTGATTGTATCCCTCTGTTAATGCAATTTATCCCTCTGTTAATGCATTTGGCTGCTGCTGCTGCACACGGCTGGCTCTTATATAGCTAAGACTCCAAGATCCCTCTACCAGTTACTGCTATATGCAACAAGACAAGTTCCTGGTATGTCCAATCATATTTGGCCAAGAAAGAATTCATTTCAATTCAATTGTTTTATTCCTATTCTATTCCATTCTATGATTGCTTTATAATTATTCTATTCTATTTCTATTCCATTCCATTCATTATTGTATTCCATGTTCTAGTCTATTATATTCCTATTTTCTGTTCTTATTCTATTCTGTTCTGAATTCCTTTCCATTCCATTCCACGAAGCCCGGTTTCACCCAGTCTATGTGTGTCCTTTGGGTTTTCCTTGCCTAAGTGTGTGAGCTTCCCTGGAGGTGACCATACCTGGCACGGCAGGGGGCACAGTCCGGCGCAGGGCAGTGACGGTGGCCATGGCGATCTCTTCCGGGCTGTACTTGGTTGGGCAGGCATGGCCGGGGGTCACCATGTTGGGTTTCAGCAGAGTCCCTTCCAGGTAGATGTGGTGGTCGCTCAGGGCCTTGTAGACGGCAGCCAGGACCTGGGAAGACGGTCAGAGCCAGGCCGATCAGGGTCCACGGACAACCGCCAGGGAAGCAAAAGGAATCACAGAAAGGGAAGAAACACACACACACACACACAATATTTCCACTTAAGCATATCTTTTGCTCCAGCGTTTGTGCAATAATTGACTGAGGGGTTCAGCCTTGTTGGCATTTTACTCTCTGGCTTTAGAGCAGGAGTCCCCCACCTTGGCCATTTTAAGACTTGTGGACTTCAATTCCCCGGTCTTAAAGTTGCCCAATTTGGAGACTCCCATTCTAGAGCAGGGGTCTCCAACCTTAGCAACGTTAAGACTTGTGGGCTTCAACTCCCAGAATTTAAGGAATTCTGGGAGTTGAAGCCCCCGAGTCTTTATGTGGCCAAGATTGGAGACCCCTGGTCTGCTGCCTGAGGAATTCTGGGAGTTGAAGTCCACCAGTCTTAAAGGGGCCAGGGTGGGAGACCCCTGGTCTGCTGCCTGAGGAATTCTGGGAGTTGAAGTCCACCAGTCTTGAAGTGGACAAGGTGAGAGACCCCTGGTCTGCTGCCTGAGGAATTCTGGGAGTTGAAGTCCACCAGTCTTAAAGGGGCCAAGGTGGGAGACCCCTGCTTTAGAGTACTGCATTCTGGGTAATTGCACCTTCTAAGATCCCCCAGCGGCATCCTAGAGGGCCTCTCCCTTCCGCGTATCCCCCCCCCAACCCCTCCGCTGCCAACGGTTGGGCCAGAGAGCAACTGGCTCTGCGTCGTCTCTTGAGGTGCCGGGGATTGGGCCCCGATCACCGTGCGCTGCAAGAGGAGCTCCAGCCTGGCTCTTGACTGGAGAGAGCCACGGGGTGCCCTGCTCTCCTTTGTGCCCTCGTCCTGCCCGTTCTACACCGACCCCCATAATCCACCAGCCGAGGCAGCCCTACCTTCTCAGTCACATACTGGCAGCGCTTCAGGTCGTGTTCTCCGTCCGGCAGGATCTCCGGCTCCACGATGGGCACGATGCCATTCTGCAGGGAGGGAAAGCCGAGCCCTGAGACCCCCGTGGAGGCCAGAGCAGCCCGGAAACCCAGCGCGAAGGGGGGGGGCAGCGGCCTCACCTGCTGGCAGATGCTGGCATAGCGGGCAAGCACATTGGCATTCTCCAGGATGGCCAGGGCCGAGGGGGTGTTCTCGCTGATCTTCAGCACGCAGCGCCACTTGGCAAAGTCTGCGCCGTCCCTCTTGTACTGGGCACAGCGCTCTGCCAGTCCATCCAGCCCTGGTGGGAGGAAGGAAGGAAATGAAGGGAGGGAGGAAGAGAAAGAGATAAATGAGGAAGGATAGAAGGGAAAAGGGAGGGAAGAGCGTGGGGGGGAAGAAGGAAGGGAGGGAGGAAGAAGTGGAAAGGAAGAAAAGATGGAGGAAGAAGGGAGGGAGGAAAGGGGGAGGGAGAGAGGAAAGAAAGGAAGAAGGGGGCAGGAAGGAAAGAAGAAGCAAAGAAGAAAGGGAAGAGGGAGGGAGGAAAGGAAGGAGGGAGGGAGAAAAGGAGGGAGGGGGAGAGAGGGGAGGAAAGAAAAAGGAGAGAGAAAAGGAAGGAAAGGAGGGAGGGAGGTGGGGAGGGAAGAAAGAAGAAAGGAGGGAGAGAGAGGGTTGGAGGAAGAAGGGAAAAGGAAGAAGGGATGGAAGGAGGAAGAAAAGAATGAAAGAAAGGAGAGTATGTGAGGAGGGAGGGAGGGAGGAACAAAGAAAGGAAGAAGGGAAGAGGAAAAAAGGAGGAAAAGGAGGGAAGGGAAGAGGGAGGGAGGGACGAAAAGAAGAGGTGGAGGGAGGGAGAAAGGAGGGACAGAAAGAAAAAGGAAGGAGGGAGGGAAGAAGAAGAGGAGGGGGAGGGAGGGAGGAAGAAGGAAGGCAGGAAAGAAGAAAGGAGGGAGGGAGGTTGGAGGAAGGAGGGAGGAAAGAAGGGAGGAAGGGAGGGAAAGAAGGAGGGCAGAAAGAGGAAGGGATGGAGGGAGGGAGGAAGAGGTCAAAAAGCGATGGCAACCTTGCAACCTGCCCTGGACCTTTTGCCCCACCAAGGCCTGATTGGACCACAGAGCGAATCCAAGCGAGGGGCTCACGCTCACCCCCCAGCCCCAAGTGACCCCCTGCCTCTGCCCCTCCCTACCTTGGGTGGTGGTCTCTCCATCCGTGCCAGCCAGGGGCACCACCCCTTTATCCACCTGGGAAGGAAGCAGAGAGCTGGTTAGGGCTGCAGCCTCCCCAGGACCCCCTCCCCTCCCCCCAATTTTTTTTGCCAGATCCCAGGATCATTCAGGAAAGCAGGAGGGGGGTTCTTTCTCTGTTCCCCCATCCCACCCCAGACAGTTCCCCCTAAACGAGAGCCAGCTCTTCTCTAATGGAGGAGAATCTCTGGGGCTCAGGCGTGAGAGGAGGGGTCCCTGGTGCTCTCTGAGCTGGGCGGGGGGCTTCCTTGCAGATGTTTCCTGACCCAACTAGGGAACTGCTTCAGTGCCAGGCGGGGTGAGCTTCGCTCCCTGTTTATGCAGGGCAAACGGCTAGTATATATAAACAAGGGAGCAAACCCTCCACTCCATTCCAGCACTGATGAGGTTCCCTAGTTGGGTCACTTTGGCTCATGAAATGTCTGCAAGGAAAAGCCAAGCTCAGAGAGCACCAAGGACCCCAAAGTCCTCCTCTTCCTTCTCCTCCTCCTCCTCCTGCACTGATGAGGTTCCCTAGTTGGGTCAGGAAACGTCTGCAAGGAAGCCCCCAGGACCCTTCAGCTCTTCCCATCCTGGACCAGTGGGCTTTCTGTCCGATGGGGCCAGCCGGGTGGGCTTCACCCCCTCCCCTCCTGGGCCGCGGAGCAGCAGGTGGACCCCAAAGAGCTCAGGCAGGCGGCTGATTCCCTGTAGGAATCAGATGGACTAGAAGACCTCCAGGGTCCCCCTCCAACTCTGTTCTTCTACTCTTCCTTCAACAGCTCCGTTTCAGGGGGAGGGGGCAGATGGAAGCTGCTTCCCAGCCATCATCCCTCGCTTGGCACCGCTGCCCCCCCACTCTGGGCAGAGGAAGCCGAGCCCGTGCAGAGTGGGACACCCCCCCCGCCCGTCTTTTCAGGAGCTGGGAGGGGAGGGGGCCAAAATGGCAGGGCGGAGGTCCCGACCAGCACCTTAATGCCGACCACGATGCCCTTGTCCTTGATCAGGTCCACGAAGGGCGTGCCGTCGTCCGCCTTTTGGTACAAGGTCTCGTGGAAGAAGATGACCCCTCCAATGCATTTCTTGACCCGGCTGTCGGCGCTGAAGAGGATCTGGCGGTAGAGACGCCGGTTCTCCTCGGTGTTCTCCACCCCGATCTGGTTCAGCCGCTTGGCCATGCTGCCTGCACGAGACGGGAAGAAGCCGACGGGAGTTTGTCCCGCCTCCACGCTGTCCCTCCCTCCATCCTTGGCTCTTCCCAACCACCGGCAGGCCTGACGTAGAGAGTGAAGTAATTGGGGGGATATTTAAAAAGGGAGGTAGAAACCAGCCCCGTTTCCCTGCCCCAAGCAGAAACGGAGGAGGCCAGCTTTCCGAAAGACGGATTTGGGGATCCTTTCTGGGTCAGACAGAAACTCCAGATAAGCCACAAACCCGAGGGGGATAAGATTAGCCCAGACAAACCCCTAGGATTTGCATTTCCCATTGCCTATAGAGCCAACTGTGACCTCTACATGACCCCATAGGAATCCCGAAGGCATCAAACCCCACCCACTCTGGAGCCCGTTGTGTCAGCTGCCCCAGAACTGCACGCTGCGGTTCTGTTCATCAATAAACAAGAAACTTTCTTTCCAATCAGCCTCTAGAGGTTTTTTTCCGGCGTTTTCTGCCCAGCTTGGAACTGAACCAGATGGATTTTTCCTTCCAACCCTGACCACGATTTCTGATGCTAAGTGAAACATTTCTGAAGTGAATCTTGCACCATTTTATGACCTGTCTTGTCACCGCTGCTAAGCGAAACACCGCAGTGGTTAACTTAGTAACCCGGTCGTTAAGTGAATCTGCCTTCCTCCTATTGACTTTGCTTGTCAGAAGGTTACAGAAGGGGATCATGTGACGGGTGTCGTAAGTGTTACTCTCAGCCACTGAAGGCTTAATCCTTCCCCACCATCCAGTTCAGAGTGGAAGAAGCTTCTTGGATGAGAAGCGAAACGTCTTCAAAGGAAAAAAAAAGCCAGACAGTCCAGTGGACTCTTGAAAAAGAAAAAAGCACCTTTGGGACAAAATCTCCACAGAGGAAGTCTTAATTCCTTTGTTCAGTGCCGTTGTACATTAAATGGTCACTAAGTGAACTGTTGTAAGTCGAGGGCTGCCTGTATCCCAGGGGCATCTCAGGGTCAGGGCTCCGGTAGTTGCCCCCATTTAAATCATGGATCTCTAGCCGGATTTTCAAAGCTTAAAGATGATTTATTGGGAGTTGACACGTCGGCACAGTTTGAGTGCAGTCGACTCTGAGACACATAATTCATTGTCACCCTTGACCCTGGTTTTCACCTCCCCGCCAACCCCTGGGTGTTATCATAATTCATATTCTCCAATGGGACACGTCCATAGCCCAGAGCAATCAATCAGGATCTCCAGTTTGAATTTTGCAGGGCAGAAACTTCAAATCACCTAGTTACTATCTTTGAAAAAACATTGATGGAATGCACTTTTGGTTTGCAAGCGGCCATACTGCTCCCGCCTCCCTTTCTGTTGGCCAGGGAAATATTTGATGAGTTGACACAGAGATTTTGAAGGCGCAGATCGCCAACCATGAAGACTGAAAATGGGGCCTTGGTGAGAAATCGTGGTTACAGGGGCTTCTTCTGCCCCGGGGTCCACCCAGCAGCCCTCGCTCTTCCATTAAGAGTCAGGGGTCCTTCATGTCCCTCGGGAGGGAATCCAAAGAGTCCTGCCCTCTTGGAAAACTGGGGGGTATCTGGAGACTGCAGGAGAAAAGTGGGTTCAACCAGGACGCCCCCTTCCCTTCCCCACTGGGAAGGCAATCCCACCTGGAGGAGGGGCCTCCAGACCCACCCACCCCTCCCCCGCAACATACACTGCCTGCAATCCAGACCCACCTACGGATTCATCCGCCGCCAGGATGCCCTTGCCCGGGGCCACGATCTGCTGGGCGATGTCCGAGAGCACCTTCTTCTGCTCGGCAGTGAGCGCGGGGTACTGGTGGGTCATCTTGGTGGGCGTTCCCTGGAAGGGCATCCAAACGTGTCACTCAACAAAGGCTATCGTGTCGTTTATCGTCTAAGATCAGGGGTGGCCCCTTTACGGCCGGTGGACTTCAACTCCCAGAATTCCTGAGCCAGCCATACACGGGAAGGAGGAGAAGGCGGAGCCACGTCGCTGCGATACAGCTGCAATCTCGGGGCTTCGAGATCACAGCTGATATCTTCGCCCCTGGTCGGTCCCAACGGACCTAAACCGTCCCGTAGAGACGGTGATAATAAGGGGCGCGTCCTGTCGATCCCAGGGACATCGCAAAGTCCCTGGTCGATTCAGGAGAAGCCCTTCTACCATCGGCGGAGAGGCAGCCATTAAGCTGCTGAAGCTGGGACAGCTCTGGAAGGAAGAGACTGAAAGAGAAAGTGTATCGGTTTGGTGAGGACTTTTTTTAAATTAATATTTGGGACTTAAGGACACCCTAAGAATGAGAAGAAATCTGTAAGATTTTCGACAAAACTGACTTAGTGGCGATTTTTTAAAGAGAAATGTCAAAGTGAGGCTTGGCTTTTTACTTTTACTTTTTTTTACTGAACTTCTACCATGATTTAGCAATTGATAACTGGACCGATTTTTTCTCTTATATTTACCTATTCTTTTTCTCCTTTTTGACTGTTTATATTTTTTAGAATAGAGGCTCCCTTTAGTAATTTTATCTATCTATCTATCTATCTATCTATCTATCTATCTATCTATCTATCTATCTATCTATCTATATAGATAGGGTATTTGTATTTGTATGTAACCAAAGATCCATATATTTTCTGAGGTTCTCGCGGGTATTTGTATTTGTATGTAACCAAAGTCTCATTCATCATCTTCAGGCTTCTGTCTTCAGCTCTGTGCTTCTCAGAGTGACTCAGAGTGACAGAGTGATGATGGCAGATGAGATTCTGCCGAAACGTTGCTACAACTTTAAAAGCACAACTACAATGACGTGGGAAATCTGCCATCATCACTCTGTCACTCTGAGTCACTCTGAGAAGCACAGAGCCGAAGACAGAAGCCTGAAGATGATGAATGAGACTTCATCGAAACGTTGCCTAGATACTTCCAATCTTACGCGGGAGAAAACCCGAATAACCAAAGATCCAACCCTGAGAACCTCAGAAAATTTATATATATATATAATATATAATATATATATATATATATATATATATATATATATATATATAAAATATATATATATATATATATATATATATATATATATATATATATATATATATATATATATATATATATATATATATATATATATATATATATATATATATACATACACACACACACACACACACACACACACACACACATACATACATACATATCTTCTTTTTCTATTATGGTTTTTCTGGGAAAGAAGGGGGAGTGGATTAAAGAAACTTTGTAACACTGCCAACTAGAGGCTTGAAAAATACTTTATCTGAAGTTGAGAGAACTGTGAAAAACTCTCTCAAGGACACTGGAACTTGATAAGATAGAGGGAAGAACGCTGGAGAATGTTTTTACAGGTGTTCTTTGGGATTTCTATCAACAATTGAATATTTGAAGCTTGGCTTTGAAATTTGTGGAGAAGCCATAATAAGAGCCTTGGATAATTAAATAAAATGCAGTGTGCTCTTTTTCTATCTCTTCTTAGCTGTTTTATCCCTCCTCTTCAATCCCATAGTATTTTGTAATAATTGTATATCTATTTTTTATTTTTATTTTCCTTTTTAAAGGGAAAGCCTCAGAATATCTTTTTCTTTTTCTTATTGGGACTTTTGCCTTTTCCATTTCCATTTTCGATTCATTTTTATGGCTATTTTTTATTTTTGAGATCTTTCAATTGGATTAAGGTGTGAAGAACCTGAAGAATTCTTTTTTTTTTCCTTACTACTTTTTAATACTATTGGGCTTTATTCTTTTTCTCTTTATTTTTAATTTTTATTTTGAATCATAATCGATTATTCCACAATAGGATTACGGTCTAGAAGAACCTTTTCTTTTTTCTTTTTAATTTTGGGCTTTTTAATCTTTATTGTCTTTTTCTTATTCTTTTTTTCTTATTCTTTCCTAATTGGATTATAATTGGCCACTCTACTAATTGGATTAAAAGAGCTTGAAGACCCTGAGTTACCTAAATGAGCAAGAAATTCATATCTTCTGGCATTTCACCTTCTGCTCCTGCCTCCCCAACAGCTGGAGGACGACGTTTAACCCAGATAATGTCGATAATGAAGATAATGCTTCTTGTCCTGCCTTCAGGGGCTTTGGAAAATAAGTTGACCCCCTCCTTCTTTGTTGCGTGTTGTGCAATAAGGTCACACAGTGCAGTAAGATTGGGACCCGGTTAGGGACCTGTCCTCACTGTGAGTTGTAGCGGGGGGAGGGGCGGTGTGTACGAAGGGAGGCTCAGCCAATCTCATTATATCCATGTTGTCCTCTGACAATGAAAGTAAGAATAATAATAGTGGCAGCCCCTCAAATATTATAATTCTGCTATCGTATCATCCCTAATTCTTCTTTTCTCTAGACTAGCCAAACCCAAATCCTCAAACTTTCATAGGTTTTAGTCTCCAGGCCTTTGATCCTCTTAGCTGCTCTTCTCTGCACTTTTTTTTTCAAAGTCTCAACATGTTTTTTTTTAATATCGTGCCAGCCCAAACTGACCGTAATACCCCTAGTATGGCCTCACTGGGGCCTTATAAAGCGGCATTAACACTTGGCGTGATCTTGATTCTCCATCCCTCCATTAATACAGAGGAAGGTCAAGTAAATAAACAGCGCTCTGCACGTGCTCAGAGTCACCGTGGCTGCATCTCCCCCTCCCCGGCAGGCCATTGGAGAAAACAAAACAAAACAAATCACCATTCTGCAGCATCCTTAGGAACGGTCCCCGTTGTCATGGCCACGGTCATCGGCCTCTTTGCCCTCCTGCCAACCCGGCCTTTGTGGAACATCCATTGCGTAAACGGAGCGGAGTGGCCTATTTCGGGCAGCCGACATGCGCCCGGCCTCGTGGCCCAGCCAGGCAGATGGGAGCCCTGCCGCTGACCCCTCCCCCTTCCCCCTTAAGGCCGGCTACTGTTGACTCCGATGCAGCAGGATTAGCTCCATCCCTCGCCTGCCCCAAGCGGCTCCCTGGGCGGGGCAAAGCTGCCCACCAAGGATGGTCACACACAAAACGCCATTTCAATGCTTGCCAGGCTGCTGAGTCAGGTTTGCGGCCTTTGATGCTCGCTCGTCATTCTTCTCTGCTGCCACGGCGGTTTTCTTTGGCCCTTTTTCAAACCCGCCAGGAGGTTTTTGAAAGGTTTCACCCCCCTCAAATTCAGGGCTCTCCAGACTGGGAGACCTGAAGATTTGTGGACGTCAGCACCCAGATTCTGAGACCTGACACCCCCAAGACTTCCAGTTGCCCAGATGGGAGACCCCTCCCCTAATGGAGGGGCTTTGAGGGGCTGCCCCAAAGAAGGAGGGGGTCAACTTATTTTCCAAAGCCCCTGAAGGCAGGACAAGAAGCAACGGATGGAAACTAACCGAGGAGGGAAGCAACCTGGAATTGAGGAGAAACTTTCCAACAGAACCACAATTAACCAGTGGAACAGCCTGCCACTAGAAGTTGCGGGTGCTCCAACACTGGAGGCGTTTTAAGGAAAGACTGGACAGCCA